>NC_046357.1:20847386-21164053 GCF_000738735.6 Corvus cornix cornix | reverse complement strand
TTCAGCTGCTCAAAGTCAAGTTGCACCTTTTTAGATATATACAGGATTTGTTTGCCATTTGTCTTACTATTTCCTACCCTAAGTTTCTTACATGCATCAAATGTTTTCTAACCTGATGTCATGTCAAAAGAGTATAGAAGAAATATTCTCCATATTTTTATCTGTTGGAAACAAAGTATCAAACAGGTTGTAGGCCAGAGCCTCAAGATAATTTTGGAAGTTAAATCCCTTCGATTCCAAGGGAAATCTTAGAAGATTGAGGAGCTGTGTCCAGGTGATTTGTGCAGTCATAGAGGAATTATTTGGTGGGGAAGCAGCTGAACTGATCTACCTCAGATCTGTAACCATTTCCTAACTCAGGATGAACCTTTTCCTGACTGTTGAATAGTGGTTTTTTTCCAAGGACTAAAATCACAGAGGAGGGAAGTACCTTTATTTTTTTTTTTTATTTAAATGAGAAATAGTCATATACCTTTGATTTGGTTATTCACAACTGGGAAAAGCAAATACCAAGTGTTAAGACCTTTTTCAGGTCTCTTTTTTGTGCTTAGAAAAAGGAGTTTGAAGGTAGTCATAACTGAAGGTAACAGGAGGCATTTTTTTTCCTGGGCTATGAGTACACTTCCAGATTTTGGCCCTATGCTCTTCTGTCACAAGTGACATAACAGTAATCTGTGTGTTTAAGGAGCAACAAAAATAATTTAATTTTTATTTATTTCATGTGTTCCTACCACCTGTGTAACCATAGAATGTCCTGAGTCAGAAGGAACCCACCAGGATAATCGAATCCAACTCCTGACCCTCCACAGACACTCTAACAATCCCACCCTGTGCCTCAGAGCATTGTCCAGATGCTCCTGGAGCTCTAGCAGCCTTGGGGCTGTGCCCATTCCCTGGGGAGCCTGGGCAATGCCCAGCACCCTCTGGGGGAAGAACCTTTTCCTGATATCTAAACTAACCCTCCCCTGACACAGCTCCAGCCATTCCCTCAGGTCCTGTCCCTGGTCACCAGAGAGGAAGAGATTGGTGTGCCCCTCCAATTCCCCTCACGAGGATGTTGAAGACCACAATGAGGTCTCCTCTCAGTCTCCTCTTCTACAAGGTGAACAAAGTGGCCTCAGCCATTCCTTGTGTAACATCCCCTCCAGACCCTTCACCATCATTGTAGCCCTATTGTCTATAACCACATGCATTTTCTCACTAATGCCCTTTGGAAGACCTCTAGAAATCTTGGGACAGTTTTGAAGTCCATGGATTTGGAGGCACCTGTCCTTTTGGGGTACAAAGTCCAAACACTAATTCTCAAGAATTAGCTTCTTGGCCCCTCCAGCAACCTGGGCTCTCTCTACTGTGCCAGACTGGACACAGAGCATGCAGATGGACAACTTGGAGGGAAAGAGCAGCTGCAGCACAAATCCAGTCAACTTGAAACCACAGGGATCTCAGGCACTTCAGGTTCTTTAAGAACTGTTCCATTTCTGCTGTGACCCTCATAAGCACAGCAAGACACAGATGTGGTTTAATGGCTGGATTAAGGGATGCTGAAGGACTCAAACTGCTCATCTCTTTCTACTGCCTGTTAATAGCAGAATTCTTCTTCATCAGCTCAATCCCACAAAATCTTTAGTATGTGCTTAACTTTCTGAACTCTAAGCAGTCCCTCTGACTTCAGCACAGCTACCCCTGGTGCAAAATTAAGTATAGACATAAATCATTGCTGGACTGAGCCTGGAGTGCAATATGGTGAATAGTTTCTCTTCAGGAAAGCATTTATTTCCTGAAGGCACAGTTTCAGCTTAAAGTTTTCACATATTTGGGTTAGACTGAGTCAATTGGGAAGCAGAATTGAAGGACAACTAGAAATGTCCAAAATACACAATACTAAATACAGTATTTTCAAACTGGGGTGATAGACTCACGAAGGAATTCAGATGCCACAACAAAAAGAAGTGTCAAATAAATTTGTACTTTTCTATGTCACCTCAAATGACCAGGGTAATTGTCTGGGAAGAGGAAGATGGGAGTTTAAATTTCCTCTTTGCTTGAAAGTACGAATGTGAATTTAAGTTTCCAACACCTTAAGGAAATTATATCTTAAACAATGGACTGTAGAATCTGGAAAGGTTGCATAAGGCCAGGTTTGTGAATCCAGTCCTCTTGCGATTTTAGTGCCCACTTATGAATGTGACATAGATGTTGAAAGTTACTAATTAAAAAAAAAAGGAAGAAATATAGGGGGAAAAACATTAAAAAGTTAAAAAAAGAAGAAAAAAGTGTCATATTATGAGTGTTTAAAAGCAAGGTCATGGCACTTAGTCACAACTTGTGCTACGGCTGGAGCAAACAATAAGAAATTTTTCCCAAAGGTCCAGCTGTGACAGTGGTGACTCCCAACCAGGACTTTAAGGTACTCCCAGTACTTAGTCTCAGTGCTAAATATTTATCATGGTTCTATAAAATTTTACATTCATTGTGTTGCTTGCTTGTTTTACCTGGTCCTTAAGGAAGAAACAGAATTCTGCTGTTGCTTCCCCTTTCAAGCACATCAAATATTTTTTCATAATGCCCCTATTAAGCCATAAGTCTCCCCAGTTTCCCATAGATTGTCACTAGTTCATGTTGATGTCAGTGCAAAATCCCAGCTGAGTCTCACTGATGTCAGCCAGAAAAGGAATGAAAAAAAAATTACCAAACCCCAGAATTCTTAAAATTACTGGAGTTAGCAAGACAGTCCTTAGTCTAATTGATAATGTTGAATTGTAACTTCCTTTTGTGCATTTGCATGTTGACTGTCAATGCTTTCTTATCTGTATAGTGTCATGTGTATTGCCAGCATGACACAAATAAATGAGCTAATGAATAAATAATGACAATCAATAGAAACAAACATAGGATTGACCGACCTCCTCATTGTTCTCACTGAATGATATGCCAAAAGAAATGAAGCAGCATAAATTATAAAATATAAGTTCAACATTAGAAAGTCATTGTTACAATGTTTTAAGGAAACTGTGGTGTGAATAAGGCAATGTACTGTCTATAAAACATTTCCACAGGTTTCATTTGCTTTCAGCAAATGTCCATTTCCTCTCTCACTGATGTAAAAAATAAGTGTCCTGGTGCAGAACAGCTTTCAAAATATTTCAAAATGGTTTCTACAAAACAAAATGTTAGCAATTTTTTTTATCATAGTAAAATTTTCCCTTGTAAGGGGTTGGTGTGTCACAGAAAATAATTTTTATCCATTTTGCCAAGGACCTGAGGACTTAATGCATGTATGCTTGTCAACAGAGACTTTCTGCAAGTGGTAAATAGTGAAATACTCCTATGGAAGTAGTTCTTCTTGAAATAACATTGAAATGACTGTTTTCAACAGATGCACTACTTCTTCTACTATGTGGTTTTAAGTATTCCCAGTCCTCTTGAATTTTTATGTCACCCCTTTCTTTTGTCCCTTTCATAGAAATACATGGAGAAGCCCTGTTTCCATTTGCAATGCTTGCCACAAGCCAGCTCTAACACAGTGACCCTGCTACTTCTCACAGTTTCTTTATCTTCTTCCTATCACTAATAAAAATATATAACCAGTGGTTATATATTTACTTGCAAAAGGAAACCCCACGGAGAACCACAATAGCAGTGGAAGATTTCTGCAGCATCCAGTACGAAGGAGCCATGATGTCCAGACTTACCGTGACACAGATACATTAAAAAACCACAACAAACAAGAAAACAAACAAAATAATAAAAAAAAACCCAACAAACTGCAAAAATAAAATCTCCAAGCACAAAGAACTGTATGAATAAAGTACCTTGCACCTCCTCTTCATCACTGGGTGCCAAATTGCATTGTATTAGCCAAAGAGGGTTCCAGTAGACAAAACCCAAAAGATTACAAAGGCCCATGTTGCAGCCATGTTCTGTAGTGCCATATGATAATTTATAGTCTGTGTATATGGAGATAATACCACAGGGCATTTTTCTCTAGTAGAATGCATATCTATTGTTAAGTAACTGATGACAAAGGCTGGCACACTATTAAAGGCTGGACTGAGTTCAGAATTTAATATTCCCCTCACATTTCAAGCAATTTTCAATGTCCACAACTGTCATCCAACATTGTTTCCAAGTCACAATTCAGTGGGAGAAAAATAGCGATCCATGTAGGGCTTCACAGTGACACATCTGTTATGTTATTTATCTTAAGTGTGAAGACAGGAATGAACCAACTTCCAGCCTCATGAATCAGAACTGAGCATAATAGAAATTAAAGGGAGAAGAGAAAGGGACAGCATTTTTGTGTGAATGTAGGTTAATGGAATATGCCAGAATTACTCTCTCTGATTGCTTCCAAGTCTACTTACCATGATGTAAATCAGGAGGAGTTTCATTAAGTGAATTGACTCACTTTGGCCCAAACAGCTGTAAAAGAGATCTAAATGAGGCACAGTATCACTGCAAGGGGTCAGTTGTCTGAAGCCTTTCCATGATTAAAATGGTGGGACATGCACTCTAACCTTTCAGACCTGAAATATGTTTGTCTTCCAAGGCAGCTGCCCAACACTGTATTTTTAAAAAACATGTCCTGCTTTTACACTTCTCTATTTTGGGGCTTGCCCTTCCCACCCCTTGCCAGCAGTCCCTGCACACAATTTCATGGAACTTCCAAACATTTCCTGTGGAGAAAAAAATGCAAACTTTCTGAACTCTATTTTGCTTCGGGGCATCTAATCTTGAAAGTTATGTGTGCTGTTAAAAATTGGCTTTCAAATCATGGAATGAGGCCTTTAGGGATACTTTCTTTCTCTTATTTTGGTTTTTTTTTTTCCCTTTTCATAAGAAGTTTCAGAACTGTGGAGCCTCCAGCCAAAAGAAATAGTTGTACAGGCAAGTTTTCTACAGAGCAAGAGGCATGCTGGGGTGCTTGCTAGAGGCTGTTTTACCCTCCCGCATTCGCATGCCTCCCACAAGGATCCACGTAGCAGATATGAAAATGAGTACATGAACTCTTGGGTGAACTTTAATGTTGGCCTCACTTCCTCCTTGCATCTTGGCCATTTCACAGAATCGTAGAATAATTTGGGTTGGAAGGGATCTTAAAATTCATCCAGTTCCAACTGCCCTGCCATGGGCTGGGACACCATCCACTATCCCAGGTTGCTCAGATCTCCATCCAGCCTGACCTTGAACACTTCCAGAGATGCGGCAGCCACAGATTCTCTGGGCAGCCTGTGCCAGGGCCTTCCCACCCTCACAGAGAAGAATTTCTTCCTAACATCCAATCTAACCCTGCTCTCTGTCAGTCTGAAGCCATTCCCCCTTGTCCTGTCACTCCATGCCCTTGTAAATAGTCTCTCTCCATCTCTTTTGTCAGCTTCCTTCAGGTACTGGAAGGGCACAGTTAGGTCACTCTGAAGCTTCTCTTCTCCAGGCTTATTATAATTTTCATCTAACCAGGATGGGACTTATTCAGAACATATTCATATTTATGGGAATAAAGTAATTGCAATTCCTGATGTGGCTTAGCCTGGCAGTTAATGCCACACAGATTCTTGCTCACTTCTTCCCTCTCAGGGGGGTGGGGGAGAGAGTTGTGGGGAAAAAAAAAGGGTAGAATTTGTGTGTTGAGATAAGGGGTGTTCATTAAGGCAGAAAAGGAAAATACAATAATAATGTTAATAATAATGATAATAATAATAATGATGATGATGTAATAATAATAATAGTAATAATAGTAATAACAACAACAAAAAAAAAGAGATACAGAAAAAAGTGATGAAATTGCTCACTACCTGACATTTCCTTACTGATAGGTATCTAGAAAACAGAGTTCTCACCCACAAATTACTAGATCACTACTTTTTCTGGGTGTTATATGTGATAGAGAGAAGGTTTTTTTCTGCTTGTGTTAGAAATGTGTCTTTTTTTTCCATAAAAGACACTACGCATATATAGACTATGCTCTTCCTACACCTTAAGGCCAAAAGAGATCACTATTTTTCTGTGGTATGACCTCCTCTGGCATTAAAAATGAAGCCTTGAAATTTTGCATCACAGCCATGAAATGGCAAAATTTAATTGGAGAATATGAACGAATGCTGTCAGATTTCATGTTAAAAATGGCTTTTCAAAGATTCATGCACAAAGGGAAATGCTTAAATTAAGTGTTTCACACACCAAACAGGCTGTTAGATAGAAGACTTTTACTTTGGTACTATTATTATTATTTATTGTACGTTACAGAACTGCCCCCAGTTGTGCTTTTGTAATAAAAGACAGATTCCATTTCCCTCTCCTTTCCTGACTCTGAGTGATTGCAAACAAAGGCACTGACCATGCCAAGCTTCACACCCATGGTGAATCTCACACACTGCATATTTTCTCTGCAAACCATGACTGTACACAGACCCAGGCAGATGATGTCACAGCTATGTGCCAGTGCCCACACAAGCACAATTGTACGGTTGGTGGGAAAGTTTAAGTACTTGCCCATGTCTTTCTATACTATTTTTACATAGAATTCACAGACTATTTGTTTTCTGATAGTTAAACCAGGGAAATTCCCTGGTTAGCAGAGTTCACAGCTTTCACTGATCGGAACACTGGAAGGCAAGTATAGGGGTCAGGTGTGAGATGTTTCTTCATGTTTCCCCATCCCAGTAATCCACAGGCACTGAGGATAAACTTTATTTCATATGCTGATGAGCCCTGGCACAATGCAGATACATTTCTTGCCCCCAAGCTGCCAGCCAGAAGCACAACAACTGGGAAAATGCATTTCTTCACCTCCTGGGGTCACAATGTTTGCGTGGTGGTCTGTCTTGCATCAGTAAACCAGAGTACAAATATGCCTCTTTTTTCCTGTGTGCCGATCTCTCGTTTAGCTTACCTACACAGAAGGTTTTTCAAATGCACTCAAAGGGTATTAACTTGTAGTTTCCTTACAACTCTCCAGTCAGGCTGCTGAGCAATTAATCGCATACTTTCTTTTCAGAAAGTCAAATGGGGACTCCAAGGACTAAATCAACCTAAGGTGCAGAAATTTGTTCTACCACAGCTAATTATCCAGTGAAAACTCTCAGTTCGGCAATATATCTGAAAACAGAGTGCTTGGACAGCCAACCTAGCATTTCAGTCTATTTATAATATAAAGCTTCACTATGGCCAACGTTGTTTAGAGGTTTTTATGGTATATAGCATGAAGTTTTGGTCTTTAATTACTCCTTTAGTCTTTGCTGGGCTTGCTCCTGAGAACAAGTTACACTCCTGCTTTTTACAGGATAAACAGCTTCCAGGAATGCATCAGACTGCCACAGGGGTCAGGGAGTTCATTTATTGAACACCGCTCTATTTGAGCATAAATACTGACTGATCTGGTTTTGTTTAGTGGAAGTGTAATTAATATAACTAATTAATGACTGACCACCCAAAATTTTTTTCTTCTTTTTTTTTTTTTTTGGTATTTATACACATCCTTATTTGTTTCACATGGTTCCTCTTCCACCTGGATAGGTCAGCTGTTTGGAGGATTGTTAAATCCCTATATGTTAATATGAAAATTATGCTAAATAATGTTACATTTATGTTAATATAGGGAATATGTTAAATTTTAAAAACCTACTGATGCTGCTCATTTGTGTTTTCAGATGGATGTCTCATATGACTTACAGAATTTATTTTATATTACACTTTCAAACCACGGCCAGGGGTGCAGGTGACTGCCTCCATGCCAACTCACATGAGGTTCTCAGAGATAAGGTATTTTCTCCGCAGTCCTGCAGTATGACAGAGAGATAGTTGACTGCACAATTACATGATGTGTTCCCAACTTCTGGTAAACCATGGAGGAACAACTCCACTTTTTCCAGGATATTCTTCAAAACTGGCTTGAGATTTTGGGCAATGGGAGAATGAAACCTTTTTGCAATTATAGAGCTTCCAATAAGAACAGAACTCTTTTATTTACTATAGACCCCCAAGTTATCAATAGCAGAACATAAACATCAAAGGAAAAAGAGATATTTACTAAATTTTTGACATTTGATTCTGAAACAGATACCCTGGGTGACAATTTTCTATATCTTTGCTCCCTCCATCTCAACTTCCATTTTCAAGCAAAGGATTCATGAATTCCCTTGGGGAAGGCAGTTCTGATCTGGAGAGATACCCCCTTACAGACTTAACTTCTCCTTGGGACTCAAGTATTCTCCTCATCCAGGAGGATTTCTCAGGACTACAGAAATGCCAACAACCCTTGAGCTCAGCAAATTAGAGAAGTCTCCTTGACTGCAACACAATAGTTGGAAACTCAGTCACCCATTGGAAGAAAAGAAGGTTTTCCTTGCCAGAAAGTCAATTATTTGTGCATAACTTTTGTTTTCTCAAAATCTCTATTTCATATACAGTGATGGTTGACCTGTATTCATGCATGCAAGTGAGACTTCATGCATGTGGTTAACTCTTAATTCTTGGACAAGTTTCTTGGACTCAGCTGTAGCTGGATTAGGATTTGACAGTTTGCTAGAGTGCTGACACTTCATCCTGCTTTGACCAATGTCTGCCTGTTGTAATGTCATTGTGCAGCACTGGAAACTCACTGGTTGGTTACCAAAGGCACATGGACCACATCAGTTTCCTACATTGGATTGGATTAGGATTGGAGTGGTGCATTGTCACCACCTTGATTTTCTGGAAACTGCTGAAATTCGTAGGAAATGAAAGGAAGAGTTGCGAAGAAGTGGTAAGAGGTTCTTACTGAGAGCTGGCATATGATGGAAGGAAGGAAGGAAGGAAGGAAGGAAGGACGGGTGGATGGAAGAAAGGAAGGAAGGAAAGACTCAGAAGAATATTAGTGACATCATTCCACAAGAAGCTGTGGACTTCCACTGAAGAACTATTGATTATGACTAAGAAAATAAGATAAAGAAAATGAGTCTGAGGAAATAAAAGCAGAAATGTAAGTCATGGAAGCATATAACACAAAAAAGTTTATGCTAACAGTTGATAGATGAATTGATTGATTGGATAGCAGTGAAGGCAAAATCTGCTAAACCATGAGCACTAGTGGACCACACTTACTAATGCAATGATTCTGTAGTGGTATTCCTCTGACCACAAATTCACAAGAGTTCTCGAAGCACATGGCAAACGGCCTGTGCAACTGCACTAAAGAATAAAACTAAAAAATAACAAAATATTATGTTTATCTCATACAGCTGCACAAGTTGCCTGCGATCAGCTTATTTGAATTGCTGGGCTCATGAATGATTTGTATATTTGTTCAAATGAGTTTTCAACTCCAAGAGCAGCTTTCCCCGCAGAGCAGTCTGAATGGTGGTCATCAATATTTTGTGTGGGTATTTTTATTCCTAGAAATTGTTTGCAACCTTGCATTGATTTTTTTGAAAATTGATTTATTTATAAACATTCGCTAAGCAGCTTTGACCAACAGTTTCTGGAGTATGAGGCATTCATGAATGGCACCTACTCACTACAAAATGCACATTAGGTGTCATGTTTTACTTCAATCATAGGGTACTGTCCCCAGACTGGTCAGTTTAAATGCAATTAGTGACTGGATGGCTGAAGAATAAAGACCCATTTTGAATCATGAATGACATATAAATATTCAGAAAAGCTTCTTTTGGGGAACACAAGGGACCTGAAAACAGACTCAGAACAGACTGCGGTCATTCATATACTCATGAATAATGTTATGAGACCTCAGAGGAGCAGAGGAGTATATCCACATACTAATATGTGCCTAACCTCATTTTATTATTCCAAGGGCTCTAATCTAAACTCAGAGGGAGATCATTTACATGAAAGAGTCATTAGATAAAGTGCATAAACAGCCTTTGAAAGAGAGATGAACACACTGATCTACCTCCTTTCCAAAGCAGGCATCTGACACGGTAGATTTGAGAGCTCTACAGTCAATTGATGTCTCTTTCAGACTCAAAAAAAATCTTGAATCATTTTCTCATCAGCTTCACCATTTCCACCAAAAAAAAGTGCTAAATTTAATGTAGTGTAATCTGGTGTCTGCTGAGCTCCCTGTAGGAGCCACAAGGTCTATTTTGAATCTGTTAAGGTAAACATGAACTCAGACCTAGGCTTCACATGGAGCCCTGTGCTCCAACAAGTATGACTTCTAGCTTCATTTATAAAGGATGTGCAGTATCAGTAGCTTTTCCTCCTTTACCTACCTTGTAAAGAAAGAAAGCACTCTCATGTTATAAAATATTGCTGTATTTTAGAACACCTGCAGAAAAAGAAAATTAGATACAGGGAAGACTGTGGGGTTTTCCTCCTAAAGAAGTAATTGATGGAGTTCATGCTTATTCAGTATTAGCTGGCAGTTCAGATAATACTTTCAGAGTTGAAATTTTGAGTCTGTTCTGAGGAAAGGTACTGCTCAGTATGATTGAGCGGGTTCTATCAAAACAAAGTGATGCAGTCAGGGGTACAGTCAGCATTCAGCTGACTGCAAATGATGTCTCTGTCTAGATACCTGTGAAAAATGGCAGTGCACAGAAGCAAATCTTTAAAAATCTGAGCGCTACCGTGTGGAGGGAATTGAGATCCATAACATGCACTCATCTGTTGAGTCATTTCCAAAGCTTTTCTTTGTCTCATCAGAGGCAATTAAGGGTTAAATGTTAACCTTCTTATCAAATTGTGAAATATTAATTAAAAGAAAAAAAAACAACCAACAAACCCAACACACATGACAGCACTTTTGGGGCCAAAATTCCCAAGGGTTGTGATGATAAGATTATGATAAGGATATCTAGAAAAGAAATAATCTAAACTAATGAGATTAAGCAGGGTGAGATCATCCATTGATGAATTTATCCCATGACCAAGAACAATGTAATGGGATTAATGACAAGGATTTTTGATTATAATAAGGTGTGGGCAGATGCCTGAGAGAAAGTTCAGTGGTTGAAACAACTGCAGTAAATCCCATGTGTAAAGACAACACAGTAAATCTTAATTGGCAAAATGCCTCGTGGTGAAGAGACGCCTTCGTTATCTTTTCATGGGAAAGCTCTGCAGAATTTAACAGAAAACGACAACCTTTCTTTCAGTATTATTTCTTCTTTCTGACTGGATCATCTAAATGAAATGGAAACTCTGTATCCACAGCAAAGGTTGATATAAAGCTAAAGCATCATCCCAAGTCACCTTATGTGCTACTGGATAGAGGTCTTTGAGCAGACTCTACACTTGCTTGGTGAGATTGACATGAGCTTCATCACCTGGGGATATTTGCAGGAGAAATTCCTTGAGGAGCACCTAAAGGCTGTGTGATACAGAGAAGTCCATCATGATCAGGACTATGCTGGTCTCAGGGTGCAAATCATTTCACCTAGACAAGAGCTGGTTACCCTTGGTCCTCTTTGTGGCTGGTGAAGAGAAACAGGGTGTGTTGTAGATGTTCATCTGATCAATATCAGAAGCTTGATTTAGAATGGTATTATTTGTATTTGAAAACATCCATCTTATCGACCACAGAATGGAAACAGAGGGATTAGTTCAAGAAGCCAAATGTATTTATTCAGGTGATAATGAAGGATTGTTCTGTGACCTGCCTCTCTTTCTCCAATATGCTGGCTAAACTTGATCAATATAATTAGTATTGTTAGTGAAACTGGAAAGATATAACTGAAAAAAAACCCCAAACCTTAGGTTTCTGATTGCAAAATCTGTGAAACAAGACAAGCTCACAAAAGCCCATTATTTGATTAAAAGAAAGATACCATTTTGCTCCAGAAAAAAAACAACAGAGAAAAAGATGATAGCATAACACTAACAAAGCCTTAAAAATATTGGACAGCTGAAATCAGGGAGATTCTGTAACATAGTTGTGCTATTTTATTCATGGGTAAATACAGATATCTACAGATGACATGGGAAGCACTGTGAAATTATTGGTATATAATTTTCAGGAAGTCCTTCTACAGGGACTCATCACTTAGAAGAGCATCAACATGTAAAATCTAACTATGTCCTCTCCAAAGCAGGATCGGAGACTCCTAAAATACTCGGGTTTAACAGAATTTGTTCAACAGAAAGACATATTAGCAAGAAGCAATCAGAGAGTGCATACAGCTACATGGATTGCAAAAAGAAAAAGAATCTCGTCATGTATGTCCTTTGAAGTTTTCCACAAAACTACGTTTTCATAAAGAGAGGCTGCTCTGTTGAACCCAAATGACATGTCTGAAACAGCTCATGTACAAAGAGCTTTCAAGGAAAGTGTTTTACTCTTACCTATATCATATTTATATTTATGTTCCTTACCTGTACTTAAAAGTCCATATCTTTTTTAATTGTCTTTGCTTGATTTAGACCAAACACAGTTCTTCAAAAATTAAAGTCTTTACAGCTCAGAAATACTGTATACGTACTTGCTTGCTTCTGAATTTCAGCCTAATCATATGTAAAATAATCTTATTAATAATCCTAAAGTATTTGCTAACTCTATCATCTATTAACTTTTTATGGTATGTAAGCACTTCATATTTTACTGACATATTCAGAAAACATGTACAGAGGGACTAACTAGGTATGGGAACAAGGGAGTTATCCTTAATTTGTAATTTCCTGTTACTGTAAGTTATACCTGCTCTGCATCTTTATGGCCTCCTTCTATCTTGAAATTTTACTACTTTTCTGTTAACTTGTGCACCTTGAATACTGTAAAAACTACCTTAAAAGTCAATAAAAAATACAATGGCACTGTGTCAATCAGCACAACAGAGGAATCTCTATTGAGCAAACAAGCTAAAACAAAACTGCACCATGTTGTGATTGACTGAAGATATAAATCAGAAAATTAAAAGTTTTGGGGTTTTTTTTCTCCAGTCTTTATTACCAGTAGCTTAATTTATAGAGGAGTTACTTTGATGTTATCTGTAGTCCTGTAAAGGGGCTGCCAGTGCAAGAAGTGATACTGTCTTGTGTTGCCTCCGTTAACATGGGTTACCCATGATTATCCTAAATGCACAACAACTAAACAGATATTGCCACAAAATAAGTCCACTTCTATTTATGAGAAAACATAGGTAAGGATGTGGGGAGTTTTCTTTCTTTCCTTTTTTGTTTGTTCTAGTTTTTGTTTTTATTTTTACTTTTATTTTTTGGTTGGTTGGTTGGTTGGTTGGTTTTTGCCCCCGCAGGGAAGAGTATGACAACTATGACAAGAAGGGAAGCCCAAAGTCATCTGTCCCCACTACAATCTAGGTGACTTCACTCAGGGACCTGTTAACCCAGAGCTACACAACGTTAACAGTCTTTGCTGGCTTTTTTGTCTCTGCATTTGTGGAGCCAGTTCATGAACCCAGCCTAGACTACATCTGACCTGTCAAGCAAATAACTCTGAGAGAGCTGTGCTGATTTCAGCTGCTGTAAGTTCACCTTTGAAGGTAGAATTTTATAGGGAAGGTAAAAATTTTGAAAACAAAGATCCTCACAGGGCCATCAGAATGGATCAGAAGTTGAGCAGAGAGGAAGCCATTATCTCGGTGATGGGGATATCAAAGAGTAGAGACTGGAAAATTTCAATGCCATCGTGGGTTTTTTTTTTTCTTTTCTATTGAATTCTGTTATACGTCTGTGAATAAAATATCTTCTGCAAGAATCCAGAATCCAATTTACCATTTTGGTAAATATGGTAATTTGATTCTAAGCTCATCTTACACACAGCAGATAAATAAGTAATCATAAACTATGTCATCATAAATAAAAGCGTTATTGAGTTCAGGCAATGAAAACCAATCAATAGAGGACACTCATCCTCAGTGAAAGCAACTGCTAATTCTCTGTGGTTCCTGGTGGATACTCTGTCATTGTATTTTGAAACCACAAGGAATTCCCTGTGTCATCAGCAATGACCACTTTATTGCTGGTGAATTAGGAAATTAGGAGGGCTACAGGTGTATCTGAATTCCAAGGGCTCATTCATTTAGTCCACCTTCCAATGCAGGAGATGACCTAGATTTCTTGTGGGTTTGGACAGGCTCAGAGAAAGAAAATTGGGACCTTCCTGAAGTTTCAACATAAACATGATACCAGAAAATGGTGGAGTTTGTTCTTCCAGATACAAGAAGGAAATTTAGAGCTGATTATCAGTGAAAAGAAAAAAATATTGAGCTGATTAGCAGCCACGTTTGTATGTCTACTCTGGTTGTTTCAGTCAAAAATTGAAGCCCCAAGGAAAACTTCTCTAATTTTTCCAGAAGTGTTACAATTCTTAACATTTCCGAGATTAAATATACCCTTTTTGCAAAGAGTAAATTTTTTTTATTTCAAGGTAGCTCTATTAGTTTTTCATGAGACAAGCATTTTGAACATGAAGGACTACAACTTGAAAAGAATAATTTTTATCTATATTTAAAAAAGCTATTTCATTCAACTTGAAACCCCATATAAAACCCCCCAGCCCCCTCACTCCCAGTATTTTTTATAGAACTAAATATTTTCAATGAGTAAGAAGTTTCAGCATCCTGAAAAATGTATTTGATAATTGTGTATTTCTACTATTTGTCCCATGATGAATACTATGCTGACTACTATCAGATGCATTAAATCTGGCTCATTTAGTCCAAAAGTGATCAAACTTCATTTAAACAATGCAATTCCTTTTGAAAGTATTAGAGGGGAGAAGAACGACAAATTCAAATCATTCATTTCTCTCTTGCTTAATGAATTATTGATTTGTGCTTCCTTTTTGAATGATAGTGCTCTGATGTGATAAACATTGATTTGAACCTTTATACAAGTATTGTATATCATCAGCATGTTATGGAAATGGAATAATACATACTCAAATAGAGCTGAAGGGATGGAATACCATGAAAAAACCCACTATGAGCTGCCACAGCTGTGTGCATGTATGTGTGAGGGTGCACATGTAAAACAGCAACTGGAAATGAAAGTAATAAATAAATAAATGAATGAAAAAGTAAGAAATATATAATAAATAAATAAATGAAATCCGGTGGGGGGGGTGGGGAGGTTTATGATAATGATGCAGAGGTATAGAAAGTTTACATTTGGGTTAACACTGAACAGACAACCTTGGAAATGAAAAATAATTACTTTGTACTACTTGTAATTCTTCTAACTTGACATTTCCTGCAATCACGAGTGCAGAGCTGTCACAAGTTTAAAGGGAGAGGCTCTCACACCCTGCTTGTGTTCAGCAGTTTAGCTTCATGCAGAGCTATTCACACCAATGGGAGCTACACAGTCAAAAGAAAAGTGCTGAGAGCAGTAAACACATAGATAATCCTGTCCACCAAACAATTTTGCATTTCCTTTATGGACCATTTATTTCAGACAAAAAAGCTGCTGAGAGATTTACGTCAAAGTGATTTCCACAGCTCAGCTGCTCAAGTCTGGGGAGATGACTGAAGCGCTGAGCTACACTTTCCTGGGCACCATTGCATCCCCCTGTCCTGCCATATCGAGGGGGGAGAGATCTCGCATGTTCTTCCTCAGACAAGTTAATTTCTAGCATTGACTGGGTGATTTTTGACAGCCTGGGTGAGGGGAAAGATCCTGTGGTTACTGAGAGTTGAAGGGACAAATCTCTTTCTGTTTTCCCTTGGGCTGCAGTGGATCCCCAGAAGTGTTTGTTCTTCCTGTCACACTCAAAGTGGGTGAGCTGGGAAGGTGTTCCACCATCCTTCTCCTGAGCTCTCTGCACCCCTCTCACATCCGTGGGGGAGATTGTTGGGGTCTCCCCCCCCGCCATGGAGCCCTGGGAGAGGTGCCCTGAGGGGGAGGCACGGGGTTTCCCTGCCCCTGGTCACCTTTGTTTCCCATTGGTTGGTTTGGGTTCCCCGGGGTGGCCAAGGACCCTCGGGTCCCGTGACTGCGGAGCTCCTGAGCGGAGCCCCAGCCATGCGGCTGGAGAAATAAACATCTCTGAAACATCTACCACGAATCTGTCCATATATACTTCGGTTTCCACGGGACTCCTGGTTTGAAATATACTTGTTGCAGTAATCCCCGCTGCAACAAACTGGTGGAGGAATGTGAGCAAGATACCGATCCCTGAAGAAGATTCGTGAGTAACATAATCACTCTAGACCTGTCTCTTCTCATCTTGGTTTGGATATTCTCTCTGGACTATGGAGGAATCGTGGGAAATGGGGCTCTCTGAGCCACAGAGAAAAATGTATCTAGAAGTAAAAGGAATCCTTGAACAACAAAACAAAAAAGTAATGCAACCGGGAGATCTAGAACACTTTTTCATCTGGCTTTTCAAAAGGTTCTCCTGTATTTCTCGAGACTTACTTTTTAATATCGAACCTCCTGTGTCTTGTGAGGGGTGTTTCTGGGACAAGATCTGGGATAAAGTATGGGATCAAAGAGAAGATTTCTGTGCATACCTTATAATCAGGGAAGCTCTTGAGGAGCATTTGTACGGTCCCATTACCCCTAAAGCAGAGGCTCCTACTTATCCCATGGCTGAGGCCGTGCGGCCGCCATCCCGGGAGCACATGACTGCAGCCATGCCGGCGGAGGTGCCTGTGCTGGATGCGCCCAGCCCCCTCGGGAGCGCGCGCCTTATCGCGGACCCCATCCCTGTCTTGGGTCCCCCGGCCACGCGACCGCAAGTGAGGGAGCGATGCTGCAGGCACCGCGGGTGCCGTGGGCCACGAGCAGCCAGGAACCGGGCATCGGCGTGGCAGGCTGCTCTGAGCACACGGCTCGGAGAGCCCTGCGGAGGGAGAAGCGGCGGTTTCCACAGCGACACGAGAAGCCGCGCAGCGCCAAGCCGAAACCGGGCTGCACTCAAAGCAGCGTGGAGTTTGCGGAGCGGAACCGCTCACAGGGCACGGAGCCAGCGGCGATGGCAACGCGGGGGCCGCACAGAGCCCAGACACACGCTGGAGCAGCGCTGCTCGGAGAGCGCGGAGCGACCGCAACGCGGGGGCCCGGCCGAGACATTGGAGTCGGCGAGGCGGCGGCCACGTGGGACCAGCAGCCACGACGAACACGCAAGCACGTGATAGGAGGAGTTATAGCCACGAAAATCACAGGAACTGTGAAATGGTACAATGTCAAAAACAACTATGGATTTATAACACGAGATGATACAGGGGAAGATCTATTCATCCATAGAACTGCCATTAAAAGGAATAACCCTAAAAATTACCTGCAAAGTGTAGGAGATGGGGAGGTTGTGCAATTTGATATAGTGCAAGGAAAGAAGGGTTTACAAGCAGCAAATGTTACTGGGCCTGGAGGTATTCCAGTCGAAGGCAGCCGTTATGCACAAAATTATAAACAATATCCATCCCAGCAATTTCCCTACCCACAGCCTACTTCCCCCTTTTACCCTATACCCAATATGAACCCCTTCCTAAGTTTACCCTATCCCCAGTTTATTCCTAATCCGTTTTTCACCCCATGGCTTCCCCATACAATTCCATTTCCCTACAATTCCTCTCTGGTACCGAGGGGGGGATGAAAAGGGGGAGGGAAGAAATTAAACCCTCTCCTGCCTCAGTTTCCCCACAAAGCATGCCCGGAGAGTTCTGTCTCCCTTCTGTCAGCCCTAAGATGTTCCACAGGAATCTGTTTGGACATTTAAAAGACTCAGGAGGGTGGCTTGTTTTGTCTTTGAAACTGTTCTTGTTATGTTTATCCAGTTGTTTTCATTCTCCTTTTATTAAAATAAAACGGGTTCCTGCCATGGAGCCCTGGGAGATCGGCCCTGGGGGGGGAGGCACGGGGTTTCCCTGCCCCTGGTCAGTCTCATTCCCCATTGGTTGGTTTGTGTTCCCCAGGGTGGCCAAGGACCCTCGGGTCCCGTGACTGGAACAGTTCCTGAGGAGAGCCCCGGCCATGCGGCTGGAGAAATAAACATCTCTGAAACATCTACCATGAATCTGTCCATATATATTTCGGTTTCCACGGGACTCCTGGTTTGAAATATACTTGTTGCAGTAATCCCCGCTGTAACAGGAGATAGCTGTGCTTGGGGCACTCAAATGCCTAGAATAGTCAGGTCTTTCATAACACAACCCAAAACATCCATATCTCAATGGAAAACATTCATGCAAAACCCCTCAAATGAGTATGGCTGCACAGGGACAACAAGTGTTCGTGCTATCATACACTTTCACAGTGAATTAGTCTTGCAACTAATGATCTATAATTATTACCCACCACGGCAGCATTGAGATTTTTCCTACAAGGCTACAAAGGGTGAGATCTAAATCAGCATTCAGGGACTAAGCAGATCCAAACATGCAATCTCATCAGATTGCAAAGTGGGAGCAGGGAGGCATGGAAGCTGAGCTCCTTCTCTCTCTCACATCAAAAGTATCACACCCAGCATGGGTACTGTCATTTATCCTGCTGTATGACAACAGCAGGATACAATTCTTTAGGGTAGGGAACAATCTGGCTTTCCTGTGACCACTCTCAAAGGCAACATGGGTAATTTTATTATAAAACCCTGGCTCGATGATGTACTTGTAAGTAGAAACTATGATAAGGTAAATCAGGCTAGGTAAGGTGTGCAAATAAACATATCCAGATAAACTCGTAAACAATAAATATGACTTTTTTTTCCCCTATGCACATGGTTTTGTGCATGGTTCTTCTCTTTTAAAGTGTCTCACAGCGGACTCAATAGAATAATGCTCCCCTGAAAATCTTTGCATGAGACTGTTCCCAAGCAGTAGGTAGCTAAGTCAGAGTCGAAACTTTCACTTCTTCTAGTCTCAACACAATCAGGCATCTTATATCTATCGCTCAATAAAAATTAGTTCTCCATTCCCAGAAAATGGTTCTAGTATTAATTCAGAGAATGAAACACTTTTTTGTGGTTATCAGTAAAAAACCCCAAACAGTCCATTTAAAACCTATTAGCAAACATAAGAGGGCTAAAGAAGGCATAATTAATGTAATTTTGTTTTCCCCTTTCCACATATTTAAGAGTGTTTTGGAACACAATCCATAACATACACAGCTCTGATTGTAAGGAGTTAGATCAACATCCTGCCCCAAAGCTCTTACTTATGGAGTGGGAAAATGAAACTTGAACCTTCAGTTTACAAGCAGCTGGGGAAAAAAAAATAGATCACAGGGTTGAAAACTTGCAATTATTATGGCATTTGCATTATGACAAATTTAAAACTGGTATTCTAGGCTATGGACAGTGCTATAAAACTGGTATTCTACACTGTGTATTGCAAGCTCATTTAAAATGTACTCTTCCACGACATGATGAGAACACAAATTATAATTAGGAAAGTAACCCAAGCAGAAAATTAGTCTGGAAGACTAGTCTGAATATGCTCCCGCAGACAAAGCCATCCTGTGTCCTAACTTTACTGTCTCGGTGTAGGGAGAGATTGATGCAGAAGATAAAGACAGATACGGCTTTCTGGGAGGGGGAGAAAAATAAAAGGCTTTGCAAGTATGATCCGTGGTGTTTCAGTTGTGCAAACACACACAGTGAGAAGGCCCAGCAGATCCCATCTTTTCAGAGTTACTCAGAGTAACAGGCTGCCACAGCTGCACTGTACAGGTCTATACCTGGGGTTTTGTTCCCATAATGCTATTCACAGGAAAACCCCACATTTATCAGCACAGATAAGGTCTGCTGACCCCATCCTGAACCCAGGGCCTACTTGCACAAGTAAATGCACATTTGTAACCAACAAAGGGTTAGCTGTAAAGGTAATGATCTGAGAAAAAACATGGTACAAAATTACATTATGAAACAAAAGGCCTTACAACCCCCCTATCCTTACAAAAAAAAAGTGAAAATGTCAAAAGTTCTTGCTACTGCTAAGTAATAAACCATATAAATGATTTTGAAAAACTTATAGGCAAACAAGATATATATCTGAAAACATTTGCATTTGAAGTTTTCTTTTCTGGAGATGTTTTGTGGGGTTTAAAAGCCAAAAGGTTCTCTACAAATCAGTTGGTATCTCTGTACTTTTTCTAGACAAACTGGAACAAATCCACTGTTTGGAAAATTATACCTACCTTTCAGATGTCTCTTCTTGTGGAAAGGGGACTTGTATACTGGTTACAGTATACACTGTACTCAAAGGAGAGGTTCATAATTTTCTATTAAATCTTATTTGTGTAATTTTCTATTAAATCTTTCTTTGTATTTTCTCTAAGAGTGTGTTTTCTTTAGGTAACTGTTGCTACTTCGTTTTAAGGACACCTGTGACTTCCCTGTACCTTACTGGATTTAGCAGATTTATCCTCATTTAGAAAAAGACCAAAAGGGAAGCAAAAAAAAAAATCTACTGAGGCAAGGAGCCAGATCAACTGTTGCCATGAAAAAAAATTTGATGAACTAAACAAAGCAAGATAAACAGAGGTTGTAAGTGAGAGCAAAAAAATTCTTAGGGAAGAGTTGCCCTCCTGCTTTGTGTGGGACAGAAGTTACTTGATACATAGGGCAGCATTTAAAGACACCAAAATATATTCAACCCAAACCAGACTCCGATCCAAATCCATCACCTCGACTCTGCAAAAACCCAGATCATCTACAGCAGCTCCTGCTGGTCACTGGGGCTCTGCCACGTTTATCTAATCAGTACATTTTATTTCATCTCATACTCACCAGCCAGTCAGAGCATCTCACTTCAATGGGGGAATGGTGCGGAGGTTCAGTCTGGGGTTGGTGAAAATGATAAGAAATCCAAACCAGAAAAAAGCTCCAGGAGGAGTTTCTTGGACCTGAATGAAAGAGCAGATTGATCAGGGTTGGTTTTTCCTCTCATTTAAAGGCTGTAGTGAATTGAAGTTTACTCATTTCACATTATTTCGTATGTAAATTTAAAAATTTTGCTCTGCATCCCATATGTCCAAGAGCTTAGGAAAAGGGAATTATGATTTCACATACAATGCATGGTCTAAGACTGGGTGTGTATGAGCATGTATTTGAATCCACTCCTGGTCGGAATATTTCCCAGGAGCAATGTTTAATAGAGGTTTCAATAATGTGCTTCTGTTCATTTGGGGGTGATTTAAAACCATGTCTGGAATAAGCACATGTTTATTAACTGTTGTTCAGGGCACAGATATTTCCTGAATTGGGCTGTAGAAGAAACCAGAATTTTTCAAAACCAAAAGCAAAACTCAAAGTAATATCTTGTATTTGAAAAGCAAAAAAACACACTTGAGGTCAAAGCTCCACCTTTAAACTGGGTATGTGTTGAGAATTTTCAGTGCCCATTTTGAAAAATTTTAGGCACAGTATTTTTTCTTTTGTATTCAAAATGTGAAAAATATTTATAGAAGGAGATCACCTCTGTAAAGAAAAAATTGGGAAAGTGACACAAATTTATATTTATCACTTGTCAGAGCCCTCAAGTAGGATTTAGTTTTAATGAGAAGGAAGAAATACACAATCATCAAAAACAAAACCAGGAGTGATGATATAGATTTGAGCAACTTAAAGTTTCATTGTTTATTACTGATTCCTGAATTTTCATTCTTCCTCTATATATTTTCAGAGAATCTACTTATGGAAAGTAGCTATATATTATGAGCTAATTAAATTTCAAAACTCCAGGTTGGTAACACTTACAGAATGTTTAACACTTTCCCAAACTGTGACAGAATTTATATTCATGGATATCTTTTCAGGAACCTAATTTTTAGTTTAAAAATACTGACTCATAGGCTTCTTGAGATGTGTGAGAAACGTCCTATAGAACATTCATAAGATGACAAGAATAACGGTGTTGGGTTAAAAAAATTCTTGGAGAAATAAAAACCTACCAGGAAAGGTATTAATCTGCTCGTGTCGAACTGCCCTGAGCAGCCTGCAACCTCCTAAGGAGAGTTTTTACCCAAAGTGTGTCTTGGTTTGCACAGATTTACTGAGCTGGAACTCACAAAGTCCAGCTTAGCAAGCCCTCAATTGAGGATGCACTTGCTGGGATATAGCCAGAAGGAGGGAAACTTGATTACTATTATGATTATTATGATTTTTTCATTGAACCAGGTAATATCACTTTGTAAAAGTTCTTGGAGCTCCCTGAGTCCAAGAAGCAGGATAAACATTCCTCCTGAAAAGGATTTTACCTGCAGGCAGCATTCAAGGTACCTGGTGCTTGTCATATTGACCTGGATTCAGATGGTAACACAATATCTGATTTGATTATGAAACAGAAGCCCAAATAAACTCAGAAAAAATACTTTAAGTACTAATAAGAATGGTAGAAAGTTTAAAAAGAAAAGTAAAATATTTAGAGATCGGCCCTTACTGTTGTGCTTGCAGAGAGCAAGGCAGAACCAAACCTGTTTGTTGCCAAAAAAGCTGCCGAACATCTGAACTTCTTTGCAGGATTTTAGAAATTATTGGGTTACCCAGTAGATTTCTGAAAGCTTGAGAAGTCATACTACAGTGTTTTTTGGCAAATTTTCCATCACTTGGTTAGACTGAAGAAATTAGAAATTCTGCTTTCCTGGTCTTTTCAGCACCTCCTCCTTTCAACCCTCCTACAGATTAAAAATTGAATGATACAGCAACACTGGCCAGGAGAAAGAATATGCAGAAACACGTATTAGAGCCTCAGGCTTTCATACTCCAAAAGACAGAGATGAAAGCTCCAGACTCAAGTGCAGCCGTGCCATTAGAAGGTGCAGCCCCAAGATTATGTGTAATGTCCAACTGAAAAATCAGCCCTTCAGTTTGAAACTCCCAAGCTGCTCCCCTCTGCCTCCCCCTCACTGCCCAGCTCCTCCAGTTTTAATTAATGACACAATTATGTACCTCCACTGCAATTTAAGAGACCTTGTTCAGGCACTGTGCAGGAGCACTTGGAAGAAGCCCTCCAGACAAATGAGAGCTGTGATTGCTCTTTTCACGTTAAACCTTCTCTAAAAAATATGTGGACATACAGAAAGGTTGTTGCAGACTTCTTAAGTGAGATCTGTACCTGCATTAATGGTCTTCAGCAGCTGACATAGGTTGAAGAGGAATAAGCACAAGGAAAAGCTCAGATTCATTTCTGCCTTCAGAGTACACTCTTTCCTATCCAACCTCTATGTACAGATCCTCCTGTGCTTTGTCCATGGGCAAAATTCAGTAGTCCTAGTGAGTTACCAGTGGCCAAAATGTCACGTATCTGCATATAATTTAATTATGTTGCCCTTAATAATGTGCTTTGTCCATGGGCAAAATTCAGTAGTCCTAGTGAGTTACCAGTTGCCAAAATGTCACGTAGCTGCATATAATTTAATTATGTTGCCCTTAATAATTTGCTTTGCCCCTAATGATTTGTTTTAATTTTCAGTACCCCTGAGCTGGTCAGGCAGTTGGATTAGATGATCACTGGAGGTCCCTTGCAACAGAAATATCCTGTCATCCCATCCTATCCTATCCTATCCTATCCTATCCTATCCTATCCTATCCTATCCTATCCATCTCCAGCCCCAAATTCAGATCAGTACCTTATCAAAAGCTTCCCCTCTTTCTCTGGAGCTTCTTGCCTCAGAGGACAGTTCTGGGAATGCAGCTTTAAGAGCCAGGCATTGTGAGGGTGGGGATGAGGTGCCCCGGCCTGATCTGAGAGGTTTTCTTTACATCCATCTAATGTTGTCCCTTATCTCCATCTCCTGTACTGACATATAGATCCTGCTACATCATTTCTGTCCCTGACCACTATCAGTAGACTTTGATTTACCGATTGCCTTATCTCTGCCACAGCCTCGTTTACTCAATACACCCTGCAAGTTTTCAACCTCTGCTGGTCCCACAAGAGTTTCTCAAGACAGTGCATGCCAATAAAATGTCCAGGTGTGGCTGAAATGCCCCAGAGATATAGGAAAAGATTAGTTCTCTTGCCTGTGACACAATGTTATATCAAGCTGCATTGCTCATAGGTAAATTCCCTTTTGCTTAACTGCACGGAAACCTCTGAGTAAAGTTAAGCCATTTTTTCCCCAAAGGAAAGGATTGGAAGCATGTCTGTAAATTGTTTAACTCTGCTTGTTTGTTGGCCATCATTGTTAATCAGATACTTTTAACTGAAAAAAATCGAAACCATCATCACTGTGGCTGTAGCAGCAGAGTGGGATGGTAGGGGAATCTATAACACGACTCATGACTGGATTATCACAGATCAATGCAAGCTGAATGACCAAATACTTTCTTTTAGTCTCTTTTACTTCCTGCTTTTTTTGCTTTATTTATAATTTATTTATTTACCTATTTGCTTATGTGGTGTTATCTCAGTGTTCAGTTGTGAAAGACAAATGAATAGAAGATCCTTACTGAAATGTAAAATGGGAGAGTGAGGAGTGAAAAGAAAAGGAGAAACATTTCTAATGCTGGTTTGTATAACACTGGTTTCTAATGTGTTGCAAATCTGCTGGTGTCCCTTTAAGAATACTCTTAGTTTATAAAAGCTAACAGCATTAAAAATACAGTAATTAACATGTTCATAATGTAAATGCTAATAATTTAACATGTCAAGCATCCTCATCCCCTACTGAATCAATATGAATTATTAAAACTGACTCTTCCAGACCTTTAAAATCAACTCTCAGAGCATGCACTAACAATTACACCGTTGGCATACAGGAGCACCAAGTTACAAATTCATGCGTAAGACTGTCTGACACACTCGTTGTCTTTGATGCAAAAAAAACAAAAGCCAAAAAACCTCCCCTCAAATTCTTATGTTTGGAACTGCACAATCTGCATGCGTAAGTGAAATGCTGGGTTTTTTTCTCAGAGATTTTCTAAGTTTCTTAGACATAAGCCTTATTGGGAGGTTACAGAGGTTAGTTTTGTTCCATCACAAAGTTGTGTGACAATCCAAAATGTTCCTGAAGCAATAAGGAACATAAAGATAATTTAAAAAATTAGTCTAGTAAAGTAAAAGTTAAAGTTTCTAGGTTTATATCAGTTCTTTTCAAGGTTGCTGGTCATGAAGAATTTAGAAATTGATTTAAAATGTTACAAATAAAGACTAGCCCTTAAAGATTATTCCCGTGTTTACTGCAGAAAAAGTAAGGAAAAAATTCTGGTTTCTTTTTCAAACATCTGCGAAATAAAGACAGAATTATTAGACAGATGCATCTTACCTCACAGCCTGCTCGAGACACTTTGGGAAAGGCTCACAAAGTCACCTCTGTATTTATATATGGAGACACAGCCAAATGCCCGCAGGAGATGGCTGTTTCCTGGTCAACCCATTGAAAGAAGATGACAGATATCACCATTTTTTTATTTGTTACAGATAGAAAATAAAGTTTTGCAATTGAGTACAGAACCCATCACATCAACTGTGGCTTTCAAATACTTATCCTATCAAATTGTGCAACGCTCATGTTAACGTCTTGTTCCACTTGAACAGTCAGATAATGCACTGGAGGCCAATAGGCCAGAGGTTGTTCTTCCTTTGGGAGAATGTTCTGTACCCAGAAACTTCACTGACAGGTGATTTTCACAATGCTGTGGTACCCCACTACAGCCAGACCAGAGTTCCAGCCCCCTTCAGACCAGAGCACAGCCCTGCTGCACTCCATATGCCTGGATTAACTTAAACCAGCTGGGAATCCAGCCCTTATTTCCTATATCTTGATCCACCTGACCACAATTGAAGTTCTACCTGGGCAATGTTAAAACCCCTCTTTATTGTCAGAAAGGAGGAAACTAATTTCAGAGAGGTTAAAATTTTACAAAGTTTGTGTACTCAGGAATAGTTTGTGAGGGGTTATATGTCTGATAGGAGATAAGAGCTCATGTACTTTGCTTTCCTAGCATGAGAAAAAGGTCTTAACCTCCTACCACCCCTCTCCAAAACAAAATAACAACCAAAACGACTAACTGACCCAGAAAAGTTCAGTACACTTCCTCAGATGCTTGAAGATTAGCACAAATTACAGGCAAACAGGAGATGGAGGATTCCAGATCTGGGTCAGCTGCAGTTAGGGAGGCTTTTCATGCCTGTTGAAAGGAGAATAATTTTATATTGAGGGACATGTCTTGCTTCCAGTCCCTTGTGTATAGCAAAAACCTTTCACAACAAGATGAAGAACAAGGATGAGAGACATGAGCACAGTGCCAAATTTTGTGATCTTTTAAACCATTTCAGCTACATTTAAATTATTTTTGAGAACTCAGAAATATCATTATGGCAAGACCTTCTCTGAATTTCTATTTCAATTTCCCAGTTTGTTAGGGCTACACAGTAATCAGCTAGAGGGGAGCACTTGACGCTCTAATAGCTATTTCTGGAGATAAACACAAGACACACTTCAAAGTTCTGAAAAAGATGGGAAAGCTGAAACAAAACTCTATTTTCCCCTAATTTATCTTCTCATTATCTGAATGTGAGATAACTTTTCTTTCCTTTTTTTTTTTTAATCGATACACTTCCACTAATATTCCTAAAGAGAGAGGTACAGAATCAAAAGCTTCACATAAATGCAAACAGAACTGCAGAAATGCGAAACAAAAATGGAAAAGAATTACAATGCCATTAAATTTTACAGGATATTATTTCTTTTGCTCTTTCACAACAAATTGCACACAAGGAGCAAGCATTAGGGTACAAGTTTACTTAAGCAGTCAGGGAAAACACATAAAAGCAAGAAACCAAACACCAAGAGGAAAGCTTGGGAACAATTGTGAACCTCCTTTGCCTTGAGCAGTGCCAGAAGTATGAGCCAACTGGATTTTCACTTTTCCCACTCAGGGGGATAGGACAATTCTCCAGGAGAGATGACGTGAAGCCGAAGCCGTGGTGAATGGGAAGGGAGAAGAGAGACAAAGCAGGGAGATGTTACATGTTAAGGGGGCGCTCTTTGGAGGGGATGGCTGAGTTGGTGACTGTAGATACAACCAAGTAGCATGATCCTTAAACCACTCTTGGACTGTAAGTATGTAATAGAAATAACAGTCCTGAAGGAGAGGGAGATTGCAGAAATCCCTCAGTGAGGGTAAAACACAGATGCTGGAAACAAGAATCTTCTGTAATGCATTTCAAATCCTCCAAATATAGGAGACCCTAGAGCCTGCCAGTATAAAACTCATCAATAGTTAGGTGGAAATGTGATATTAAATAAGAAGTGGTGGTTCCATGAATTTATTTGCTATTTCTAAGACTCCTGACACTGTGAGTTGTTGTCTACGACTGACCCTCCCAGGAGCTTACCTCTCACTAAAGTTGTCTTGCACTTGATGGTTTGCTATGATTTAGTTTTATAGAGATGTAAATGGGCACAGCAGTATCAGAACATGGTAAAAGGATTATCATCTGGAAAAGCTGACACTAGTGATAGGGGTAGTGGACAGGATAGAAAACAAGGAAATGTACAACAGAGTTGTGATGGGATTACTTGATCATGCATAAACCCAAACTGAGTCTCTTTAACATAAAGAATTATTCCTTACCGAAAGAATCACAGAGCAACAGAATATATTGTTCGTTTAAAGTCCATAACTTTTCCCCCCAAGATCTGTTTTTTAAGATTACATCTTTCTATTCCATAATGATGGCAATTTGCTCATTACCACATGAGGAAATTGGTGATGAAGTACAACCTTAAGCATGCATGGCTATAATTTAAACAAATACAGTATCAAGGAAAGGTATTAACATACATGACAGCTTGGTAACGTTCAAGTTTTGATCATTTGCACTATGCAAAGAAGGAAGTAGGAATAAATCCTAGAATTTGCATTATGATTTTCTGTCAGATTTGAGTGTCTACCGACTTAGCTGAGGTATGGCCAATAGTTTGTCGTTTCTGCAAAAGAGTTACAGTGAGTGACATTTCTATTAGGGATGCAGACATGGTGGACTATACCACAACTCCAGTGACAAACTGTCTGCTGAGAAGAAAAATCATGTGGTTGTCATGCATATCTGATCCTATAATTACACATGTACACTTAGACGTTGTTGAAAGAAAGGGCTTCTCTGAGAGAGAATTCTTCCAGCAGGATTGCACTTGCAAGCCTCTGCCCATTTTAAGGTTTTAGGAAAAATCTTGAAAGATTTGTTGGCAGAATGGTCTATTATCCTTAGAGAGGGAAATTAAAAATAGAGACAGAAAGGAAACGAAACCAAACAGCAGCTTCTTTAAAAGACCAGAATAAAGAAAAGGCCAAAGTCCTTTGAAGGTGACCACAGGTCTGAAGTGGATTAACAGAATGGGGGAACCCAGAAGTTTGTAAATTTGAGTTTCAGCTGGCTTACTTTGGCTATGGCAGACTTTCAATGTCACCTACCTTGAAATTTGTTTTCAGCCAAAGACGACCTGTCACATCTGAAAATCAACCTGTCTTTATTCCCCTCTTCCCATCAAGACCCTAAGCACAAATTTAACTTACATCAGGTATGACTGACTTCAGAGGGCAAACTTAAATTCAAGCTGTAAACCTCTTCTGATTCTTCTGTTACAGTGAACAAAAGAATCAGAACATTTGTCTCTCTTGTAAGTTTTATACGCAAAATATTCATTGTTTATTGTACATCAGTGAAGGTCTAGGTTATGAATACTGGGATGGAGGAAGAGAGAAGGAAGAATATATTGCAGGAGAGCTGTGTCTCATAGTTCCACCTTTCCTGGAAAAGCTTTCATTGAACACCATCACCCCCATGAGCCATAATGGTCACTCTTCCAGCATGTGACATAAAAAGCAGACTCATTCCTGCATGTGATGCTGTTAGGACTGTGAAAAAAGATATGAAAAAGACCTTGCTATCACCCCTCCTCACTGATGAAAAGGAAAGTGTTTATGCCGTTTTTGAAAAGTGCTGCATGCTGCTGTTACAGGGCTTGGACTGAAAGACTGCCAGGGCAGTCACTGCATTAACTCACTGGAAAAATGAGACATGGAGAAATGTCTGCTGGAGTAGAAGGAGAGGGAATCATTCTTGCCTGAACCTAGGCTTACCTGGGATTCCTTAAAGCCCTTCCCAGACATCACGACTTTAGAACTTGTCTATGTGAAAAGAAGACTCAAATCCTTCCTGAGGTCTTTGATGCGTTCCAGTGAATCATAGGAACTCCAGGTGCCACACTGTCATCAGCAAGATTTCAGTCCTCAGTTCTTGCCAGCAGGCCAGCTGTATAGCCCACTCTGTCTCCTCTCTGGTCCAGTCTAACAAGGAGCCATGGGTGCCAAGCCATGACAAGTTGCAAGATGAGCTCCAGAGAGCAGAAGAGTTTGGGGAGAGCTTTCAGCGCAGATTAGCTGTCCTTTAGGACTTGTGCATATATGCTACTCTGAACTACTGCATTGTCATCACCTTGATCTTGTCCAAATCCACCACAGTCAGGTTTGTAGCTGCAGATAAAGATGGAATTAAGGAACCCAAGCAAGATGAGTCACACTGACTGGGGTTAGAAACCTGGTCCTGGGACATCCATCCCTACATTGGAACCAGGTGATGACAGAGAAAAGAAACATAACATACACACTGATGTTTGGGCTCTCACTACATGAAAGATGTTGAGGTCTTGCTGAAGAGTCAAGGAGGGAAGACCTTCTTGCTCTATACAACTGGCTGACAGGAGGTTGTAGCCAGGTGGGGTCGGTCTATTCTATCAGATAACAAGTGACAGGACCAGTGGCAACGGCCTCAAGTTGTGCCAGGGAAAGTTTATGGGTATTTGGAGAAATTTCTTGTCAAACCCTGCAAAAGGATGTCCAGGGCACTGATGGAGTCACCACCCATGGAAGGGTTCAAAAGCCATGTGAATGCGGCACCTGGGGACATGGTCCAGTGGTCAGCGTGGTGGTGCTGGGTTAATGTTGGGACTTGATCTGAATGATTCTGTGATTCTTTCACACCCATTTTTCTTGGCCAAATGTGGTGGCAGTGAGAGAGCTCAGGGACAAGATTCCAGGAAGCAAGAGAAGTCACAGGCTTTTCAGTTTTCTAGAGTACCATTGATGCCATGAAGATTTTTTGCCCTTTCTTTTGTATGCCTGTGATACCTTTTTTACTTCTGTATTCCTAGTGCTTTTTGCCTACATTCTTGGACTTGTTTGTCAAGCTAATAGACTAACCATTTTAGAAGCTTCATAGCTAGGGATCAGTGTGCCCCAGACCCCAAGGTCCTCTCCAGAACATATTCTGTAAACTAAGATAGAACCATCCAGGAGAAGGCTCCTTGGGGAGAGAGGCTCACTTCAGCCTCTCGTTGGGGAATCTTTGATAGATATGCTAATTAATAACACCTATAATGTTATACCAGATCTTTTGGGGTGGGCATTTTGCAGGGTGCATTTCAGTGCATTCGACCTGGACGTGTACACCTAAGGATCCTTAAAATAAATACCAAGGTAAAATCCCTTTTCCCCTTCTAACCATGTATGACTCTTGATTTTAAGACCAGGAAAGGCATCACCATCAGGCAGAGTGGCATCTCAAAACTGGAAGAAATGCACCACACTGGCTCTCCTCTGCCTCCTGTGAGCTGGAATCCTTTATTCCATATGAAACAAGTGTTCTTTGTGGGATCAGTAAGAAGGGCAAGGAGACATCAAATACCTTCTCCTGCTTCCCAGCAATACCAGCCCAACAAGGAGGAATAATCTCAAAGTCACTCCTCCTGCAAGGAAAGTATGTCATGCATCTCCCAGTGCTCATCTTTTTATTTTTCTTTTTCTGTGGAAACACTACTATTTGAAGAAGAGGAGCCTGCATTAAACATTTTTTTTTTTCTGATCTTACTGTGATAGAGTTTCATTTACTTATCCTCCTGTTTTTCATTCAAGTTTTCTGACTGGGTTGTGTTTAAAGGTGTGTCACAGCCCTTAACATAATCCTCACAGCTAGGTAGTAGACAACATGTAAGAAAACGAAGTTACTGCATCTCTGACTGTTACCAGCTCCACCCTGACTCCCCTTCCCTTGCAATTTCACTCTCATCACCAAGTCCTCTGCTGAAATATGAGCCCTAAGGACTCAGAGCCTCACACTGCAACAGAAAAACAGTGTACTTTTCTTGGAGCCAGCCATGGGTGACCATTCTGCTGTTTCACTTGGTGATTTTTCAGCTGAAAATACTAGGTAAAATGGTGTCAGTGTACTCAGGATGTGATGATAATTTTCAAAAACTTTTTAAATCTTCTCCAAGAAAATTATTCTTTTCAAAATTAAAAAAAAAAACCCACTCTTTCTTTTCCATCTGAACTATCAACACAAATGTTATTTCCATATGACATATCGGTACAAATGAAATGTGTACAGTGATTGAATAGGCTTTGCTAGAACATGGTGGTAAGCTAAATTCCCTCAGCTGTCTGCAGTTTTCTGGGAAAGTTTGATTTCATTTTGGTTTTCCTAAAGTCATAGAATAGTTTGGGTTAGAAGGGAACCTGTTTCATCGTCCCTGTCATAGGCAGGAACACCTTCCACAAATCCAGGTTTCTCCAAGCCCCATCCAACCTGTCATTGTTCAAAAAAATGTCTCTTTTGCCTTTACTTCTGCATTTAGCCTTCCATAGTGCCAATACAACCCATATGCAGGAGTACATGATTCCAAGGAACAAAATCTTTAGGACTTTGGCTGTCCTAAAACAAAGAGCTTAATGACAGCTTTTAACCAAAGACCTATTGAGATTTAAAACTCCCATCTTGCTGAATTCATCTGGTGTCTACCCCAGCTATATGGCTGGGAGTCTGGCACCAGCAGGGGTTTTTTTTCTGCTCAGCTTCCAGCAAAATTCTTCTCTTGACTACTTTAACAGTTTTGTCTTCAGGGAATGCAGTATTGTTTCTGACTCTAAGGAAGGACGGGCAGTTTGTAGCAGAGGGCCTCAGGGGACGTGTGTTTGGCACCTTTGCTGTATCACAGGCACTTGTTATGTGGATGTTAATATGAGGGGTAGCTTCCCTCTGCCTGCATCTCCTCTCTCTGAAAGAGCAGACATGCAGCTGTCATCATTAAGTTGCAGAAGAGCTATCAATTAGAGGAAGTCATGAAATCCGTACAAGCACCTCAAAGAAAGCTAGAGCAAGCACATTTCTTCCTATTTGCCATTCTGTTTCCATGTCCACTAACTACAGAGGCTACTGAGAAAAACAGAAACATAACTGTCTCCTCACTTCAAGTGAGATCATTCAGTTCAGTAGGCAAAGGAAATAAACAGCTGAGAGAGCACTGAAGTGGAGGTGTTTTTTTCCTTTGGAGCTGCTGTTTAAAATGTGTATGCTGTGGAAGATGCTTATTTACTGCCTTTAGAATAGCTCTTGCACTCAGAGTGAATTTTATTGTGTTGCTCTCACAGTCCTCAGAGAGCAGCAGGGAGTATATACGTTTTTCACACAAATATTTTTGAGAAGTCTCTTGAGATTCAGGCCTTCTTTAACAGCTCCTCTCCATCTCTTGGGTACAGCAGGACTGGTACCACCACCTTCTTCTTCCTGAAGTCTGTGAATTTAGTGAATTAAGAAAAGCTCTTTAAAAAACCAAAAACTAACCACATAGCTTCCTTCTAGAAGAACAGTAGATAATCAATAAGTGGTTTCAGACAGTGGTATAAGATAGAACACTTCATGCAGAGCTTTCATTATGCTGCATCCTCCCTTCCACCTCCCTCAAATTTCTTTGGTTTTAAGTGCATGTGGCTTTTCAAACACCTTTGCTGGTACTTTCTGCTCTAGCCTGCACCTTTGTGGGCACCACAGAAACACTGTGGTAAATTAAACCCACAGAACTGAAAGGACATAAGTCATGTTGTCATAACTGGGGTGCAACATGGAATCAGGGATGTGCCTCTGAGCACACCAAATGTGCTTTGCCATCAGTTCCATCCCTGGTCCTCCAGCTTGTCTTTGAGCAGGTGAGACACAGAACTAGTTTGAGATGACTTGGGACAAGCTGGTTGATGGATTTCTTACTCTTTGCAGCAAAGTACTTGACTGTTGGTGAAACAGCTCCCCAAGTGGGGATTTTAGATGGTACTGGAGATACCCCAGCTCAAAGAGTCCCTGCTGTGCCCAGACCAATTCACAGACATTACTTGTATGCAGCGTTACATAAATAAGGCACTTGTAAGTTGTCAATAGAAACTGTCTCTACAAATACAGAAATTGCCACACAGTGCAGTGTTTTGCATTTAGTTTGGAGACATGGTGTATGTATTTTGGGCAATTCAACAGGAATGGATTTGATATGATCATGTGGGACCATTGGCTGGTTGAGTATGAAGAAGAGCAGCAATTTGGTGACCAAACTGCTCATCAGGATCATCGTTCCTGTGACCATTAGTTTCACTCGTAAAAGCATGAGGAGTTTTCCCCTTTTTCTTTTAGAATGTGGCATGCCACCAGACACCTTTATCCAACATCAGGTCACTTTATCCAACATTATTTTGAAGATTGCAAGTACTATTTTTGTGTAGTGATTTAGAAAGCAGGAAAGAAGTCTGAAGGACTTCAGCCCTTGAGACTCAAGTTATTTGCAAGGTACTACAGAATTATACATGAATTGCCTGAAGCATCTTGTGTGTTCAAGAAGTTCTGTATTATCTCATGGAAAAGTCAAGCACATACAAGTGTGTGTGTGTGTGTATGTGAGCACAGAAGGAGAGATATTAATGATATATATGAGTAAAAAGAGAGAAAGAGGATTCTTTTTCCTAAAAAATAAGACTCTGCATTTGCTCAGTGCAGTGCTATTCCAGCTCAGAACAAGTTCCAGAAGTTGAATTCACTGAAAAACTTTTTTTTTTTCCTTGGCCTGGAAACTTTCAAGAGTGTTTGGGAAATGCCATGAAGGAATTTACATGCATGGAGCTCTCCGAAAAGTGAAAAATGATACTTCACTCTCCCATGTGAAGAAACCTGACTATATCTGTTCTATGGGAGATGGAATATGTAACACATACATTCCTGCAGCAGAGGAAATTCATTTTAGTTAATGGAGACCTCAAAAATCGGGTGCCAAAGACATTAATTGGCTAAATATCTTTCCATGGTGTTGGTTTTACCCACCAGCCTTCTCTCCTTAATGATACCATTTAGGCGTGTAACACTTAACAGCCAAGACAGTACCAGAATGCAAGTTAGAAAACTGCTGCCAATAGTAGCAGGATCCTGTCATTAAATCAAAGCATTGGTTCCCTCCTGATTACCCAGAGGTTGATAATGGATCCTTTCTTTTTTTTTGACAGGGAAACATACATAAAATAAATAAACTGTCAGAACTGGTTTTCTTTCTTTAATAACAGCTTGTGTTAATATATGGAAGCAAGATGGAATTAAATGGAAATGTGGCTGACATGACACTCTGCTTTTATGTCAGTCACATATGTACGATGTAACATCCTTATGAAATATCACAGAGCTTAAGATGAATGGGGGATAATTTGAGCATCAGAACCCATGGATTCAAGCTGAATTTTTTTTTCTCTCTCCTGCCCACTGGGTTAAGTAGTGTATAATACTGAATGCATCCCTTCCTAGACACCAGAGAATCCACAAAATCCCTTTGACTGAGCAAAGGCCTCTTTGCTGTGTTGAGTTTGGAGTATTTCTGATTTTACAGGGTTTTTTTTAAATATTTTTTTAGCTCTAAATATTTAAATTTTTGATTTTTTTTCTCTTTTTGGGGCAGTGTTAATCCAGCACTTTTGACCACTCAGCCAATTCTTACCAAGGATGCTGTGAGGACTTTCTAGCTCAGCTTCATCCCTCTGTCAGATCTACAGCAGATGAATGGATCCAGCAGTTATTAAGTGGGAGTGACAGGCTCAATGATCATTCAAGCCTCATTTCCTGAAGAAACCAGGCTAAAAATTGTTCAGTAATTATCCTTAATTGTTCAGGATGCATCTCAACTGTTCAGTGAGGAACATTTAATATGATATTTATGTTTTGGTGCTTTTTTTCCCTTCAAAAATAAAGCCATCTTTTATCCCCACCTCACACCTTCCCAGTGGTTCCTCCAAAATCCTTCTTAGACAGCCATCTTTGTCATTTGACTATCCAGATTCCTTGAACATGAATACTTAGGGTCCTTTTAAAAGCAAGATAATATTGAATAAAAGGTAAATAACTCTTGGATAATTCAGATAACTGTCAGCCTCTGGCAATACCACAACAATTTCCTCAGGCAGTTGAAATAACTGGGTGACTGAACCTTCTAGCAACCCAAGTGAGAATGAACTTAAATTCTCAAAGCCAGCAAAACCTGGAGATGGAATTGACTTTATCAATCCTTAAGCAAGCTGAAACCATCTACACAAAGGTCTTGAATCTCTCATTCTGTTTTGCTGAAAAACAAGTTTTTCAGATGTAAACAACTCAGATCTACCGGGATGTAAAGCAGCAAGCACACCTCTGCTTTTAGGAAACATTGTCTGAATAAATGAGGAAATCATAGAGTCAAAGAGTCATAGAATGGTTTGTGTTGGAAAGGAGTTTAAAGACCATCTTCTTCCACCCTCTACCATGGGCATCTTCCACTATCCCACTTTGCTCCAAGCCCCATCCAACCTGGCCTTGGACACTTCCAGGGATGGGGCAGCCACAGCTTCTCTGGCAACCTGTGCCAGGGCCTCACCGCCCTCACAAGAAACATCTTCTTCCCAATATGACATCTGTCCTGCCTGTTGGCAGCTGGAAACTGTTCTCTCTTGCCCTGTGCTGTCCCTCCATCCTTTGTCCAAAGTCCCTGTCCTTGGAGCCCCTTTGGATGTAGAAGAAGACGATGCTCGGAGGTCTCCTCGGTCTTCTCTTTCCTAGGATGAACAAACCAATAAAATGCTGAATATAATCCAAACATATTTAGATGCCCAGTTCCCACTGAGAATCAGTCCTGGTCTCCAGTGACTGGCCATCATGGATTGCAGGATCAGTTGTAAAATTTCTGTGTACATTTGCACATTTAAATGTACTCAAATTACCATTTATGAGGTGGAATTCAGTTGCAGCTAAGCAGTTAACATCAGTTGCATGTTTCTGTGCATTGCAACTGTTTTTGTTTTTTTACAGAGCTAAAAAAAAACCAAAACAAGAAACTGCAAAACCAACAAGAAGAAGGTCCTGTAATTTCAAGGTCTAAAACACATGACTTCATCAAGAATTCTGCTTAAAATTTGAAAGGGAACAGAATTAAATTTCCCAGCCCACTCATTTCCATTAAAATTGGAGATGTCCACACCATCCCAGTGATCGGGAGGAGCAGGAAAGAGGGATGGTTCTTCCCATGGGTGGAAGGGAAGACATGATCCTTCAGTGGGAAGCACTGCTGCATGAGTACACCTCACCTCTGTAAAACGGGTTTCAAAGTGATAAACCATGGTCTTTCTTTAAATTTAGTCCATCATTTGACAGCTACTGACACATAAATATTTCATGTTACAAAGAGATTGGCATTGCATGGCCTGCTTGCACTGTAAATAGGAGCCTAAAAGTGGTTTTCTGATATTCTGTCAAGTAAATTTAAAGAACTCCAAAGACTTATTTCCTTAGGGAAATGTGAGGGGAAACAGAGGGGTTAAAGATATTTACTGGTGAATAAAGAGAGATCAGAGCAATGTCTTCCAAAGGGGCAGGGCAGCAGCACTTCACTGCAGTCGCACAGAAGTAGCCAGGACTGCAAAGACCATGTGGGAAAAATTCAGAGGAAAAAAAACCCCACAAACTTTTGATTTTGCAAAGGAGAATACACAGCAGGGATTTAATGTGGTAAAACAGTAAGGAATTAGAGAGAAATTTCTATTTTGTGAGTTCTTGTTTGAATTCTTCAGTTGGTTACAAGGCCAATGTTTCCAGGAGAGGATTCCCAGCTATGACAAAATTATATTTAATCATATTCTCTGGATTTCAGCCTAGCTCAAAAGAAGCAGAAGTGCTGAATACAGAAGAGAAATACATATTTTAAGCGTAATTTTACTATTTCTATATTTCTTTATTTCTAGAAAGATAAGAATCTAACAAGCAACCTATTATTTTCTTTGAGAGACTTGGCTTATGACATTTTCAAATAACTCAAAATTTTCAACATCTGTCTCTAATTAAGTAGCATTTTTCTACTAGGAACAACGATTACAGTGTCTGAAAGTGCTGTTATGTAGATATGATTCATATCTCCCTCCTAAGAAGCTCGTTTTATGTCCTGAAATTTGCGATTTGTAAATCCTTTAGCTAAACATTTATATCTGCTGGAATTGTGCAGGTGCTTAACTTTGCAATGTTTTGCTGAGGTTGATCTGTAAATGCATAACAGACGTCTAAGTGTTCTGCAAGCCTGGGAAATTTTCTGTCAAGGCTTTTCCAGTTTCAGGTAATGTATTGAGTTCTGTCTCCTGCGCCATACATTTTACAGAAAAAAAAATCCCCATGTGAAAAATTAACTTCCTTCACCGCCTGCCAACTACTTTCCTCAAATTATAAAATAAGCAAAGAAAGATGTTTGATTGAAAACAACAAAAACTGAAGGAAGACTGTTTGTTTAAATTTTAATTTTAGATAAGCATTAAGGTCTGTTGATCTGACTTTGGTCATTTCTGTCACTTAATAAAAATATCTTTTCCCATGTTTTACATACATATATATATATATACTTTTGAGGTATGTGTGTCTATGTATACTTTTTGTGTATGTAAGTATATATGTGTGTATATATATTTCCTATATTTTCCTATCTCATCACAGAATCGCAGAATAAGCTGAATTGGAAGTGCACCATAAGAATCAGGTCCAACTCCTGGCCCTGCACAGCGCCATTCCCAAGAGTAACACTATGGGCCTAAGAACTTTGTCCAAATGCTTTTGAACTCTGTCAGGCTGGTGTGATGATCACTTCCCTGGGAAGCCTGTTCCAGTGCCCAACCACCCTCTAGATAAAAACTTTCCTGATATCCAACCGAAACCTCTCCTGATACAACTTCAGGCCATTCCCTGGTGTTCTGTCCCTGGTCACACAGTGCAGAGATCAGTGCCTCCCCCTCCTCTGCCCCTCATGAGGAAGCTGGAACTGCAATGAGGTCTCCCCTCAGTCTCCTCTCCTGCTGAGCAGAGCAAGTGCCCTCAGCCACCCCTCATGTGTCTTCCCCTCAAGGCTCTTCACCATCTTTGTTGCCTCCTTTGGACCCTCTCTAATGTCTTAAGACCTTTCTCATATTGAGGCACCCAACACTGCTCACAATACGCAGGGTAAGGCCACCCCAGCCCAGAGCAGAGCAGGACAATCCCCTCCCTTGCCCAGCTGGTGATGCTGGGCCTGATGCCCCCCAGGACAGGGATGTCCCTCCTGGCTGCCAGGGCACTGCTGACTCGTGTCCAAATGACTGGGACCCCCAGGTTCCTCTCCATGGCACTGCTTTCCAGCCTCTCCTTCCCCAGTGCGCCTGTACATCCAGGGTTGCCCCATCCCAGGGGTAGAATCCAGCTCTTGTCCTTGTTAAACTTCACTTGGTTGGTGATATTCCATCTCTGATTTGTGGAGGTCTCTCTGCAAGGCCTCCCCGCCCTCGAGGGAGTCAACAGCTCCTCCCAGTTTTGTGTCGTCTGCCAACTTGTTCAGTACCCCTTCCATTCCTGCCTCCAAGTCATTAATGGAGATGTTGAAGAGCAAAGGGCTGAGGATGGAGTCCTCTGGAACCCCACTAGTGACAGGTCACCAGCCTAATGTCACCCCATTCACTTCCAACCCAGGCTGTTCTGTGATTCCATGACTGTATTTCTGTGATTCTATGACGTTATGCATTGTGGAAAACAGTGTCAACAATATAACATGGGTTCTGTTTATTTCTGCATACAGTTCTCTGAGGTCAATTTATTTGGAGATTAAGATGACCTCTCTCCTGACAATTCAGTGCTGCTTGCCAGAAATTTGATGGTAAAATGATACATGACAGTCCCATGTCCTTCCCTCACTGAAGACAGTGCATGGTAGCAGTATACAACCTTGGAGAGGACACTGTTGTGATTTAAATGCATATCTGTACTATTCTAATTAAAAAGAAAGTCAACTAAGTTATCAGAGTGGTTTTGTACAGTAGTTTAGTGTGGTGCACTGAAAGGATTAAAAACAGAAAGTAAGAAGTCACTTATCTTGTTGAAGTATACAAAGACACTGTTAATATAGACAAGAGTCCTCTATTTAACTCTGAGAGCTGAGTGGGCTTTCTGCACCATTTTTTATCCTGTTTTAGCACACGATAAAAATTACAGCATGGACCTCCAAGTCTGTCTCAATTTATCAAGGATTTCCTCTCTCATTTGGGAGCAGACAGGTTTGATGCCGAGACGTGGAAGAAGATGTGTTCCCTCACACCTGCATATCTACCAATGCCATATCAGCTTACAGCCACAGGCCGTGAGGCTTAGCAGAGGTTCACTGATAAGAAACTTCTCTTTCCTTAGCTGTGTCTTATGTCCTGATGATTTTCCCTGGACACTTGGTGGAAAAAACAAAAGCAAAGCGCTTATGGTTTCTCAATGAGGTGCTTGCCTTCAAAGTAGATTAGGAAATAATGACTCTGAGGATCATATTAAAACCAGAGAAAAATAGTAGTATTTGGCATTGCTGAACAAGAATTTCCAGCAAACTTCTATATATGGCTCAATATGACCAAATGCATTTTTTCTGCACCAAAAGCAGTTATTTGTTATCAGTGTGGCGTTACCTTACACAATAAAATTTGGTATTTGGGTTTTTTGACCTAAGCTAGTGTTACTTCCATTCACTGATTTATAGATGGGTTAATCACTTCCAGTTGTCTGCAAACAGATGAGCCCTTGACATGGGTGTGTTACAATGTCGGGCACACAAAAGTGTTTATGAAGTAATGGAATCGTCTGACTAATTTCAGATAATTTCTGTGGGGCATATTAAAAAAATGCTATTACTAAGGAAAAGATGTCTCAAAATATTTTAATATAAGGAGATTGAATCGTCCTCTGTGAACATGTGAGAATTTGGGATCTTCTCAGCAGACAGAATTTCCTGTCCCTGGAACCTGAAGGGATGAATTAGTGAGTCAGTTTGAATTTGAGATGGGTTTTTTCTGGTTAAATAATTAAACACTGTCAAAATACATGTCATGAGTTAGCAAGCATAGTCCCAGAAGTGATGTTCTTGCAAAAGGGGTGCTTACAGCTTCCTCTGTGACCTAACAGAACCTATCAGCTGGCCAGTTTGAATATGGACAATTCTTTAAGCCACTTAAAATTGTGACCGCCTCTGTGATCCACACTTAAGAATAGAAAAGCCCCTACAGCTCTGTCTCATTTTCGGTGCTGGGACAGGTGGCTGCAGGCCCTGTGTGGGGACCAGAGGGCCTGGCCCAGGCCCTGCTTGGGCCAGGCCGGGCCGGGCCACGGCCATCCTGGAGCCGATGGGCCCTGTTCCACCCGTGGAACCCCCCCCATGGCTTTGCCGTGGGCAGCCGGAGCAGCTTGGCTCTCCCCCCTCCACTGCGATAAGCGAAATTCCAGCTGCAAGGCCTAGGTGAGATGAACCCTTTTAGTGCTGTGAAGAGCTGAAAGGAGGGAGAGGAAAGAGAAGATGCTTAAAGCTGAAATTCTGTTGTAAAGCTATGGTATATCAGAGTATCACATTGTAATTTCATGAAGGCATGGGGGGTGGAGCATTCAACTTGTACTTGAGAGCAAAAGTACCTGTGCTGAGATAGGCAGATGCTGATGCAGCTGTAATTTCATGAGAAGTTTGGACAGGGAGAGATGGAAGCAATGAGGACTTTTGCTCCAAATGGAAAAGGAGAAACCTCAGTTCCTAGAGGTGCTCCCAGAGACAGTCCTGGAGATGAAGATGAGGAGGACCCTTTGCTCCCAGGGAAGGAGAAGGGCCTCTCTTCTTAAAGATGAAATGCTCCCAAAGATGGGTGAAGAGAACTTTTCTTTCTGAATGGCTCTACCTTAAATTTATACCCCAGTAATTCAAGAGTGGACCCTCGAAAGCAGTTGTGGGAAAAGCTGCAAGTCGGGGGAAGGGACTCACATAAGAGCAGAGAACCAACCCGGGCGGCTGTCTTGTTGTGATAATGTGTTCGTAGCATGGTCAAGAGAGACTCCTCTTCCTAGATGGACTGAACAAGGTTATCATGGAAGTGATAAACAGACTGAACATCTCAAGGGTTGTCTTTTTACACTGTGAGTGGGAGAAGGGAGAAAGGTGGGGGGGAGGGAGGAGAAGTGTTCTGAAGGTGTGGTACGATTTTTTTTTCTTCTTTTAGGTCTGTTAATAAACTTCTTTATATTCTTTCAAGTTTTGTGTCTGCTTTGCTTTTCTCCTAATTCTTATCTCACAGAAGGTAAATAGTAATCAGTATTTTGGACCAAACCACTGCAATACAATTTTTGGACACTTACAGAAAAGGAAATATTTGGAATTTTACTTTGAAATTTGAATACATTTGCACTTTAAAAAAAAAATAAGAGAAAGTCAAATTTTAAAGCTGTTAAAACAAAATTCTTCTTTTGAGGTGTACTGATGTATTTTTCACTCCAATTTGCAGATGTATTGGAGGTTTTGAGTTTTAATCCCTCACTGGAATGAATACAATGAAGAAAACAGCATTCATGCAGTTTCTCACCACCTCTGTGCATGACACATTACTGAAGATTAATTTACCTGAAGTATTTTTGCTTTGTACAAAACAAAGCTGGTTTTTTTTTCATGAAAGGTTTTCTCTTGAATGACTTTTTCCCCCTCTGGTGTACATTATCTTGCTGCCTTCTCCCTCAAGTCTGATGGATAACAAACACATTCTCCTCCAGTACCTTCAGGATGGCATGCACTCTAAGTGAACCCAAGTATGGGATGAGTTAAGGTGAAGAAGAATTATTTAATTTGTGGTGTTTTCCAGTTTTATGACCTTGCTGTAACTTTAGGCCTGTCTTCTTTGTCCATGTAATTGTTTTTCAAACATATTAGAGAAAGGAAGGGAAAAAGATACCCTTGGGCATTGGTTTGTAATCTAAACAACAACATAATCATATTTAATATGGAGAGTTGAAAGGAATAAATCTTCTCCATAGAATGCTAATATTGAAGAGGAATGACTTAGAAGCATTTCAGAACTGACTTCACCTGCTGCGGATTCAAAAATGAGTCTTATATCTGCAACCATAGCCTGAAAAGATTTTTTTTTCCGAACTTTTTGACATACTTAGCCTCAAACTTTGAAAGTCATCCTGTTGGTTTAAATCAAATCGATCATTTAGGTAAAACTAAGAGGCATTGTGGCAAATATCAATCATGAAAATTAGGCCCTCTCCCATAGCAGGATAAGGCTGAAAGGTAGAAATCTGGACTATAAAAGTAGTTGATGACATTTTAGTCTCAGTAACTTCCCTGCACTTACTTAAGTGTGACCGTTTCAATGTGACCATGCTCTAATGTGATTATCGCCATTTATGTTGGTCTGGTGCACTTGCAAGGAGTCAAAGTGTCTACAGTGCTGTTCTCTTTTGGCCCCTGACAGCTGCTGACCCACATCAAAGCCTTGAACATGGGTGCCAAAAGCTCCAGACGTGATAAAGTGTATGTGGAAAATATGCAAATCATCATCAGGAAGAAATTTCCATTTCTGTACGAGTAGTCTGTAGTTTAATCCTTTCGTCTTGAAGATTTCATTTCCTTGGAAGAAGGGGGAGGAAGGGGAAGGGTAATCACTCTCTAGTTCCATTTCTGTTGTTGCAGAGCCCTGATACTGAGATCCCATTTCTCAAGCTTTTTTGACTTTGATAAAAGCCTGTGACTTGCTGAACTTGCTCTCACTTTAAGTATAGCTATAGAATTATGGATTTCCTGACAAAATGATTAATATTTCTGTGTCTTGCTTTCTCTTTACGTATGTGTGGGAACCCAACAAACTCACTTATAAACTGTTTCTATACAACTTCTGTCTAAAAACAGTAAGATTTTTTTTGTCTCATAAACTTCCAAGAGAAAAGGCTCAGGTGATCTCTGCCTTGCTCTGATAGACACAAGAAATCATACCAGTCAGTCTAATTAGTGTTCTTGCTGTATTTGATGACCACAGTACATCTTGAATGGGAAAGAAAAAAATGCTTTATGGACTTAATGCATTTATTATGTTCTTTATCATAATTTGAAAATCTGTTGCAACCAAAACCTTTGTGTTCTGGATACAAACACCTTGAGGCAGAAAGAAAATTGTGCTGGAGAATCATTCAGTCATTTTAAAGAGAAAGTCATCTAGAAACTGGGGTCAAGCTTTTAAAGTAACATGGGAAAGCTGTGGTAAAGCCAAGAAACGTATCTCTCGGTGAAATTGTGTGAACCAGATGTTTAAGGAACATACCACAGGTTAACAATTTTCTGTGGGTCAGCTGCACTGTGGTTATTATTGTCGTGTTCACTTTTAGTTCTCACACAACAAAATGTAGTGAAAGTTACCTTAATGCTTTTAATTGCTGATTAAGACGAGACAGAGGATCCCACAGCAGCAGCAGCTCACAAGGGTGGTCTCTGTAGGGTAACCCTGTAAGGCATGGAATATTGGATTGATGTTTCTTTGACCTCTCAGGCTGGGGAGAAGAGCATGAGTCTGCTCCTCCTTTCTTTTACCCGGCACATCCAAGGGTGAGTGCCTAACTCTGGTGTTGTCATCACCTCTCAAAGCAGGGAAGGAATATCCTGAGGGTTGCTGACCCACATGCAAAATAAAACCTGAACTGATATTGCAATAGTGAAGTGTTGAGGGTTTTCAGTAGTTGTTCTGGGTCAGTGCTCATGTTCTCCAGGCATGGACATGCTGGCCTTCAGGACTTCCCTTTCTCTCCCTTTACACACACATACAAGGAAGCATTAGATGATATATGATGATATTATTGGTAAGCTCTTCTTTTCATTGAAGAGAATAACATAAAAAAATTAGATGCAAGAATTCCAGAGAAAGGAATATCAATAAAAATTAATTATACAGAGGAAATAGTTTTACCTCCAAGACCTCTTGCTTTGCAGAAAGATCCAAATTTCAATGCTTGAGGCAGAAAGGGTAATAATATGCTCAATCCATCTGTTTCTCACAAGTACACAAGCAGGAAAATAAGGGCAGTGAAGGAGAAGAGTTGTACCATGCTAAGAAAATCAGAATACTTCAGGATTTTCCTGAGGAACAGATTTCCCAGCATTTCTGCCTCTCTAGCACCCAGACATCATTTCCCATGCCACGTCAGATTGCCTCATCCATCTGTGTCAGGTTGTCTTCCCCCTCCACTGTCAGACACCCCTGTAGGGAGAACAAACCACAGCAAATGCTCTGACCTACCTTGCCTGATCCCTTCCTCATCGTCTTTTAGCTGCCGGAGTGCCTTTTGTTTATTTATTCATTTATTTCTCTCCTGAGACCCTTTGGAGATTTGTGGTTGATGACGACTTGTTTGATGCAAAAACATTTGCAATGGGATCCTGGAGTAAATTTTATGTTACCAAGAGAATGAAAGAATAGAATGAAGTCAGTGCTAAAAGAAGCCAAGGGCTTCTTTAGAAGACTTCCAGCTTTCTGTTCCATGGTTATAGATTTTCAACAGAAAACCAGGCAGTATTAAACCGATGAACACAAAAATGCATTTTTGAAGAAGATTTAAAAAATAAAACATGACCTCAACAATAGTTTTTATAATCTGAGGATAAGAGTTAACTCTACCATAGAGTTATTTGAGAATTTTAACCTTTTATATAACATTAGGAATGACTGCATTGAACACTGCCTCTGAACCAGATAAAATCCATAGTGAGCTTATTAATAGTAGACAAAATAACATCTGCAGCTCAGATCTAAAATATTACCCTCACAGCAATGGCAGAATTTTATTTTATGTTTATTTTATATTCTGCATACTAGCAGGCAGTTATATATTTGCAAACATCAGAAAGTAGCTGTGTAGGAGGAGCAAAGTTTAACTAACTCGGGGGACACTCCCTGTGGCTCCCATTATAGAACTATGAACTTCCCAAGCTGTACAGAGTTATGTTCTCTTCAGATCTAAGACACAGCTCTCTGAAAATTCATAAAATTCATAGAATGGTTTGGGTTGGAAGGGATCTGTCATGGTTTAGCAGGATCTTAAAGATATTCTTGTTCCAAGCCCTTGCCATGGGCAAGGACACCTTCCACTAGGCCAGGTTGCTCAAATCACCATCCATCCTGGCCTTGGAGGGTTGTTTTTTAACTTCCCCAGTATCAAAGACTCATCCACTGTACCCTGCAGTGGGATTAAGTGAATCTCTCCCGTGACAGCAAGATACCTCCTGGATGGGTTCTAATTGAAGATATTTCGGGAAGTTTAAAGTAGGACAAAATTATTCTCTTTTAATGTCCTGCTCATCTTGTCTCGTGGGAGAGTGAACTTCATTTATTTGTACTCCCCATTGTTTTGTCTTGGGTTTGGTGCAAACAAAGTAATTGGAAGTTTGAATGAAATAATCTTTCTGCCCATGGTGAGAAGGTTGAGTTTGTATCAGCTCAAACACTTTGACCTGCTTCACAATATGTGGCTTGTCCTAGGGGAACTAAGTCAATCTTAACAAAATTTCCAGCTATAGGCATCACAAGTCTCTGCAATTCAACATGGAGACTTGGACCAGGCTTCTGTCAAAGACTTGCTCGAGCTCATTTATGAGCAATTTAGAAATTTGTTCTGTCAAGCTTATGGCTTAAGTGTGGAGATGTGGTGTGACCAAATTGCCACTCCTGTAATTAACAAATCTCCCTGCCAGAAAATTAGGATTGCAGTCTGAAATTAAATGGCTTGGGATGCTTTGATTTCTGAAGTACTACATGGCTTTCCTTATTCCAGCAGTTATGTGGAGCAGATCATCTCTTTCCCAGATGTCCAAGTATGAGTATACTTTGAACAGCTTGGAATGAAATTGTCTCTTCCCAGTCTTCCTTCTGTTTATCTTCTGCAAGGGTTTGCACTTAAAGTACCTCTTTTCTTTGCCTCCTCTGCTTTTGCTCAAGTACCTCTCATGCTGAACAGATTCCTGATGTCCTTGGCCATATTTAGCCAGGATATTAGTTTTGTAGGGTTGTTTTTTGCCCTGTTTTGCACTCCCAAGATAGCCTCTTCTTTCGGTGATCAGGGTGTTATAATTTAACTGCCTCCATCTGCAGTGGTACTATGTATCCTTTAGTCACATATCACAGAGCTTCCAGAGCTTCTGAGAGCTAACTTGGCTTTCTCCTGTGTGACTGTCAGCTCTAACAGAAGAGTGCATTGACAGCTGGATGTATTTCTTGGTAGATAATAATAATATCTTTCACATGCAAGCCAACTTGGCAGAGGATTTCCACATCTTTTCATGTTTACTTTAGTTTCCCCCAGTTGAGAATCTCATATGCTAGTTTATTTTCATATTTCCAATGTGTAAAGTTGTCTAGATGAGGAAGCAACTTTATACATCTCATTTCATTACATGACACTGCAGACTGAGTAGTATGCATTGAATTCACACTGAAAATGGCTTTTAGCCATGTCGTAGAATTGCAGAATGGTTTGGGTTGGGAGGGACCTTAAAGCTCATCCAGTTCGACCCCCCTGCCACAAGCAGGGACACCTTCCAGTAGACCAGGTTGCTCAGGATCTCATCCAACCTGGCCTTGAACACTTCCAGGGAAGTGTTTTCTTTTCAAATGATTCCCCTGACGTGTTTTGAGACATCATTTAGGTGAATCAAGTAACTCTTTTACGGAACATATTTATTATTATTTATGTTGACATAACAAAGATTCAAAGACACTGAATGAGTTTAGAAGATGCACACTTTTAAAATCCTAAAACTAATAATAAACTAAAAATATTTCTGAGAAGTATTTGCTATAAAAATTCTCTTCTTGGGGATGTCTGGGAAGCTGTTGGAGCAGATGAAGTGTTCAATCTCTTATACCTCAGCCAGTTGCAATCTTGTCTTAATTTTGTTTGTATTAAACTTCAAATGTATTCAGTGAGTCGCTGTTGTGAACAGACGGGGTTGTGATTGTGACCTGCCACAGCTTCTGTCACGCTGCCTCTGTGGGTTATGCATGGATGTAGGTGGATTTACATACATACATAAGCCAGAGACAGTGGTGGGTGACTCAAAACGACTCCCAGACAGGGCTCTGACTGCCTGTTTTCCTGTGAAAACAAGCAGGAACCGACCTGTTGTGGGAGATCAACAGAGGTATGGCAGTGTTTCTCTGGTAAAGCTAGGGAGCTAAAAGTCATAAAAGTCATTGTCAAAGATTTTGAGGAGACCCATTCCTCGACACTGGGTACAGCCTTGCAGCACTCACTCAAATGTGCATTTGCTTCTTGGACCCTCCAGCGCTGCTTGTTAGTGAAATGATATCCCACTTATTTCCCCCAGACAAAAGAAGGTAAAGAGAATAAGAACTAAAACACACCCTGAAGGAGAGCTTTAGAATATGAAAAATGGAAGTGGATCCTGAATCCATGGACCCAAGACCAGTCCCACAAAAGTCAGGGCACAGAAGATGAGAACAAAAACCTCAGCCTGTGACTGCTTAAATCTGCAAAAAGGGTGCACAACAGTGAGCTGTAAAAGGAGATGAGAAAGAAAAAATACTAGGAGGTGAGCAAGCACAGAGAGGAAACAGGACTGTCAAATTCAATACTGCACTCTGAAAGAGGTTAGAAGTCAGGGAATGATAGCATCAATGCTGTTTTGAATAAAGACAGGGCTAAAGATTTGCTACACTGTTCTGAAAAAGTGAAAATCTGTCATATGAATCCCATCTTAAATAATCAGTTATACTGAGAATTATTGGAATCTTGGACTTTTCATGCAAGTGGGATTTGTACAAGGAGGAGCATTTAAGCCTTGCAACAAGATACCTTTCTGATCCACTGGTGTGTGAGTCATAGGCACAGTGCAAGAGATAAAGGAGAGTAAAGGAAATGTGTGAGGTGTCTGTATCTGGGGCTTTGGAAAATAAAATTTGCATTCATGCTGTCTAATTGGTTTATTTAGAAAGAAATTGTGAGATATGGATGCTGAAGGAGAGAGGAGTACCTAGGCAGGAACAAAATAATTAAGACAGCTCAAAATTCAGGAAAAGGTGAAATGTTAGCTCTGGATTGAAAAAAAAATCAAAGCAAAAAAACAGAAAAAAGACATAGCATCATTATCTAATCCTTTACCTATTAAAGGGAACAAAATATTTCCTATGTGAAAATTTCTAGATTTACTGTAAAACTGATTTTCCACAAGAAAACTGAAATTAGAAAAATTGAAAATTGAAATATTCCTTCAGGGCAGTTCTGATGTTTCCTTCTCTCTGTACAGGTAATCTTTGGAAGATTATTACCACCAAATGAAAAATGATAATTGTGGTTTTTTTTCCCCCAACACTGTTTTAGGAAACTCCCTTCCTCTCTAAAAGTATTAACACTAATAATTTTGGTTTTGCAAAAAAAAACAAAAACAAAACAAAACAAAACCCAAACCAAAACCAAAGCAACTGCCAAAACCCCTTTTCTCTTTCTCAAACAGTTTTACTGGCCAGTAATGTTGTCATTCTGCTTTTCCAGTGCTGTCATATGACAAGTGCAGCATGATTTATATTTATAATTATTATGCCCTACTGCAGGGGAAGGAATGGTTCGACTCCCCCAGTTCATAATGTTCCCTGCTTGTGACATGTCCTGTCCCTTGCCTTCTCTACAGCAGTTTTGAATAGGTTATTTTTAGTCTTATTATATCTTTTTCTTGCTGCCTGTGCTTTCAAGTTTCCCTCTGACTTTAATTAAAGTGTCCTTAGGCTTGTGCATGTAAAAAGCTAACAAGTTCACTCAGTCAAGATCTCTCCTAATTATAATGCAAAGTAGGAGTTCAAGTGAGGAGAACATCAAACAGTTTTTATGTGACATATGAGAGCTTGACACTGTGTTTTGACAGGCCTGTTGCAGAATACATGATGCCACTGAAATACATTTTAAGAGTAATATTCCAGCTTACACATCAGCCACAAAACAAGCCTATGGTGCAGAGAGCAAGCTGTACAACATGCTGCACAGAGCAAAAGACAGTGTTTGGCGTGTTACTGATGTGTTATGTAAACAGTGGTAAGATCCAAAATGCGACGACTTTTGGGTTTGCTTCTTACATGTGGTGGCACTTCCAGATGTACCAAACCCACGGGCCAGTTCTTCAAGTGTTGATGGCTACAACACAGCTGCTTGATGGACGATGGTACTGTGGACCTTCCCCATCACACAACAAACACAATCTGCCACAGCATGAGAGAAACTGTGCAGGCTTTAGGGCAGGAGTAGAGGAAAACCACATTTTTAGTAGGTGTGGCACAGACAGAAGGCATGATACAACCTCATTAGTCTAGGAATCTGTACGCACAAAAGCAGATTATTTTCAGCCCAATCACCTTTATAGAATCATAAAACCATTAAGGTTTCAAAAGACCTTTGAGATCATCAAGTCCATCCACCCAGAAACCAACTTGTTCACCACTAACACACATCCTCAAGTGCCACATCTGCACATCTTTTCAATCCCTTCAGGGATGGGGACTACACCACTTCCCTGGGCAGCCTGTGCAAGCGCTTGACAACCTTTTCGATGAAGAAATTTTCCTTAATACCCAATTTAAACCTCCCCTTGTGCAACTTGAGGCTGTTTCTTCTCATCCTGTCCCTGTTCCCTGCGAGCAGAGCCCGACCCCCCCGGCTGCTCCCTCCTGTCAGGGACTTGTGCAGAGCCACAAGGTCCCCCCTGAGCCTCCTTTGCTCCAGCCTGAGCCCCTTTCCCAGCTCCCTCAGCCGCTCCTGGGGCTCCAGCCCCTTCCCAGCTCCATTCCCTTCCCTGGACACGCTCCAGCCCCTCCATGTCTCTCTTGTCCTGAGGGGCCCAGAGCTGTCCCCAGCACTGGAGGTGCCTCAGCAGTGCCGGCACAGGGGACGGGCCCTGCCCTGGTCCTGCTGGACACTCTAGTGGTGGGACAGCCCAGGGGCCATTGGCCTTCTTGGTCCCATGAGTACCCTTCTGTCCATGACCACAATAATTATGGTCACAATAACCTGTAGGTTTCACACTGCTTAGAGGTTTAGATGTGCTTAGAGGCTGTGAACTGAACTTATGGCTTCATTTTAGGCTGCACTTCGTCCACTCTAGGCTGAGACTAATCATGCCAAGATGTTTTAGTTTTTTCCCACTGGTTGTAAGAGGTATCAGAGGTGACTATGTGATATATCAATGTTGTAGACATAAAACCATAGAATTATAGAACGGTTTGGGTTGGAAGAGACCTTAAAGATCATTTCATAATTACTACATGTAAACTAGTTGAGGAAGAAGAGAAGCTGATAATGGGAGAAAGAAAAAAGGGAGGATGAATACGTTTAGTGTATATTATCAGAGCCAAAGCAGACACATGGTTTTTACTGAGAGCTTTCCTCTTTCCGTGGAATGTTTGCTGCTGTTGCTAAAATTGGAATTTTCTTGGAAAAATATATGGTTTGATTGAGGTCTTGAGATATTGCAAATAAGACTGAGAAACAAACTGAGACGTGTGAAGGAAACTTTAGTCAGAAGCACGAGAGGTTCATCACCTGACATTCAGCTTTAGTCATAACTTACCACCATCAGCGATGTCGTGATTGCCCTGCAGTCAGAGAGACACGACGAGAGCAGGAACGGGTGAGTCAAACCCTGTGGGTGTGTGGATGACTGTACAGGACTCCAGCATGACAAGCACCTTTCATCTCACCATTCATGGTGCCACTCAGCACTCAGCAGCGACTTCTGCAGTTGCAGGATCAATATCCTGAGTGAGAAAGGAAAAATGCAAGAGAAAGGAGGAGCAGCAATGCACAGAGTAACAGGCAAGGGAAGGAACGAGATCTACAATGTGAAAAATAATGAGTTGTTTGTTTTAATAGTTGCACAGAGGCAATCACACATCCTTTTGGTCAAGGGTGACATTTCTGTGAGATTCTCACAGCATCTCATCTGCAATTTCTGCATGCCACTGTCAATATGAGAGCAATGTTAACAGGAAAATTATTTCACACACTATATTGAAGCTTAAATATTTAAAGCAGCTTAATTGCAGAGCATCTGAACTGCCAAGCAGTCACTTGTCTGAGAAAAATTTAGGACTGAACAGTACTCTGCACTGCCTCACAATTCAGGCCAAAAGGAGGCAATAACCACCAAATTTTGCTTTCTGCTCAACCCTGCCTGAGAAAAGCAACAATTTCCTCAGAATCTAATGGAAGTACAAAATATGCTTGGAGGCAAAATAATGTGCAGAGACTAGAAACATAGTGTCTCATTTCTTAGAACATCTTAGGCATCCGTTTATTAGAGCTGCATTTACCTAAATGTATTTCAGTGTGAATTGTCTTGTAAGGACGGGATGTCGACGGTGCTGTAGTGATTGTAACAGCCACAGGGCCTCCCTGAATGGCACAGCACAACACACTGTACTTAATGTTGACGCTGTTCACTGAAACAATTATTACAATCAATTTGACTTCTAATGTGACTTCTCTTGTAAATCTCTGGGTCATTAACCTTAACAACATCAATGTACTGTCAGTATCCAATTCCACCAAATTAGTGTCCGAGGTAATAGGAGAAGGAATGTATTAATGTGTTATTGGTGACTAATAAAGACAGCAATCCTCTAATGTGCTATGAAGAACAGCTGAAGCATGAAAGGGAAGAGGAAATACACAAAGTCAGGGCAGTAGACACCTTTGGTGGTGCATGTCAGGCTGCCAGATTAGGTGGTAAACAGCTTGACCTCTTTACCACTGAATCAGGAAGAGCAGGGATGGGAATGGTCCATGGCATATGGTCTAAGGCCAATTGCATGAGGTTCAACAAGCCAAGTGCTGCATTCTGCCCTTGGGTCACACCAGCCCCTGCGACTCCAGGCTGGGGCAGAGGGGCTGGAAAGTGTCAGGAAAGGCTCTGGGAGTGCTGGTGCCAGCAGCTGGACATGAGCCCAGGGGTGTCCAGTGGGCAAGAGGCCAATGGCCCTTGGGCTATCCCAGCCAGGGTGTGGCCACAGCCCCAGGGCAGGGCCCGTCCCCTGTGCTGGCACTGCTGAGGCACCTCCAGTGCTGGGGGACAGCTCTGGGCCCCTCAGGACAAGAGAGACATGGAGGGGCTGGAGCGTGTCCAGGGAAGGGAACGGAGCTGGGAAGGGGCTGGAGCCCCAGGAGCGGCTGAGGGAGCTGGGAAAGGGGCTCAGGCTGGAGCAAAGGAGGCGCAGGGGGGACCTTGTGGCTCTGCACAACTCTCTGACAGGAGGGGGCAGCCGGGGGAGGTCTGCAATCAGGGGGACTCTTCACCCACGTTGGAGGTGAAAAGACAAGATGATATGGCTTCAAGTGGCACCGGGGGGGGCTTTAGATTGACTGTTAGAGAAAATTTCTTCATGGAAAGGGTTGTCAAGCATTGGAAGTACCTGCCCAGGGCAGTAGTGTAGTCCCCATCCCTGAAGGGATTGAAAAAATGTGCAGATGTGTCGCTTGGGTACATGAGTTAGTGGTGGGTTTGGCAATGCTGGGGGAATGGTTGGATCTGACGATCTTAGAGGACTTACCCAAACTCAATTTTTCTGTGATTCTATATGACAAATGAACAGTGCATTTCGTTTTGGAGTGGTCAAAAGAGCTTCTCTTCACAGTTTTATTTCATGTTCCAGTAGACAAGAAGTTGCATCATGTAAAATCATATGGTTGTACTAGAATGAAAGGGATAACACCTAACTATGAAAGTATTAAATTTTTTAGCCTCCATCATGAGCCGTAAGGTAGCTCACACTTGAAAGAATTGAAGTTATGCTGGGCTGAATAAAATAGACCTTCCCATCAGAGCAATCCAATTTCTCTTCCAGCTGGCAGGCTCTAAGTTATGTCTCCTGGTATTGTTTGAGACTGCTCTTTAATGAGACAAGAGGTGTCACAGCCCATCACGTCCAGCACCATGAAAGGAGCACTGAGCACTCACAACCCAGCAGAAAGGGAACACCGGGGCTCTGGAGGGAGCTGGGAATCCACTGACAGGGAGGAACACTCTCTTTGAGGGTGACTCCTGCCAGCTTGCATTAGCAAAGAGTGGTGGGTGAACGTGGCACGACACATGCACAATTTGGATCCTCTCTACCATGCTGAAGCATCAACCCTTACCTGTAATTACTGATGGCCAATACATTCCTCTTCCAGACTGTTTTCAGAGGGTTGACATGGCACAATTCTTCACCAGACCTTACTCAATAATAACTAAGAAAACCTAAGAAAACATTGTATTCATTCTACATTCCCAAAGTTCTTATGAGCTATAAACCAAAATTGCCAATTAAACACCAAAACAGAAATCCTTTCAAATCAACTTTCAAGGCAGAAAAAAGGGGCATGAAGAATTAATAACATGTTTAATTATGAAGGCACTATTTCTTGAACAAAGTAAATTAGGCACTTCATTTGGGGATTGGCAGGATCATCAGGTTAATACCTTTTCTTATAAAAAAAAATGCTACAGGATTTTAAATTGTATCCTATAATTAGGATTCTTGTCTTAAAGCTGAAAACATCATTCTGTCTTCTGGTAGGGCTCTACCCCTGATGCTTAATCTCTATCCTGTAAATCCATCCACAAAAGTAAAGAAAATCAATAGTAATAATAAAACGATTCTTATATTTTGGTAAAGCTGATACTAAACATACATAAAATAAAAATATAAAAATACAAACAAATGACTAAAACAAGTTTTATATTTCTAAGAACTTTTGTCCTGCACTGCTGGTCAAACCCCATGGTTATTTATTTGCTAAGAATTCCAATTTTCTTCTACCATGGAAACTTGATGAAACGTGTAATTGAAAACTCATAATGAGTGAAATTTTAATGACCTCTATGCTCAAAAAAGAAAAAAAAGGGAAGACAAAAAAATTCTGCTGTGGTAGGCTGATGCTGACAGTATTGATGAAATGCACGTGAGGCTTTTTACATGCAGCTAAGCTTACAATTAGTCTCATCGAATGTGATTAGTTTAACCTGACCAGTCATCTAAGCAGTTAGGTGACTAAACTGAGATATGTAAATAACTATCTTCTATAACAAATAGCTTTAGATAATCCCCTGGGGTGCAGTGAGGGGCAGAAGGAGTTGCAGTTATCTGAGGGAGGTAAGGCCTGGGGGAAAGGACCAGGTATCTCTCTATATTAATGGAGGAAGGAACTGAGATGCCTATTTTAAAGCTGTTTAAATCTTTCACTTTAGTATGACTAAATACAGCTGTGAGAGGAGTCATACTTCTGGTCAATTAGTGTGTGAGGTGGGCCAGTAGCATGCCACAGAGTGCTCTGGTTACAGTCACAGAAAATATGTGTACATAATTAAAAATAATATTGAAAGGGCAATAAATGATGAGGCACACTTTTTTCTTTTATTATGCTGCTATGGGCTATCATTTTGATTTTCTCCATCTCCTGGATGCTGAAATAGCACGGAGTTTACCTGAACTTCATCTTTCCTTTCCTGAGTTTTTTAATTCTACACGAACACTGCGTTTGACGCTTGTGTTGTTGTGCCTTGGGCTCTGTCTGTCAGAGAAATGGAGGCAACAGCTCTGCTATCAGCAGTGAGTAGGCTAGGAACTGGGTTTATTTGGGAGGATTTGATGATGTAGAAAGCTGGGTGTTTTTCTAGGCCATGCTCATGGCATGGACTAGTAATAACAGGTAAGAGTGACTGCTACACATCCAAGAACATGTTACTGCATAAGACCCAAAAGTGAGGAGAGAGGGAGGATGATGGATGATACTCAGTTTTAAATTACATGAAGAAACATGTAATTTAATTGATTTATATTTCTGTCACTTGTAGAATACAATTCTGGTTTTTTCATGGAAATATACAGGATATCTTATCTCTGGATTAACTGGTATGCCAAATGTCATAAGTAATATCCCGTGTTTGATGGCAGTTTCCATCAATGTACTAATTTAAGAACATTGCGTGGTATTGCTTCCTGAGGTTCTGTCTCTTTCCGCCACTCAGCTGCAAAAAGACCTGAAATCACTAGGAACGGCCTAATAACAAACCAGCAGGTTCACGTGTGCTAATCTGAACTGGCATAAACCAACACTGCTGTTGAAAGATCTCCCATCATTTATCCCTACCCAGGCTGTGCAAAGCAGCCAACAAAAACCCAAGCACTCAACTGATTTAATTTTAATCATTTCCTTTAACCTGATGGGCGTGTGGTTGAGCAATGCTTGTGCTGGCAGGTGGAAGGAGGTGCCACAGGGACACATGAGGGTGAGGATCACTCCCAAATTCCTGCTGTGGCTCCTGCACCAATAGTGGGCACTGCACTCACACCACAGGGGTTGTCCCTGGAGAAGCAGCTGCAAGGGAGCACTTGTCCCATCCTGAATATTGACCAAGCAGCAGTTTGCTGTCTGCTCAGAAGAGAAGTGGACTCTACCAGCACTGAATCTTCAAGGCCACAAAGTGCTGCTCTACTGAAATAACTCTGTTAGTCAAACACAAATTAGTGGGCTCCATGCAACAGCAACTGAATACATTTTTTATTGCCTGCGTTATGCCAGAGGTCAGACTCAATGAGATAATCCTCTTTTATGGCCTTAAAGTGTATAAAAACAGATAAAATTAATCTAGAGGACACTCTTGTGCCTGTTGATGCCTAGCAAGATATCTACTCTATCCGACTTTTGGTATTTGGGGTCATTTTAATTCACAGGCTCTTATTTTTCTTCCATTATTGGATTTTCTGTCCTTGCAGCTCTCAGCCTTTATGGCTCATAGGCAGAAGTAATGAGTGAGTAATGTGAGCAGCATCTTTGCTCTCCCTGCCAACCTGGACTGCAGCCACAGTCTCCTTAGTTTTAAGGGGTTTTAATTTTCTAGGTCCATGAGGAAAGTCAGAACATTTCCTGGGCAGCATACAAACTACAACACACAGGTCAGGGGCCATTACGCTAATACACAGCTTCTCTGGAAGAAGGACCTTGCACAGGTATTGGGCCCAGCTTTCCTTTTTTGGATTAATATAAAAGGAGGATTTCTCATCTCCATCACAGTCCAAAGAAAAATTCTAAAGGGTCAGGTCTGAGACATTGACAGCATCCCAGCAAAAAAGCTGAGGGACAACACCACAGTACTTCTCATGTTATTTCTGTTTCCACATAGAAAAAAAAAAATTATAAAATGTATTTTTTTTAATGTGGACTGAATGTGATACTTTGTTGTATACTTGCACCTCATCACAGAAGCATATGAATAATAATGTTTCTTGACAGGTATTAGTTATTTTTCCTTTCAGCTCTCAAGAGACGTGAACAAGTGCTACTTCTGTAGGTTTGTTGTTTCTGTTGGTTTTTTTTATGAAAATCAAGGAATAAGTGTCTTGCTTCATAATACACTTTAAGTCAGTCACAGAGCTGGGAACCAAACATAAGTGAACCTGACTCCCTGTCTGGATCTGTAATCAAAGCACCAACTGTCAGTAAATTAAAATCTTAGTACAACAAATATATGTGAAAAACATACATGTCTTTGGGTAGATGAAGCAAAATCTTTCTGGAAATTTCCACAATACTTATTTTTTTTAAATTAATTTTTAATTTTAGATTTTTCCACTAAAAATGCATGACCCATTTGCAAAGTACAAAAAGAAACGTGGACAGTCAAAGAATACCAACTTGTGGAAATAAATGGGAGGGGAGTCTTGGCTCTCAATTACACAGATCCTTTGTCACAGCTCAAGTGTGTTCTTTTGGCCTGAGAATGAGATGGTTTTCTTACTAAGTCAGTCACTGGCAGAGTTTTTATCTTCATCACTTTAATGGAGCATGTCCATTATTCAATGAGTTAATTTCAGAAAGGGGGCCAAGTTTGGAAGGATTAAGTGCCAGCTAAAGAAACAAACCTATATTGCTTGGGGAGGGATGGGGGGGAGGAAATTGATGCAGCTTTCTGTGCGTGTGCTCGTTTCCAAGTGCCTTCATGAGACATGATGTGACAAAGGCTGCCAAGTGTTTAGCACAATAAATGGAACCACATTTTAAACACAATAAAAACCTAATGAAATCAGCCTCTTTTAAAGCCACCCACCTTTAGCGCAGCACATTAGAGACTTTGTAATAGAAAAGAAAAAAGAAAGAATAAAAGGCATTTCTTTACATACATATAAAAAATCCCAAGCATCTATACAGGCATTCAAACACAGGACCATTAGTGGAAAGAAAAAAAAAAAACGCAGCAGATTTAAAGTTATTGTTTAAAAGGCAGCAGTGGTAGAAGAAGATGTGTGCTCAAGGGAAGAAATCTTCGTGGTGGAGCTAAAGATCCAGGGAAGGAGCAGGCAACACCTGAATGTGAGAGAAACCCCTGAAGAAAGGTGGAGAGTCAGATTGGTCTTCATCTCCTTGGGAACCAAAGCGAATATTAAATGGTTGTGAGACTTTTGTCTGGAACAAGGGGGAAACTTCTCCCTCTGGCCACCCACTGGACTGGTCCAGCATAGCTTAGCAAAGTCTCCCTGAGGATCAGGGAGAAGGAGCTTTTTTCTGTGTCTGTGAGAATGATTCAGAGATGCTGTCTGCTTTGAGACTGCACAAATATCTTATCTTATAAGAGCCCAGGGTACAGATGGGATAAGAGGTGAGGGTCATGGGAGAAGAAGCAGCAGGGGAATGGAGCAGATTCATTTCAGTAGTGCCGATGACAGGACAAGGGCAATGGACAGAAACGGTAGCACAGGAAAAGCTTCTTTACTGTGAGGGTCCCAAGCATTGGAACAGAGAAGTTGTGGAATCTCCTTTTCTGGAGATACTAAAACCCCTTCTGGACATGATCCTGTGCAACCTGCTCGAGATGAGTCTGCTTTACAGAGGAGGTTGGACTGGATGATCCCCAGAGGCCGCTTCCAACACCAACCATTCTGTGATCTGTGTCCTTGGAGAGGACCTTTCTGCACAGCTGCGCTGGCTAGTCCTGTAGGTCCACAGCCGAGGGAAACAGCATTCCTTATGCTCCTAATTTTCCCCAAAAATGAGGGACAGGAAGTTCCCAAAGCTGTGGTGGAATAGACAAAGTGTTTCAGTATGTGCTTATGTCCACCTGATCTCCAAGTTGATATGCTAGAAATGCTGAAACTGAAGACTGGTAAATATATTATTAAGAGGTATTTTTATTTTACTGGTTCAGACAGAAGAGAAGACATTTCAATTCTCTGAGAACAAGTGTTTTCAGTTCAAATGTCTATATGTGTGTATATTTAGAAAAATATATGATTGATACCCTTCTCTGGTCTTACCTTCAGCTAAAGGGGAAGGAAAGATCCTACTGGAAGCAGTACATTTGTCTTTATCTTCTACCAGTAAAAGGTTTCTCAGGGAAACTTATAAACAATTCTGCAGGTTAAAAGGGCTCCAGGGCACATCTAACATAACACTGATGGCCCAGACTGGAGAGCCATAAATGACTTCTCCCTTTCTTCCACGTCTGAAAAAAAAGTGCAGAAGAGTGTGATGCACCTATAAAAGCTTTGAAATGTGTGTGGCTTCTGAAAAGAAATATTTCCCCAGAATGCATCCTGGAGTTGCATCAGAAAGTTGTGAAGAAACGGCTTAATGCATTCATAGTACAGAATAGAAAAGTTTTTAAAGCTGCTGCCTTCTCTGCACCTCACTCCCAAGGGGTACAAGAAGGCAAAACAAACCAATGGGTGAAGTCTGGCACTCTCCTTCCATAGTTTCTTTCTAATACTGACGTCGGAGCTCAGAGAGCTGAGGAAAGTATTTTCCTATTCGAATCACAGAATCAAAGAATGGCCTGTACTGGAAAGCAGGATCATCTCATTCCACCCTGGTCAGGGACACCTTCCACTGTGCCAGGCTGCCCCAATTCCCATCCAACCTGTCCTTGAACACTTCCAGAAATGGGACATCCACAACTTCCCTGGGCAGCCAGAGCCTCATCAAGCCTCACAATAAAGAATTTTTTTCCTAATATCTCCATGTAATTTGTGTTGTATCATATGTGAAAGAGGTTAGTCAAATAAAATCTAAGCCTATCTGACACTTAGCCAGAAGATATGATGATGATACTATCCACTTAAGTTTTTTTTTTTTTTTTACGTCTGTAGTATCCTATCTTTGTGTGGCCTGAAGGAAATAGTGAGTAGTTAGCTCATCACAGAAGCCTGCAATACATCAAATGTTTCCAGACTGACATGGTGCTTCACTGACATTCCTTTTGGTTTAGAGAAAATGACATTTTTTGTTGTTGTTGAAGTAGCTTTAACTTTACACTTTTCAGAAGAACCAATTTCTTAGAAAGCACTGGATTGAATGTAAATCAGTGTCCTGAAGCAGTCTGCAAATTTTCCAGACATCTAGTCTGACACTTTTAGGTTCCCAGGTGTCATCTCACGGGAAAAAAATAGCAGTAAAGATGCCTGCAGTTTGTAAACAATGGCAAGAAGAACATCCTGACAGGAGGCTGTAATGTGATCCTTGTCTCTTAGTTATTTACTTGCTGAAGAGTGAGGTTTTTATCTCCAGTCCCTTCCACAACAGGAGGATCCTGCTCTGTGCACCACAAAAACACTCAACACTTGCCTCCATGAAGCAAGCAAGGAGAAGCCCTTGGGGCTCCTGCCTTGGCAGCCTCCCCTGTAAGTGGGCCCTGCAGAGACACAGCCCCATGGAGCAGAATTTGGTATTTCCCTCACCATATCATTGTTGCAGCAGCACTGCACATCCAGATCTCCAAATCCCAAAGATGATAGGACCCTTTCTAAACTGTGGTTAGTGTAAGAAATCCATCAATGATCTAGTCATGGCCAGGAAGTAAATGGGTCAGGACAGCAATAGGTTTGTTCAACATATGGAAGGAAACAAAGTGTAGAGGCTTTCTGAGTGCTGGAGGCAGTTGTGTGTGACCTTGCTGTTTGTCAGGGGGTTCCCAGCACCGCCTGTGACATATAATTCTGCCTTCAGAAGGCAGAGGAGGACAACATCCAGCCTCTGCCTTCAGGTGGAAGAAGTACGGATGCAAAGCCACAGCCTGATACATCACAAACCATGCTCATTGCAGGGGTGTTGGACTAGACAGTCCTAAAGGGTCCCTTCCAAACCAAGCCACTTTGGGATTGTATGATTCCATGCTTCTGAGATCCTCTGATTCCATTAAATGTGCTTCTTTTCAAAGTCTAACGTGTTTTTCCGAGTTGCTGCTTGAGCTATGCCTTCAGCTTGCAGCCACTATCTTTAACTAGCTTTAACAGACCAGGGATTTTGCTTACAAATATTTCAACATAAGGCTTTTCAGTTGTTATGAAATGAGTCGAATGTGACTAGATAGAGCCAGCTGTCATGCAAGCTTCTCCCCATGCTTTTGCCAGGCTGTCGCTGTGTGCGGTACCTATATGCCACCATATAGCATCTTGGCTGTTACAGCTTTGTATAGCAAGGCTGAAGATACAAGCTGGCCCTGAATGTCTTCAGTCTTAAAGACACATTTATAGAGCTCCAAATATAGCAGATGCAAAGCAATTGTCACCTTAAAGAAGACATGTTGCACTGGCGAGTCAATGGCATTACTAACAGCTCTGGGAGTGGTTAGACCTTCTCTTTCTCTGTGTTATCTGTCTGTCCAAATCCCTGGGACACCCTCACAATACAGATTCACAAATAATGTTTTACAGCAAAAAATTCAGCACTATAAGTCTGGAAACATAATAACTTTCATGATCCCAGATTCACGAATGGTGTGGTTTTAGCTCTGTAAGTCTGGTCACATTTGGAGTGACAGATTCACAGTGAGATTTATTGATTGCTCTAACAGAGTGAGATTCAGAAACTGCCATTGATACACACACTGATATCAGAATACATAAGCAATAGTATTACCAGGGAATAAAACTTACCCCAAAGGCATCTTTATGGGAGAGGAGATGGGGACAGCCCACCAGCCATCCTAGGATACAAAAATGGAGTCTCTTCTAGGCTCCCTTTCCTCTTCAGCTTTGTTGAAGGTGGAGAAAAATAAAGTTTCAGTTGATGTCATTTCATAATTAGGTGGAGTTTGGGTGTCTTGAGCTGTATACATGCAAAGCATGTACAGATTTTACTTCATTAATGTCAACAAGGATGTGAAAAGAAATATGCATTTTTGAGTTAATGGAACAACATATGGTCATTGGTTAGTTTGTTCCTTTGGCTTAGTTCCCAAAAGTTCCATTGTTTAAACAGAACATGACTGCAACACCTCTGTGCCACTCCATCCTTTGTTCCATTCCTTTCTCAGGGAAGTACAACAGGCTTCCTGTGTTCCTCTTCCTCAAGTTCCAGACAGTCTGTTTCTACTGAACCATTGCCAACATGGGCTTCTCCTTCTTGAGCTTTGTCTTACAGTATTTTTCCACAGACTGTGAGTTAATGGAAACAAACATGCACATTTTTTGAGGTTAAGAAACTCCATCACCTTGTATCACTTTGGAGAATTTTTACAAACCCATCATTTGGGGAACCTCACAGACAAACATGTGGGGCCATCAGCAAAGAACAACCTCATGTGCCCCAAAATCAGACTTTCTTTAATGGATCTGTTTTTTAACAGTCTCTTCTTCTCTGTTATTTTCTGACACTGTAAATTCAGGTTCCATCTATGCCAAAAGCCACTGTTATAGGTGCTTCACTTTTGAAAAAGAGATTGGTAGACACAAAAATTTTGATTTTTAGGCTGTCATCACTGGTCTCACTAACTGGTGAAGCAGCATAAAGACTGGTGCAGCAAGGCTGTGGCCCTGTTATAGAAGGTCACCAAATTTGTTAGGCATGACTTCCCCTTCGTTGACTGTTACCAATCGCCTCTTTGTTTTCCATGTGTATAATTTCCAGGAGTATCTGCTTTATGATCTTGCCTAGCACAGAGGTGAGACTTACTAGTATGTCCTTCCCCAGGTCTTCCACTTTCTCCTTTTAAAAATGGAGGTTATATTTCCCTTTTACTAGTCATCAGGGACTTCACATGACTGCCACAATTTTCCAAAAATGATGAATAGTGGCTTAGTAACTTCATCTGCCTTCTCCCTCAGGACACACAGATGAATCTCATCAGGCCCCATGGACTTACGCATGTTCAGGCTCCTTATATGGTCTCAAACCTGATCGTCTCCTGCAGTAGGTGTAGGGTCTTCATTCTCCCAGTTCCTGCGTTTGCCTTTCCTGACGTGGGTGGTATGCCTGGGGCACTTTCCACTGAAGACTGAGGTGTAGAAGTCATTGGAAACCATGGCCTTTTTTGTCCAAGGTAGCCAGGTCTCCTGTTCCCTTACTGAGAGAGCTCACATTACCCCTAGGCTTTGCTTGCAACATATCCCTAGATATCCTTGACATCCCTGGCCAGACTCTTCAAAGTGGGCAATGACTTCCCTAACCTTCTCCCTAGCTTCCCACACAACTTCCCTGTATTCCGCTCTGGACACTCTTCCTTGCTTCCACTTCCTGAAAGCTTCTTTTTTCTGTCTGAGTTTGCACAGCAGCTCCATAACCTTGGAGGTCTGGCATTTTAATGGAATTTCCTCCTTTTTGGGATGCATTGCTTCTGGGCTTGAAGGAGGGGACCCTTTAAATTCAACCACATTCTTGGGGCTCTCTGCCCTCCAGGGTTCTATCCCATGGGATACTAACCTGTAGGTCCCTGAAGAGGCCAAACTCTGCTCTTTGGAAGTCCAGGGCTTGCTAGCTGCAAGCCCTCCTCACTGCCCCAAGGATAATTTGGGTAACTTCAGGACTTCAAGGTCCAGAGCTGCAGTGGAGCATTTGTCATCAGCAGAGAACAAAACCCCTTGCTTCTCTCACCTGCAATGCCCCATGAACCTCTGAAGGCTGCTGAAACTTTTATAGTAGCTTCTTGCTTGATCCTGAAAACCAGAATTACACAGCATACACTGTTCAGGTGGAGTGGGCCAAATCCCCTGCTGGTGTAAACCAGAGGCAACACTTTACATTACATGACATTTACATTAACCTCTAGGAACTTGCTCCAGCAGGTGATGTGGCCCTTTAGCCTTGGTACATTTTAGAGTGTTAATGAAAATAAAAAAAGACAACAGCAACAGGGAAGTGCACATAGACTAGCAGATTTCAAATCCTTTCTTACCCCAAACAGAGCACAAAGGAAAAAATAAATGGCAATTTGTTGCAAGCGGGGAACAGTTGATAAATGTGTAGAGTTCATGATCTAGTGTAAGATATTTTCTTTTGCTTTACCTGGGGAAAATAAAATAAAGTACATCCAGCTAACTAACAGGTCAGCCATTTTTCTCTGCACCCAGCTGCCCTCACCTGATTGCACCGTGAAAAGACTGGCTCACACACGGCAAACTGCTTGTTCCCAGGTTCAGCTTCTTCGCAGGAGGGCAGGTTGAAGATGCTGCTGTTGTTTTCTTTTCTTCCCCTCTGAATTGCCTCCTTCTGGTGTGTCAGCTTGGTGCTGCTCTTTTTGTGTATGTGGGATTTCATCTCCCTGCTCTGTGCTCCCTGTTGGATGTCTCTAATGAGATCATTTGGTCTTGGGTTTCAGTTGATTCTGGTGACCCCCAGGCTCAAAGGTCTGAAGAAAAAAATCTAGGATAGATGAATCTTTTAAATTTTGTTTTGTTTTGTTTGGTTTGGTTTGGTTTTTTGTTTTTTGGTTTTTTTTGGTGTGTGTGGTTTTCTATTTGCTTGTTTGTTTGTTTGTCAGGTTTTTTTGGGAGGGTTGGTCTTTGTGGTTGTTGTTTTGAGGGAAAAAAGATTAGGGAAAAAGGCAAAAAGAAAATAAGTTTATTTTCATGTGAAATTGAAAACTTGGCTTAACTGAAGTGTTCAAGAATTTAGGGGATAGTTTATTTTACAAATCAGAGTTGGACTTTTCACTTAGTCATTGAAATACTATAATGGAATTTTTATCCAGTCCACATTTTATATTGCTTTTTTTTTCCTCATTCATTCCTTTTCAAGCCATAAGAAGTTTATTTTTGGAGCAGGATCTGGGGAAATTAAGAGTACCAGGCCTCTCTGAGGAACGGTGGGATGTTCCCCCCTCCCCATTCCACCCACATTAGCGTTCCTTTGGATCCAGACCTGTTAGAGTTTCTGTAAGTCAGTACTGACTAATGTCAGTCTGGTTAGTCCTTGAGAATAATATATTGGGGAGTGAATAGAGTCCTCATCCTGGTCCCCAGCTGACAATGAGCCCATCCTGGAAGAGGAGGTGATAATTAGCTGCTCTGCTGGCATCCTTAGAAGAAGAAGAAGTAGGGATTGATTGGGCTCTGTAGCCCAAATTGCCTACTTGCCTCTAAAAGAAAGATCGGGGCATTGTTTCAGAATAATGTAAGAGGCTGGTGCTGCTCCCATTCAGGCCGTGTGGAGTGAGATGGATCTTGTGTGGTGCAAGCAAGCAATGCTCCATTGAAGGGAAATTCAATAGGTGATCTTGTCTGGTAAAAAGGTTTGTTTCAGCTCATGAATTATGCATGAGGCTCACTCATTTTGATCACCATTTCATGCTCCCCTCTCAGCCTGGCTCAGCCAGCCATGTGTACGGGGCAAGGACGCACTGATACTGCGGCAGTGCAGCTTTGTGAGACTGCAGACTCAGCCCCAGCCCAAGGATACTGCCTCTCCCAGCCTCCTGCCTTGCCCAGCAAAGTCCCTCCCCGTCACCACGTGCATTGGGTGCAAATATATTTCAGAGAACACAGGATGAAATGGCTGTGGTGGCAGTTTGACACTTCCCATGAACAACAAAATCACCACAAAATTTAAATATATAATGAACTAGTGATCAAACGGGCCTTTTTCTTAGTAAAATTTGACTTTTCTTGTTGCACCTAATCAAACTACTAACTTTTATGCCTAAAATATTTGTAGGTAGTGTTTCTTTCCTGCCAGCTAGAAATTGCAGCTAGAATGACAATGCAGGAAAACAGTACAAACCACAATGGAACATCCAAGAGCTTGGCTTGCTTTAGCCTGTTTTCTGCACAGCAGGCCCTGCCTTTAATATCACATCTTAACAGAGAACAATTTCTCTGGGAAAAGCAATAATCATGCAATTTGCCCACTGTGCCTCTGTGTAGTTGCAGGCTTTCAATGGGAAAGGAGGCAAATAATTTGGATTTCTGTTTTAATTGGATGCAGCAGTGAAAGAAAGAAACATTGGTGAAACCTTCAGATGTGTTAATCTTCTATTTGGTTGTGGACCAACTTCCTTATGCTGAGAGACATCTCATGTTAATGATTAAACTTCTCAAATGTATAATGCGGGAAAGGAGAGCAAACAGATTCTTCCTTCAAGAATCCTTTGTGAAACCCAGAGCTGAAAGTGGGAAGGCAGGAATGCCAACAAGGCAACTGACATGTCGTGCAGGTAACAGAAAACCTCTTATCCTGTGCCAAATGGTCTCTCTGATAAGGTAGTTGAGGTTGCCTGTATTGTTGCTCTAGGCTGATGCTGATTTGGGTGGTGTAGGCTAAACCTTTCAGCCTCTTCCTAAGAATTCAGCCCCTCGGTATCTGGCACTGGACTGACTCCTTCAGTGATCACACAGGAGATCTTTCTCCATCCCGATCTTCTCTGCATTATAAATCCCACTTCCATTCTGACAGCTCACTACCATGCCAGTGATTATATGCTTTCAAGATGATTTGAGCACAGTGGAGAAGCAGAAATATTACAGAAAATAATGGGAGCACACGACTGATCAGCACTGCTGGATATTGTCTGCAGCATTCGTGCCATAAGTGACATCTCATTGCCTCCAGCATGAGGACCATCTGGCTGCGGCTCCTGTGACCACAGAGGGTTGTAGACCCTCACAGGGGACATCCAAAGATGGAAGGGGAACACCCATGGAGGCAGAAATATTGGGGAAAGAATGAGACCAACAGATGCCGTTAAAGTAATTGCTGTAAAAAAATGCCAGATCCTTACTACATGCTAAAATACTGACCCCTGCCTATAATTCACTTTCTCCTTTTAAAGTGTGAATTTAATGCTGCTGTAAAGTGCCTGAGTGGTAGTTCTGGGGAGCTGAGGCCTATGTCCCTAGGACAGAGGGAAGAAAATTAATAAGTTTTCCTTCACACAAAACTGCAAATATGTTTCATCTCCAGCTGCACAGCTTGTCCAGGAGTGACGGGGAGAACCCCTTCCAAGTAAGGTGGCCAGGGGAATCCCACAGCTATTCTGGATCACAGAATCACAGAATAGTTTGGATTGAAAGGGATCCTAAAGCTCATCCCATTCCACCTCCTGCCATGGGCTGGGACACCTTCCACTATCCCAGGTTACTCTAAGCCCTGTCCAGCCTGGCCTTGGACACTTCCAGGGATCCAAGGGTAGCCACATCTGCTCTGGCAACATGTGCAGGACCTTAGCACCCTCACAGGGAAGAATTTTTTCCCAATATCCCATCTAACCCTCTGTTCTGTCAGCATGAAGCCATTCCCCCTTTTCCTGTCACTCCAGGTCCCTGTCCAAAGTCCCTCTTTTGTAACCCATTAGGTGCAGGAAGGAGCAATAAAGTCACCCTGAAACCTTCTCTTCTCCAGGCTGAACAATCCAAATTCTTTCTGCCTTTGCTCATAGGAGTTTGCTCATTCCTCTAATCATCTTTGTGGATACACAGAGCCTGCAGTGTAGGTGAGCAGTTAAATATGAGTTAAGGCACAAATTAGTTTAAGTGCAAGGTTAGCTGTTTTTCCAAGTCAGGAATAACAAGTTGGCTACGTTTCACATCCCTGGTTCTGATGGGTGGCTGAGTGGTGTTGGCTGGAGCAGATCCTGCAGGGACATTTACAAGGACCATTCCAGACCTGCACGATTTCACTGTACCCTGAGGGCTCATTTCAAACTGGTGTTACTTCCACTAGTGTGAAAACTGGTTAAATTTGGGGGTGAAATATGAAGCTGATGCATTTCTTTTTCCAACATAGTTTATCACTGGTTTATTAGGTCCAGCATCTGCAAGAACTGGGCTGGATGGCAGCTCCTGTCATCCTGGAGATAGAGCATTATCATTCTGCTACCGGCTTCGCTCCCTCCGGCTCTGTCAGCATCAGTCACTGCCACCCTCCTGCACCCCTCTGTGTGTCTCAGGCTGTCTCATTGAATCTCTCCTTGAGACTGCCAGGTTTTCCTCCTGGCAGTGGCTGTGAAACACTGTCTGCTCAGGCCTAAGCAAGAGCCCCATGCTGAGCACTGAAGGGCCACATGCAGTTTGGCAGCCGTGGCCTTGGCCCCGGTGATGGGGAGCAGTGGCCCGGGCCAGGGCTGGCACATGGTTCACATCAAATTCCCATGTTTTATTTTCCCTAGTTGTTTTATTAATGGCTGTTTCTAAGTAGACTTCCTGAGCTGCGTTCACAATGCACTTGCTAGTTTAAACTCCAGCATGTTCACACCTCCAGCTGCTTACATGGATACTGCACTTCCAGCCTTAGCTGTCCCTGGGTCTGATTTTTGCTGACTGGAAGCTTGTATTTATCTTGAATTTCCATCAGAACAACTGAGGAGTTGTATGAACCCAAGACAGCAGCTGCCAAAACAGTGCCACACTGTCACAGTGCTGTTTTAATACCGCCACCACAAAATTGAGATAAAGTTCTATTTCTTATCCAATATCCTTTTTGCAAAATGCAGTTATTTCCCACAGCTTGAATACATCCTGTGTTTTTCTGCTACCTTTTGTTTATTTTTTCTGCTTGAGATCAATTAATTTTTCCTTAGATCTTGTACTTGAGCCGCTGCTTTGCTTTCTAATTGGGATATTGAGTGGAGATTTTTCAGAGCAGTGGGCAGCCTTGACTAAAGACAGCACTGTGCCCTTTGGACATGAGGCACTGGGTTTTAACATTTCCATATAACTAAGACCTCCCTTTAATTAAATTATGGAGAAAACTGAAAAACCAGTGATAATATGTTAAATCCACATCTAATAGAGATGAATCATAGGACCATAGGATGGTTTGGGTGGGAGGTGACCTTAAACACCATCCCATTCAAACGCCTTGCCATGGGCAGGGACACCTTCCACTAGACCAGATTGCCAAGAGAGTGACTCTTACAACTGGATGTTATCATACATGGTCCAAGTAACATGCAGCCCTGAAAATACCGGTGAACTCAGTTATGATTTTATGATGCCTGACCCTTTTGAACTTTATAGCCTGCAGTCAGTAGAAATCTGATATCTGAAGAGCATTCATGTCTAGTCCATAGAGCCGTGGCTCCTTGAATTCTGATGAGTAGTCTGCTTGTCTCCAGTCGATAAGTTTGTTTTAAGTAAAAGTAGAACTCTGATTATATATTTTTTAATGCTGGGATGTCTTGTAGCAGTTGGCATGGAGACATCCCAGCGACTGAGAGAGGGAGATGTGTTTATCAGGTTCATGTTGCAGAGGGGAAATACCAGTGTAGAAATGTACGTGCTTGTTTGTGACACTTCAGGATCCTAATTCTGAATAATAAATTCCTCAGAACAAAATGGGAAAACTTCACTAGACAATATCTATTTACCTTTTCCTGTTCTTGTATAATCATAAATTTCGAGTCCAAGCAGAATGGTAGGGTTTGTCTGCTTCTTGCTTGCCACAGAATGTGGAATTACTCAGTATTTCCTACACCAAGCTCTGCTGTCAAAACCTTGACAAAGTACCCAAAAGCATAGGAAATATCTTCTCTGTCCTGGGCAAGGTATTCCAGTGGTTAATTACCTATACATGCTGTGGGTAAAAAATGACCTTTTTAAGCAGTAAAAATGCTGTAGGAGTCAAAATTTTAACTGCACTTTCCCATTCATTTTTTTACAGAGCCTTTTGAAGAGGAATTTCATGTTAATTTAGTCTTGCGTAAATTTAATGCTTGGGGAAAATAGGAAGTTAATAGCACTGATTTCTTCCAGGTGTACAACGAAAATGGATTTGCAACATTAACTGTGCTGCTAGTGTGCACTGTTTTAGAAATATGCTTCATTTACCATTAAAATGAATATTTTAGCGGCAGAGGTGAGCACAAAAGTATGTCTGAGCAGGGCAGCACGTAAAATAGAAGCTTTACACCATCATCTACAGATGATGACTGATGTTCCACACTATGTACCCAAGGACACAATCATCATTAGGAGGAGAGGGGCCAAAAGCATTTTTTAAAAACATCTGAGGGAAATCATTGCGCAATAGTCAAAGATATTAAAAAAACCCCAGAAAAGCACAGAACAAAATGAAAATCATAATCAAGAAAAGTATCTGAAATAACCAGCAGTCCCCTTGCAAGAAGAAAGGTGAAGAATTTGTAAATTATTAAAGCATCCTGCACTTTTCTTTCTGAAGTAAGATGCTGTTTAGCTTTTCTACCATCAGATAGATGGTTTTATTGTGCATAGAAATGCATCTACACCACATCTCTGCCTAGACTACTAACCTGAATGAGGTCTGATAGCTATGCTAATTGCATCTCAAAAACAAAGGACATGGCATTCAGACATGGCCACTCTTGTTTCCCCGGTCCTAATAAGTGAGTATCTAATCACAAGGGCTGGTTAGTAGGTAACATTTTTAGACTGAAAATTAATTTTCAAATCAGAGCTCTTTGCATATTCTTTATTTCTTTTCCTCTACTGAAATTTCAAGTTGCTGGAAAAATCAGTTTATTTTGGAAGATACACAGGTGCCATATTAAGAAATGCACAGTCTGAGAAAAGCAGTTTACAAATCCATATGGTCTATTTGGATATTGAGTGAACCACTAATTATCCTGCAACATGTCTTACCAGCAGATGCCTAAGGAAAAAATGTAGGGAAAAACCGCATTCAGCTTCCTAAGGTACTTTTTGAGCCAGACGTAGAATTGACATTAGTTTGCTCAATAACTATCAATGGACCTGTGAAAACACATAAATAATTTGGATGATTTGTCTGAAAGTAGCTTCTTTTACACATCTATGAATTAATGACTTTGGGCTAGTGATAGAAAAGCAGAAGTCATATGAAACTGATTCAACATAACAACAAATCCTATGAGCAATAATTATTTTTGAATATTACATAGGGTACACCAAATAATAAGATGAGGCCAGAAAAGCAGTGAGGTTAAGGAAAGTGCACAAGACACACTGATGAATATAACAAGAGATACATTTTGGAGAATGAAGCATATAAACAAAGTCTCCTGTAGAACATGTACAGCAGAACTGATCACGGCCAAGAACATAAAAGATTTCTTAGAAGACAAGCTTTTCTCGGAACTCATTTAGATAATGTGTTAAACCATAAAATTAACGCCAGCTTTGCTATACATTTCACTAGGAGAGCAGGAAAACGTTCCAGTAAAAATCATTCAAGACATCTTTGAAACAGCCATGTCAGTCTATAATTGTGTCAAAGCTGTTAATCCTTGAGTGAAATGGATTGAAGCTTTTAATCTTACAAAGGCTGACGCTGTTGGTGACACCTCAACTCTGTCTACGCCCAGCCACTATGACACACTGGGATGTGACAGGTATGAGGTGTGATTGTACCTTTGGCACTACCAGGACACTTTTTTAAAGGCAATTAAGGATTCAAAGTCCAAATGAAATTTCTGTGATGTGAGAAACTAAAAACTTACCAACGTTTTATTGCTGATGAAGTTCTGCAGGGATATGCTCAGTATTGTAAGAGTTTAATTAATTAATTGAAGTATAAAAGAGTAGATCTGTCTGCTAAGATTGAAAATGATGTGAATGTGAAGAGAAATCAAGGATGCAAGCCCCCCTGAGGTTTAGAATTCAAGCTGACCTCATAAAAGCTGGTGTAACTGAGGAGAAAGGACACATTTCAGCCAAAAGAGTAGGGAACAGCTGTATTAAAAAAAAAAAAAAGTAATCCATAAAATTTCACGATGGAGAATGACTGGTTCAATCCTGCAGAAAATATGAGTCGCAGAAAATAGCAAGCTGAACAAATTCAACACTATTATTGGTGATTAAAAAAAAAAGAAAAGGTACTACCTTATCAGGGTGCATAAACAGAAGAAATGAAGCTGTCTCATGAGCACTGTTGAAACTACAACAAATGGACAACTTTGCTCAGTTTTGATCTTTACAAATGGAAGAAGTTGGGAATCAAGTGGAGGCTGGAAGAAATTCAGGATAGGTAACAGAAATGATCTGGGGTTTAGAGACTAGAACATCTGGGAAAAATTGAAACAACCAAAGTTATTTAATTTATAAAGAGACCAAGAGTAGACATCATAACAATTTTCAAGCACATAAAAAATACTGTGTTAGGAGGAAGAAGTAAAGCAAAAGCTGTTGTCCTTTTTTCCTAGGTGTGGGATGAGTAATAATGGGCTGAAATTGCAGCAGGATTTTTCACAGTCTAATAGCAGTGGGGGATTTATTGTTGTATTATATTACCTAGGGATGCTGTGAAAGTCTTCAATAAGATGTTAGGAAAACATCTGCAGGGATGACATAATAGATGTAGTTCTGTTTGAGGCATGGGAATGGCCTGTACAGTCTTTCTGTGATGCTCTGTTGTTTTTTTTTTTTTTCACTCTCAACCCTATAATTATAATGGAAGTGGAAAATCAGGCATTCTACAAGAGAGAGGAAGTTGACAATTTCTGTGAGTCATTAGATCAAAGATGGATATCCTGCATCTTAGAAGCTGAATATGATCCAGGACTTTATGCATATTGCTTGTCACCCTACTATATTTTGGGGATGTGATGAGGTTCTGGAAGAAAAGTAATGCATACATTAATAGGAGAGTCAAGAATAGTGTCAGAAAATACTCAGACCTCACAAAGAAAAGAGTTTGTTATAAAAATGCATATTCAAACTCTCTAGAGTTTATTAATGTTACTGAAGTATAATATCTCAGTGAAACTACCAATTGCCAAATTCTTAATTGAACTAATAGCTGAAAAAGTGGCAGTAGTGGCAATTAATCATAAAGGTTTTTTCCTGTACTTCTAGTTTTTTCAAGGGAAACAAGAGTTCCATAAGGTCAAATCTCCAACAAAACTACTTTTGTTGGGGAAATGTAGCAAGACCATTTGTCAACATTGAGAGTGCTCATTTTGGCTGAAACTAAATTACCTAGGGATCCAAAGAATGATGAATTTACAGATGGTTGATGTCAAGGCAAGTTGCCAGATTCTTTTCCCTGGCCTTTTCTGCAGGAACAAAACAATGCTGAATTGATACCTTGAGCACCTTTTCTCTTCTTTCCTCAATGCATCTGACAAATAACTTGCAAATAAAATAACATATGGTCAATATAACTAAATAGTCAGGGTATGTGATAAAAAATTCAGTATGTGCACATTTCCCATTGTAAATGTTTAAATAGTCATTTTTAGAGTCGATATGTTTTGTCTATGTATGATTAATTATAAAATAATTATCCTCGTCTCTGAGAATGAGAAACAATAATTGGGCCATAAAATCTAAACAAACACTGAAGCTGTTGGTGTTTCTTTAAATCACAGCTAAGAATATTTACTGCAGTGGTAAAAGGGATACTGAACCAGCCACCACAGGTGATCAAGGTAAGCCAGCAAGTGTAACAGCAAATACTACTGAGTAAGAGGAATACTGACATCCTAACCCTGCATGTTTCTATTTTTGGTGGATCTTGCACTAGCATAACAAATAAAATAACTGCAATTATATTATACAAATTTGTAAAAAAAAAAAAGCAAAACTTTTTTCTCTCCCCAGCATGATTGTGTTGAAAACAGTCAGTGAATGAGAACCATTTCTGCCTGCTGAGGGATGTATCCAGGACTAATTTTTTGTGACTCCACACTTACCCTGTATTTCTCTATGTTCTTACATATCAACATGGAATCATAAAATGGCTTGGGTTGGAAGGAATCTTAAATACCAGCTCCTTCCACCTCCTTCCATGTGCAGGGATGCCTTCCACTATCCCAGCTTGTTCCTAGCCCCATCCAACCTGTTCTTGGACACTTCCAGGGATGGGGCAGCTGCAGCTTCTCTGGGAATCCTGTGCCAGGACCTCACCACTTTCTGTGTAATGAATGTCTTCCTGACATGCTCTAAAAGAAAATATTCCCCAATCTGGAAATATTTCACTTGCTGAAACTGATGAAAATCTTAAATTTGGAACATAAATACAATGGCTACAAGTGTAATCCTCTCATGTGAGAGCATTATCACAGTGACACAACTACTAATTCTCACTGAGAAGCTTATGGACTTCTCCATTCACAAGACATCCCTGAAATTGTATGGGGTAAGGCCATCTAATTACCTGGCTTGTCTTGAATCTGAACTGTTTCTTTTCCCATCTAGATCACAAAAGTCTGTGAAGTCATCCTTTAGAAGCATATATATAAGCACTGACAGGACTCAGTACATGGTAAGAACACTAAAAAATTGCTAGAATGTGAATTATGACATAGAGACACTCAAAATGTTACTGTCATAAGTCAGTCCATTCCAGCCACTGGTATTTTTGGATAAAACATGACTTCAAGCTCAATGTTTCAGTAAGATTTTGGGAAGCTAAATCCTTTTTTTTTTTTTCATACAATATCTTGTTTTCTGTCTAGAATACTGGACGTGTGAGTGCAGATGTGTATGTATGTGTCTTTTGCACTGGAGGGAACAGCTTTTACTGCCATGGGTAAGAAGCCTTGTGTCCCAAAGACAATTTTAATCTTTAAATCCAGTATCCAATATGAGGAAAAGCTACTGCTTCCAAGTACAGAATCTGATGAGAGACCTTTTCATGAAACCAAGTGCATGAAACCAAGTTCCTTTCTATCCCCTTTCTCATTCTAACTTAATGAAAAGAAAAAACAAACAAACAAAAAACCCTCAAACAAAACAAACAAATCCTCCCCACACCCAGAAAAGCGCCTCACAAGATGCGAGTGAAGATATTTATGCAGAGCCAACATCTATAATGGCAGGTACATTTCATATGCTGTATTTACAAAATACTTTTGAGTTTGGCCAAGCCGATCACCTTAAAAAACCTTTTTCCAATGAAAAGCCAGATAAAACCTCCACACACAGAGCTACTAATTTCCTGGTGCTCCATCTTCTCAGAGTTGTGTCAAGAATGTCGGGAGGTTGTCTTTATTAGGTTTGTTTCAAGCCTCTAAGATGTCCAGGGGGTTCCTCCTTTAACTTTTTTTCCATCCTTCCCAGTGCAACCAACAAATTACTAACAGGCAGAAAGTGGATAGAGGATTAGGTGTGTGTTATAAAAGTGACTATTTTTTACCATGTCCTTACTTGGAACAATAGGGATCGAAGTGAGATGATTTTAATGAAAAATATCAAGTCCCGCACAGAGATCAGTTTTACACATGACAGCAATTATCCATGACCTTCAGAATTAGCCCTGTTCTCATTTTTTCATATTTGGGCCTCATCTTACCGCTGGTCTCTTTCCAGTTTCTCCTATTGATCTTGCTATCACTTGAAACTTATTACAGCTGGTAGCAAAATAACTGTTCTTATTCCCTAGAACATCACAACCTATTTCTGTGGGCAAGCCTTTGTTATCCTTCTTTTGCTCCAGACATGCAATATTCTGAAAATGCCACTTCTGCCTTCAAAACCGAGCCTAGGTGTTTTTATTGAATCCACTTGACCAAACTCCTTTTCACCTCTAATTTTAATTAAAAAAGCAGTGCCTCAGTGTTCCAAAGCCACAAAGCAGTTTTTCTCCTAAGCTTGTAACTGAACATTTCTTTCTGTTCCCCTGCTCTGAAAGCCTAGTGTCAAGATGACCAAGTAAAGGCCCCATGAACAAAGTGGTTCAGAGGATGTTCCACAATGAATGGGTGGCTGTGAACATTTGAGTGGGAGGTGTGTATCCTACACAGGCTCAGAACCACTCAGAAAAACAACTGCTGCTGCTTGGTTCTCCCTTCTTCAGTTTTAATGCCTTGCCCTCAAACCTCAGCCCTCTTATCTGCTTTTACAGCTTCTCACATTGCCCCTGTCAGTTCCACTGAATAAATGATGTCATCCTTGTCTGCTTGAATGTTTACTTCTTTCTGCACTGCCTTTGGCACTCAATGCTCTTCCCAAAACTAATCCATCCTGAAAGCCATTTTCCTTTTCCTTCCGATCTACCCTTGAGGCCTGCAGTAAAATGGCAACTGCAAGTGGCTGAGCAGATGCTAAGAACGTAAAAGCTTTCTTTAAAATATGTGCCTCCTGAAGCCAGCTCTGTAACCTCAAAGTGAGAACCTCAACTCCCAGTGTAGGCAGGGGAAGACCCAGGAAACTCGAGATAGGTCTGACTGCAGAAGGCAGGGAGGGAGATGATCGGTGTTAGCTGCTGAACAGGTGGCTTTCAAACCTGCTCAGGGCTGGTGCGTGACTGAGAAAAACACCGCAGACTTTACGCCTTGGTTATCTCAGCCAGAGCTTCAGGGACACACCGCCCACTGCTCCCTGATCAAAGCCCACAGCCCCCAGTGGAAAGAAGCCAAGGAAACAGTTTTCCTGTACAATGGAAGGAAGCGGTAGCAGCAGCTGTGGCTGATGCCATGTGTTTGTGCACCAGCTCGCTGGCTGGGCTCTTCCTCTGGGAAAGAGAAGTGACAGGATCGCACTCGGGTTTCTTGACATGCCGGAGAACATCTAAGCCTTTGCCATGCTTTGAAAGAAAGCAGCAGAAAAAACTTCCTCTGGCAGGTGTCTGCTCTAGCAGACATGAAATTAAATATTTCTCTCAAAAAAAAAAACCCCACTAGGAGAAACCAGGAAGGAAAAGACTTTACCTGTGAATGTAGATGGAGCCTGACCATGTGGGAGGGGATGTGCTGAAACCCAGTGTTGCAAACATCAGAGCTTCTAAAACTGAGGGAATCCATTAGATATTTGGGCCGAGGTGTTAGCTTGGAAGGGTGTACCTTGCCAGGGTGAGGCTCCAGGACCACTCTCAGTCTTCTCCAGGTTTATATACTTTGTCTTTTGAAGGCATGTAGAAAGTAACCAAGGTTTCTAGCATCCCCTTTCCTAAGTCGTTCTGCTCTAAAATGCAACTAGTTACTATTTCTACGTCTACTGCTACTCTTTGGAGGACTGTGTATTCATTTGCTGTCCAGTATAATGACAATGTAACTGAGTGTTTTGGGAAGGGCTGATATAAATTATATTAATGATAACATGAGAAATGGAAAAATTAATCTGCAGCAAAAAACTGCTTCTGTCCTGAGTGCTTATTCCTTCTCTATGAGCTCTGCTGTACTGTGTGATTCTGTGCAAGGTTCTCAGTGTGGTTTTCATTTGAGAAAGCATGATCTGAAAAAAGAAAAAAAAAATTAAGAAGCATTTTCTCTTTATCTTCTTACTTACATGTACCAAAAAGCCACCAAGTGAGCCATTCAAATAAAGTGTACTACTTACCCTTAATTGAATTTACTGGTTTCAATATAATTGCAGACTCAGCACCATTATTTAATTTCAGGATTTAATGAATGTTGTCAGATCTCCTGAAGGGATACACATGAGGCTGATGAACTAGTTCCTGGTTCACTTGTGCTGTGTAGTCTTAAATTTCATTTAACTAAAGAAAGGTTTCTCCCTTTGACCTGTACAATACATCTCAGAACATCTTTGTGTGCTGCACCTGTAGGAAAAGGCTCCCCTGTGCAAGCAGCCTCCTTACACCTTCAGGGTCATTGCTAACCTCTTGTTCTTCCTTGTGGCTTCTGTTCATCATCACAGAAGCAGAAAAAACCAAGGCCTATGGGGATTCAATCAGTGCATTGTCTCCAGGTATATCTGCCTGACTGGGGTATCATCCAGGTCTGCTGGGCTTGGTGTGGCAAAATAGCACAGCCCCTGTTCCCACAGGGAGGCATTTCATGATTTATCAGTGCAATCACTCAAAGGCTCCCTGCTCCCCCCCTACCATCACACCTCCTCTGTGCTGATTCTTGGCCTCAGTTTTGGGAGGTGATAAGGGCACCTGATGTATGGAAACTCACAGTACTGCTGCACAGGACAGGCATGGATGTACTGCTGAATGTGATGATAAAGGTAGATAACAAAGATTAATGAGAAAGTATTTCTGAGCTGTATCATGGGGCCATTCCCCCTTTTTAAAAAGGACACTATTACCAATTTAGACATAAACTAAATGTTTGTAAAAGAGGTCTTGGAGTTCTGATGATAATTTAAGCTTGACTCACTCTCTGTAACAACTAAACCAGTAAGTGCTTCAGAAAACAGCCATGAATTTTAGTTTCTCCCTCCCTTTGAAGCCATAGCATCCCTATTTTTTCCTTCAAAAAACAAGAAAGAAAATAAATATTCTCAAAGACCATATATTATTTCCCCAAAAGTATTAAGTTTCTTTCTATAAAAATGTTATTAAAAATCTAAGCTGCTTATAGAAATGAAAGATAAGAACGTAATGAGAGAAAGTTGGGATCAACTATAGAAAATAAATTACTTTTTTAATGTAAATTTTTGAGCACAAATTATGGTATGGAATGGGAGAACAACTAATTGTTCTTCCTTTGCAGCATGTTACACCAATCCTGAAGAGAACAGGTTTAAACAGGAAATTAGAACTAGTAAAAGAGATGAAAAGGAGGAGAAGAAATATTGATAAGAGTGGAGATGTGGAATAAATATAAGCAAGAGGTAAGGAGTGAAAAAAGAGTATTGGAGAACAATGACATATTAGAAAGGTATACTTTTGTCATGCTGCTTTTAAGTCCAATTAAAACTTACAGATAAATTGAGAGAGAAGATATGACTAAATCTGCTTGTAAGTTATAAATGTACGTTCTTTGAACAAAAGTCTCCAAGGCAGTGTCAACCTAAATACCCCTTGGTGTGGAGATATTAGTTTAGATCACAACAATACAACCAGACTGCATGACTCTGTCCCTTAGGTGAAGTAATTAAATACATAATTACACCGTTTCTGATTTCAGAGCTGGCTCTCTTGATGCATACATAGCCTGCAGTCATTTCACCAAGCTCTTTATGCAGATAACTTGATCATGTTGGACATATCTGCTGTCCATTTCACTGGGATTACTTGGAACTGATTGAAAATCAGAACCTTTTAATGAAGAGTTCAGAAATTTAGCAGGCAAAGCTTACTACCATAGTGAGCCTTTACTATAATGATAAAAGAGGTTAACAAATATCTGTGGGAGCTCCAGGGAAAACAGGGATTTATTTACCCTTCAGTCAGCCTACATAAACAGGGAGTTTTGTAGTAGAGCACACACAATTTTGCTGTGTGGTTTCCATTTCATCACACACTCCTAGTTACTCAAAAAATTGAACCAGCTGCAAAATAATTTAGAAATAAAGACACCTGTTTTTAACGGGTTAATGTCAATGAGTTAAAAATCATCTACAGTAAGTTACTGCTCATAGTTCATGTTCATAGAACATGAGATGGAAAGGACTCACAAGGAACAAGTCCAGCTCCTGGCCCTGCACAGACACCCCAGCAATCCCACCCTGGGCATCCCTGGCAGCGCTGTCCAAATGCTCCTGGAGCTCTGGCAGCCTCGGGGCCGTGCCCATTCCCTGGGGAGCCTGGGCAGTGCCCAGCACCCTCTGGGGGAAGAACCTTTCCCTGATCTCCAAAGTAAACCTCCCCTGGCACAGCTCCAGCTGTTCCCTGGGATCCTGTCACTTCTCACCAGAGAGATCAGTCCCTGCACCTCCAATTCTTCTCATGAGGAAGCTGCAGACCGTGATGAGGTCTTTCCCTCATCCTCTCTTCTCCAGTCTGAATTGCTGCTTTTGTTAAAGACCATGCCCATTTTCCCTCCAATTATTTTCCAAATGGAATATACTTGAGAATCGTAGGAAATCCTAATGTGTGAGGAAGGTCAGCAAGCTTCTATAGAAAAAGAGAATAAAAATTACTGAGCAGAACCTTAGTGTTATCTAAAGCATCTTCCCCCTCCTGTTTTAATTTCAGGCATGCAATCCAGTACTGCCAGCAGTCACGTGCTGGGTGCTATTATCTCACCTTCTTAGAAGCACTGGACAGATGTGTTTTCTGAGGCACTATCTCAGCCCTATCATATATACTTTTGCAAAGATTTTAAAAGAACTTTTTTCTGGATGAAAGGAGTGCTGATTGTCTCTTTCTCTCATCGTTAGCTGTCAGTCGGTAGCGATCAGAGCTGAAGACACTTCCCTGCCAGGGAATTTGTTTAAATTTAAAATTAAATTTTAGCTATGATGTTGAGATCCAAAGCTGATGCTGATGAACTGTTTTGATGCTGCCACTCCATTATTCAAGTAGGATGTATGTTGCCTTTGTGCTGTCTTTCTCCAAACTATGTTCTAGTCAAGCATCAATCCTGTCTCTGACTACAAATAAGGAATTTTTCTTTTCTTGCATCAGGTATTTTCCCATAATTGCATACCCCTCGCTCATTAGTGACAGGTCTTTTCTCAAGAAGATGCGTGCCTTGAACATCCCTTGGAAGGATCTTTGTATGGATTTGCAAGCAGAATGCTGTTAACCATTGTTTTCTGACAGAAATTGCTTTGAGTGTTGGGTTTAATGTCTCTGGCACTCATGATCTATCCCACAGGAGACCTAAAAGTGTCATTTTGGGTAAAGTACACTGCAATTGCTTTACAGGAGGCTTTCTATGGTAGGTTTTTCTGTTGTTACCAAAGAAAAGGAATTGAAACCGCCCCTCGGGCTTGATTTTATTTCTGAAATTTGCTCCAAAATTATTCAGTAAAGCCATGTAATGGGATTAAGGACCATGGACCCATTCATGAACCTGGAATGTCAGCTGATATATGATGTCACTGATATACAGTGTCAACTCTCCTGGGACTCTTCTTCATCTTGATTGTATTTCTGCTGCTTCTGACCTGCTGCTGCCTCTCTTCTCCAAGTTAGAAAGTAATCTCACTGAGAAGATTCACTGATTGTCTCCTGTCACAGCTCTATCTCAGTGTTGAGTTGGATAACAGAATAATAAATAAATAAATAAATAAATCTGCTTTATTCAGAAGATCTGAAGAGTTTTTACTTATTTTTGTGTCTTAGCTGACCCTGAGTAAATATAGTTTCTCTTATCGTAACCTAAGCAGTCATGACCTGATGAGCAGTCCCAGCTGTTTCTCTAAAGCCTGAAAGAGATCGCGGACAGAAGCAGAAAACAGGAATAAACCCAGAAACCATCACAATGTGGAGTGGTAGAGGTGGAACTGCAAAGGACCATACCCAAATGGGTCCATTGGGTCCTGTACTTCTACTGCTCTTCCAGTGCTGTTGCTTTTTATCCTCCTCTACCAAAGAATCATACATTGCAATGTCACTGCATCAGAAACAACTCTATACTGCTTGCCTGACCTGGGGTCCCTTTTTCTGCTTTTACAGCAGTCGGAGATTAACACTGTGGTTGGTGGCTGGGTGCTGTGCAGTTGGCATCAGGCTGGGTGCTGCTCCAGAGTTTCCTCCTCCCCTCCCTCAGTCCTTCTGATATATGAAAATCTGTGTGTTTATTCCAAATCATCAGACCGTGTCATTTAATGATGTTTGGCAAGTTTTATTTATTACATTTCTTCCAACAAAAGCCTGTAAGGCAACAGAAAAGTAAAGCGTAAAATACATTTGACTTAATTGGCAGCAGTAGGCTTCATGCGTCAGAAGGAATTAACCTCCAATAAAGCAGGATGTGCAGGAAACACAATGTACTAGTTTGATATGGTCTTTCAAAGCCACCACTTCCTGAAACAGATGCAGAAACACAGGTTGTCTGAGCCTGGAAAAGGCCTTTGGGTTGATGTGCGTGCAACAGCTTTCAAAGATCTCTCTGATTACATGGACACATACATCTCTAGAAATCTAGTGAGATGGAATTCAGGATTCCCTATCCATGTCAGGGGTTTCATACCCTTTTTCACCTTCAGTGTTTGAATCCAAGGCAGATGGAACAATATTTATGCTTCCCCTCCCATGATTCAACCTCAGTGTCCTTGCCCAGTCTGTGATCTGATTATCAAAGCAGCAGGAGCAGACAGCTATCATTTCTGGGACACCCTCATCAGTGAAGACATAAAGAGATGACTGATCCAAAACTGCATAGCTTGCATCTTCAGAAGCCCATCCAATGTGAACAGACAGGCTTGAGGACTATTTATAGAAAGCTGAAAAAAAGAAATAATTTCATGGGGGTTTTGGATTTTTTTTTCTCTGAGTTAATGAAGGATGGACAGAAACATATGGCTGCAGCAAAGAAGGATAGAGAAACCTGTGCCCTGGTTTAAAGATTCCGTTTCACTCTGCCGTGTAAGTGACATGAACTCATTTTTCATGGTTAAAAGAAATAAGGAAAGAAGCTGACTTGTAGACAGTGACCTGTCATTAAAGTCCTGATAAGGATGTTCTCTCATACAAGTTTCATATCTCCAGCAAGGAATTTACAGTCTTTTGGTAAAGTTAGCAAATAGTCCTTCAATGTATGCAAGGACTACTGATGGTAAACTGAGGCCTGGGGCTAGGAACACTTTGTGAGATTGTTTAAAACAGAAGTCTATTGATTCCTGCTTCCACTCAATAAAATAATTAAATTTCAGCTTGACCGACTGGGAGTAGGTGTTGGAGTTGGAAGCCAGGTTCCTTCTTGTAAGAGCAATTAATCATCTACTTAATTTTAAAGTGTTTAAATCACACTGATGTCAGTGGGACTAAACCAAAGCTTAAACAGAAATTCTTGTTTATGTTATGTCCTGAATTTCCATAAGCATAGGATAATAGGATTTTCTGAATTGAGATGAGAGTGGTTTAGATTCCAGAGAGGTTTTGCCTCTTTGCTCCCCTTTTTTTCCATTAAAAAAGCAAAATCATTCTTGGCTGATGGAATTTGGACCCTCAGGGTCACCATGGCTGTTCTGGAGATGACATTCTGGTGAAACACCATTTGAAAGCAAAGCAAAACAAAAAAATCTTCTCATGGTATCCTGAGCAAAAACATAACGACAGTAAAATTCTTCATTTTTATTTTATTCACACTTTTACAAAAATCACCAAGATACAAGTTTTGGGAAGTTTGGATCTAATAGGCTGCTAGGCTAAAACCATGGCCCCTTCATGGGATATTCAGAAACACAGAAGTGTGTGGGGCTTTAAAATGGAAGTCCCCAACAGCACCGTAGGATCTGGATGATATGGACAGTGTTTCACTTGCCTTCTCTGACAAATGGGATGCTGGGTTGTTCTTAGGCACAAAGTTCCTTCCATCCCCACAGGAAGGTAACACCTATGGGAAAAAAACACCTCACAGGTGCAGGTATTTGATCCTCAGGTACTTGGGGCAGGTGTTCAATCTGTCTGTGAGAATCGTAGGATCATGGAATGGTTTTGATTGGAAGAGACTATAAAGATAATTTCATTCCAACTCCCCTGTCGTGGATGGGGACACCTTCCACTGAAACAGAGGCTATGGGATCAACATAAACATTATTATATTATCTCTGCAGTAAATGAGGCTCAGTCCATGTAATCAGAGAGGGCATCTCCTTGAGTTCTCATCTTTGCAGGGAGGCTTCTGTACAACTGCTGTCTTTACTGTCAGACCTTTGGTGCCATTCGCTGATCCCTGACCAGAATTTTGGGAAACTGCAACTATCAATAATTCAAGCAAAGACAGTTTTACTTCTTGCAGTAGCTATCTATTTATCTGCAGTTTAAAGAGAGAGAATTGAGGCCTAATGGTCACTAACTATGCCCTGATGGTAGCTGTTTAATGAGGATAAATGAGGAGTGCTGTGTCAGCTTAGAATGTGGCAATAAAGTCCCAGTAAGCAAGCAGGCTGCCTCTTCCTTCTTCTGTCACAAGATCCATTTTTATACTCTCTCCATGACCCAGACCTTCATGTCCTCCAGCCTCTCCCTCCTTTCAGTGAATGCCCTTTTGTGTTTCTGAATGCATTGCTTCCCCTTCAAGTGTGCTGTTTTATTTTTTCCTGTCTTCAAGAAAACTAAGCAGTGCCTTCCTTTGCCTATTGTCTTCATTACAGCTTGCCACATTATCATTTGCTTCCTTAAGAGATCACTCACTTTTCATCCCTTCTCTAATTGCTCTGCTCTAAAAAGGCTCACCACAGATGCTTTTCACGTGCTCTGTTCCTTGCCTTTACCTTGCAGAGGTTTTCACTGTTCTCCCTTCTTAACTAATTTTCTGCTTGATATGCTTGTTCTCTGAGAATATAAACAGAATGTCAGGCAAGACAAATAGAAGACACTAAGGGCTGTTAGGGTCCACACATAGTATTGTGGCATGCTAAACTGGGGAGATATGGTGGGAGCTTTGCTCTGTTTGAGTCAATGACAAAAATGATATTAATTTGATTGGAACATTATTTGCCAGCAATAGTTGTGGGACAGTTTGAGAACTATCAGATATGAGCAGGCGTGGGATGGGGATGGAGACAGGTAAGCAATATTCCTGCCTTTGGAAAGATGCTCAGGGACAACCAATTATACCTGCAATTTTTCTGGGCAGGTAACCTGGAAAAGTACAAAGAGAATAGGGTCTCTGCTTTGTGCTTTCCATTACTGACTGATGGGGGAAGTCCATAATGAGGGAAATCCCATGAGGAAAACAGGTGCCATACAAGCTACACCTATTTCAAGCATTGCAGAAAAAAACCTGGGCTTCCTATATGCCTGACTCATGCAGGACCGAGATACTCCATGACTTTTAGGACATGGGAATTTTTTTTTCAGATTATTTTTGTAGCACAACAGAGTAATGAGAAGAAGATATTAATACTTTATTTAACTTCCTGGTGCACAGAACACTGTTTCATCTTTTTCCCAAGGACTCCACTTCTTTTGCCCTCTTCCTTCCACCACAGCTCTAATGAAACTGTGGTGACTTGGCTACTCATCCTGCTGAACCAGTTTCCAAACACTTGAATCTTTAACAAAAGCCCATTTTCTCAATATGACACTTCTTACAGGCAACAAACAACAGGAGTTTGTATTACATCCTTCTACTAGAAGCACTCCAAAGCCACTTTGGGATGAATAGTTTCCATAAAGAAAATGAATACAGATCTTTTGCTCCTGTAAACTGTTTTAACACATTTGAAACTGATAGCACTTATCTGCATAAGCTGAGAATGGGAGCCAGTGTATCTTGCTCTGTGTTACAAACAAAGTTGGTTGTCATAATGCAATGACTTATGATTGCACTAACATTTTGTCAAAGTGCTCTTACAATTCCTGTGGTGCTTTCACGCCAGTTTCTTCTGCAGCTCCCAGTAAAAAAAATGCATAGACCATTTGATATGCCACTCTTCATTGTAATTTCAATGCTTGCTATTAGCTCTTAACCCCCTATGTTAGTGCACCAGTGATGTGGTTCATGAATTGTTCCTAAAAGGCCAAACATATATTTTTTATGTTGACATCTATGCTTCCCTTTGCTTTCTAGAGCTTGCCAGATGGTGTGTACTGCAGGGCTTTGAGTAGAGTCCTGTCACTAATCCCTTCAAGGTCACTGGAACATTTTTTCTACTCAGTCAGTAACAGTAGCATTGTTCTAAAATTATGTGGGTGCATTGTGTTACAGAACAGCAAATAATGCTGTCATGAGCTCACACAACTTGCACACAAGCTGCAGGCATCTCCACCAACCAAACTTTCCTTGGCACAAAATAAATTCAGCATATGAGGTAGCTCAGGAGTCTGGTGGGAAATGGTACCACGAGAATGAGTGGGACTAAGGTTGAGGTTTGTCTTGTCTCTGCCAGCTGAGGATGAGTTAAGGTCACACTGGAAAGACTTCTTATCCCAGGCCACACAAACCGTCTCCATTATCAAAAGTGAAAAAGGGGTAGAGCACATCTCACACACCCTCACCTTGAGGGTGGAGTGTGAAATTCCCTCATAAATTCAAACTCCAATAATATGGAGGATGGCCAGAGAGGGTTTGAACAAATCTTCATAACTTTTATGAGCAAAATATGCTCAGAAGAAAGAGGATGATAATCAGAAAACAATATTATTTCTCCCTTACACTTGATGATTTCATTATTTGCAATTATTCCAGGGCAGAGATTAATAGTGAAAGTATTCTAATCTGGAAAACACCGAATTTATGCAAATTGAGAGAAGATAACAGTATCTCACAGAATGGGTAAGGTTGAAAAGAACCACTGGAGGCCATCTGGTCCAAACCCTCTGCTGAAGCAGGTTTCCCTAGAGAATTCTACTCAGGGTTTGTGTCTGGGGAAGAAGACTTCACTATCATTAAACAAAAAGTGCCTAAAAAAAGTTACACCCTACCAGAGCTCATGAATTTACTAAACTTTGTTTCTAAGAATTCCTAAGTTTTTTCTCAGAGATGGTGTAATCCACAGGAGCAGACAGAGCTGGGGTAGTTAGAGATGAAACAGTCACAGAGGGTTCCTAGAAAAAGTTTGACCTTTAGACAGAAGCCTGGGGTGATGACCAAAGGATCCCCCCTGCCCAGGAGGAGACTGGTGAGGAGTGTGGTCTTCTGACACTACATGGTGTCAACAGTCTGGGGGGAAAAAAAGAAACCAGAGACAAAAAATGTGAACACCTCACAGATGAAGATCCTCATGCCCTTGCCTCATCCAGTGGCAGAAACCCAACATCCCCAACTTCGTTTGCCTTGCTACCCCACGGCTGTGAGGTGACACAGCAGAGCTGTGGTGACGGGAGATAAACCTCAGGAAAGAGCTGGCAGAAGGAGAGAACGGTCCTAAGATACTGCAGCAGCAAGCACAAATCTTGACAGTTCACAGATGCTTCCTAAGGAGCTTTACCACAGGCCTTTTACTAAAATGTGGTTGGAGTTGGAGACCAGTAGCTTATACATCACAGATCCCGATAAAAAACAGTGAGTGAAAATGTCAGCACTTTTGCAAACTGTTGTCAAAAGCTGGGGCTATGTATATATTAAAGAGAGAGAGGAGAAAGAAAATAAGCCCCATCGTATTTGAGATCTTTGGAGGAGATCTACTACTGTAACATGAAGCAACAGCTGTCAAAACAGCAGCCAGAGGGGCTGTCTTTGCGGTTGGATGAGTTGGTTCCACCAATGCAGTCCATCCCACAAGGCTTCAGAAGGGAAGAATGCAAGAGGACACTAAGTTATCTGTCATGCCTGGGCATCACTGGCTTCTCCAGAAGGCGAGGTTTAATCTCCATGAGGTTGCCGAGCCATTGGTGAAGGTGGTGAACTCTCTCCCCAAGGAGAAAAAAGATGAGACCTGGCATTGCTGTGGAGGAACTCGTGCATGTTGAGGCTGACTGCCTACGATGGCAGCAGACCGCTCTCAGCAGCAACTTGGAAAAGAAACTTAAAACCATACAACAACCAGTGCACAGTGCCATTGTCACAGCATGAGGCTCCACTGAACGGAAAATACCCCTTGGCCTACAGCCCTTCCTCTCTGATGCTCAATGAGGAGAGAGTTGGCTCCCGTCACCCCCTTGCCCACAGCTCAGCCCCTGGGACTGCCTTCCCTGCAGGGATCTGGAGAGGGATGCTCCATCTGCTTCTGGAGTGGAAATCCCACCTGGGTGGTAAATTCTGCTCTGCTGGTGCCTGAGGACACAATTTGGACCAGAGAGGTCTCTGTCCATTTAGTGATAGGCACAGCACTGAAGTGTGAATCCCTCTTTTGCCCGTGGGGCCTATGGCACAGTCCATTTCTAACTTTTAAGGATATTCTGGGAAAAATTCAAAAAAAAAAATAAAAAAGAAAAGAAAAGAAAAAAGAACTGACCCAAAGCATGTTTTTCTCCATTACCATAAAGAGGGCTTGTGAATGCATGGTATTATTATCCCAAAAGCTATTAAACTCCTTAGTGATGGGAAACAGATGGAAAATAAGACAAAAGAATTCACAACTCATGTTAGACTGAATTGAATTCCTTTAATTTCACACAATGAATAACATATGAATAGGATTAACTTTTTTTTTTCTTTTTTTTTTTAGTTAAGTGCTCTATACTGTGCTAACCTGATTTGGTAGCGAAAAGACTGAGCTTTGTTTTAGAAAAAAATGTTTAAAAACCAACATCTAAGATCATGAAGGAGCATGACATTAAAGCATGCCAGATGTATCTAAGCCTCAAAGAACATCAAGTCCATATCCATTTTTAAATGTACAAAAATGCTTCATGAATAAAAACTGTTACAAAAAGAACATTTCAAACAATGTACAAGTTTTTTTCTTGCCTCTATATTCAATAAAATACAAATACATTTTTTTGCTCTAAAATATGTTTACATACAATCAAAGTAGAACATGCAAATTACACTTTAAAAAAGGCTTTTAAAAACCACTTATGAATACAAACTAAAAATTAGCCAGCACGACTTATAGAACAATCTTGTGCCCCATTCGTTTGATTTTTTAATTTTTTTGAAATACAGTATATACATATTTAACACTTCATGTGCATTTATTATTTAAGAAATAGCTTAAAAAAATAAAGAAAAAGAAAAGTAAAACAAACCAACATGGGATTGAATTGCTTCCCCATGTTGTCCAATTGGCAGCTCTTTTCATGTTTTTATATTTTTTTTCTTTTTCTTTTTTTTTCTATGTAGTGTTTTATGCAGCCTAGGCAGGCATCTTAAGGAGATCTCCAATATGTGTCCTTTGTTGAAATGTGCTTCTAATTATCTCAGAACTGCTGCACCCCAGTTTTTGGATTATAAGGAAAGAAGAGGTATTACAAGGGCAAGATGTTTATTCTTTCAATTCAGAAAATCATCCTGGTTTTTCTGTTTAGATACTTTTTCTTTTTTGTTGGTTTTTTTTGGTTTTTTTGTTTCCCTTTTCTCTTTATTTTTTTAGTTGTTCTTCAAACTCTTCAGGATGCTCCTTAGATGTGCTTAAGTGCAGTCCTGAATCAGGGCCTGTGAAAATAAGAGTTAGGGAAATCCTTGTGTTTGGAACAGTGATTTCTGTTTATTTGGTGTATTACTGTAGAGCTCAGAAGCCCTAGTGATGAACCAGCACCCCATTGCACCAGATGCTACCCAAAAAACCACAAGTAGAATATTCTATATTCCACAGCATTGCTGCCAAATGGGCCATGCTGTAGGATACCCGGGGAGCTGATGACTATGTTCACCTCTTTTTAATTTATTTTTTCTATATTCTATTTTTTTTTTTTAACAGTTATCCAAAAACTTGCAAGGTGCTTCACAGAAAATTTAATATTGAAGGGCTCAAGAAGCTGGCAGCATGAAGGTCTTGGAGACACAAGTGGTAATTTTTTTTTTTTTTTTTTTTTTTTTTTTTTTTTTTTTAAATTTTTTTTTTTTCCTCCTCTCTCCCTGAACATTTATCCCCATTTCTGGTTTTACACTGGATTGAGGAATAAAAGACCCACAGAGTGGATGCAAACCCGTGGCCTCATTTCATATGGCTCACAGCCACGTGATACTGTTTTGTGTTTTTACTGAAGCATGCTCAGATGTGTGCTAATCTGTGACACAGCGGAGGTGTTTGAAAGGTTTTTTTGGTCTTAGTAAGCAAAGGGCTTTCACCCCAGTTTTATATAGTATTTGGAAATGTGTGGAGACAATCTAGAGAGTTCCTCTGTAAATCTTCCTCGTGGTAAGGGAAAAAAATCAAAAAGCTCATTACTGGAATATTGTTGGGTAATAAACTGCAGGAGTGGGATTTTAGCCTTAAGCCCTAAAACTAAATCCTTTATGATCTGCATGTAGTACATCGCCTTATAATATTATTCTGTCAGCAACTTGCTTATCATCTTTATAGACTATGCAACATGCAGAACACAAATTCTGAGTGCCATCTAACAGTATTTTCACTCTGCTTTTTATGACACTAACAAGCTACTCTTCCTGTCAGCCCAGGACCAGCTGCACGAGGGTGTTGTGTGAACAAACAGCCAAGGCTGTACCACAGCACCACGCTCCACCAGCACCTTCTTGCTGTGAAAAACAAACTTTGAGCTTCTGGATGGAGCTCATCCTATGCTGACAGCTTTCAGCTACCAAGTCTTGAACTTAATTTCTCTGGGACAAATAGGACCTCTTCATGTTTTTGCTCAGTGAAGGGTCTGTGAGGTTATTCCCTCCAAGTGGATGCTCTCCTTAAACACTGTGCCTTTCGCAGCTTTTTGGATAGCACTTTTAGGAAGGATAAGAGCATTCCTTTCCCAAAGTTCAGGAGCATGGGAGGCAGCAGCCACTCAATTATCCTTCCCTGGGGCAGTTTTATCCCAGTGTGGTCCAGCCCAAATCCAGCCCTCATGGGTACTCTGACACTCTTGAAGACATGACGGGCATTCAATGACAGAATTTGTTGCCTTCAGACCTTTTTTCACTCATTATACATTGAAATATCCTTCAATGACATCACTGGAGATAAAACTAAGGATAAGTTGTTGTCTGGCTTAATTTCAGCTACCTGGAATACCAAACTTAGGATTTTTTCTTGTCATTTTAAGTGACTGTCACCTACTTTCAGGCCCAAAGGAGATTGGGAAAAAAGGGTTTATAAACTAACTAAACCTCAATCCAATGCTTTTTAAGGAAGAAGAGAGGAGTTCAATGAGGTTTAGGGTTTTTTCTCTGCAGGCCTACAACTTCAGTCAGTAACACTGTGCTAATTCAAGAGAGCTGAAAAGCAAAATTGGTTTTAACAGAACGAGCAACCAGCCAATTTATTTCTAAGCTGCATTAATTGGAAAACAAAAGCACAAATAGGTATGATGAATGACGCAAAACAAATTGGAAACAAAATTCTGTGATCCCTCTTATCAGTTTTAAGGAGTTAGGACCTCAAAATTTGTTCCAGTCTTAAAAAATAAAAAAAAATACATCCCCTCTTCCAGCTCCCCGACGCAATCCTATCCCCATATGCATTCAGTTTTAATAAGCTAAGGTGCTATCACAGAAGAAAAATCAGTCTCTAAAAAATAACGAGTTGTATGTTTACAGTGTTCCTCTAACACCATAGTCTTGATATGATTTTTGTAAATAAATAACAGAATAGAAACACAACATTTTTTGTGGGGACTCTTTTGTTGAGTTTGTTGTTTTGTTTTTTTTGGTGGGGTTTTCTTGTGGTTCTTCTTCTTCTCTTTTTTTTTTTTTTTTTTTTTTAGTGTCGTGCTATATGAAGCTTCCTTGGCAATAAACCAATTCAAGATTTCTCAAGAAAGGGAACAGCATTTGGCTTGTGAACCATTAAGTAATTCCAAACCCCCTCCCTTGCTGGAATCTTCCCTCCCTGTTCCCATTTTTATATCCATCTTGCTATGCTAGGTGTTGACTGCACCGCAGGATTTAAAAAGAAAGGAAATACAGTTGAAAGTATCTATTTCAAATTTCAACAGTTGACTTTCTTTTTAAAAAGCATTGACACTGCAATGGAACAGCTTTTTGTTCAGTCTTTGTTTTAGCTAAACATTTTAATTGGGCTGTGGAAATGGAGCTTGGGTATTTTACCCAAGTTAAATCAATGGCTAACGGACAACTCGAATGAGAAATGTACAATTTGAACTGACCATTTAAAGAGACGATTTGTCACACACAGTTTGCATCCATGCAGACTGAGAGCTTTATAATTACATTATGTACAAAAAAAAAAAAAAAATTATTTTTTTAGTTTATTAAGGCAACCACAACTTGGAGAACATGTCCAAAGTGGCATTAATACAATTGCAGTGGTGATACCCTTTGAACATTTTTATTTCTATTTTCAGATAAGAACACTTATTCCTTTTCTTTTTTTTCAGAAATAATTGCCAAGAAGGATCTATTATCCATAGGGTTTGTTCTATAGTTTTTTAAAACAATCTACTTTGTCTATTTTCTTTAAAAGATAATATCAAGGCATTGCTACCCAATGCAAATTATTCGTATTCTGGATTTCCCGTCAATTTCACTGGGAATTGCAGATGGTAAAGACTTGGTAGGTTTGGGCCCTGTTTTTAATTCTAATTTTTTTTTTTCTGTCCTATTTTTTTTTCTTTTATCTTTTTTATATTCTTTTTTTGGTGATTTTTTCCATGTTTACTATAACTATTCCCCAGAAGTGTCTTGCTGTTCTCTACTCATATGTACCGAGCATCAAAACAACTTGGCTGATGGATGACCCCTTTTTCACATGCCATTGCCAAGTTGCTTCATATAAACGTGCTATAGTAACCGAATATCTGTGAACACCTTATTTTAAATGCCGTGATATTCCGTCGTTTCTTGGGATAGCACTCGGAATGAGTGTGCACACATGTAAGGCTCTAATTTTCTATTGCCTATATTGCAGCTAGTTGTAACTAGGCAGGTAAATGAGAAAGAAATACATAGTTCTAGCAGGAGCCAGGCATTTTGGCTTATGCTGTCCCAAAGCCTGGTAGATATATAAAACTGGAAAAGAAAAAAAATTCAAATAGATTATAACCAATATCACAGTTGAGGAAATGACATTATTTTTTGTTGGGTGTTTTCTTCTTTGTTTCTTTCTTTGTTTCTTTTTTTTTTTTTTTTTTACAGTGATTTATACTATGGTAAAGTTACTCTTAGTTTCACCTGGCCCACCAAACAGAATCAGAGTCAAGCATGCACCCTTAGTGACAACGTTCAGCTTTCTGCGAGGATGACTTCTCGCCTCCGGGTACGGTATGAGAACAGCAATGCTGAGATTCAGATTAGTTTTGGAAACTTGGCAGAGTTCATGCTTTTTCCAACTTTGACACACATCCTCCTCCCCTCTATCCCCCACTTTTCCCGTGCCTTTCCCCCCTCTTTTCTGGGGGGGGGGCTTGGGTCAAAGCGATGAAGAGGAAAGATGCGAGCCCCAGCTGGCAGAGCTCTCTGCAATGAGTTCTGGCTGCTGAAGGGACAGGTCAGTCTGGTGCTGCCAAAGGGGTGAGGCGGACTGTGCACCTCCTGTCCCCCAGTCCTGGTGTGCTCCACTATGGGCACCCAACATCTGATGAGGTGCACTGGCCTTAGGGAAGGCCTTCACTTTCGCTCCCTCTGCCTTTCCGGTGTCGCTTCACTTTCACGTCCTCCTCTTCCTCCTGTGGAGACTTGTTTTTCCTTTTTCCAACCCGGGGTGCCCGGGGTAGAGGGAGAGGGAGTGGAGGGGGTGGAGGAGGCAGAGGAGGTGGCAGGGGTGGCGTCTCTCGAGCCATGTGTATGACAGCCTCGATGGTGGCCATGATTGTATCTTGAGTGGCTGCTTGCTCCAATATTAAAGGGTTGAGTGTTGGTCTCTGACCTCTTTTGCTTGGAAGGTCAACGCATTTTTCCAGAACGGGCATTTGGTCTCTGGAGTCTTCGTCAAAGGAAAGGGGTTGCTTCCGAGGACGCCCCCTCCTCTTCTTCACGAAGTTATTGCCTGTCTTTGATTGTCTCTGCAGCCGCTTGGCTTTCAGGATCTTGTTCACGTGATCCAGGTTCTTCTTTGTGGACAGGATCTTGGTGTAGTTGCACATCTTGCGCACCTCGCACTGGATCGCTTCAATTTCACGGCGCTTGAACCTTTTCTTCAGGGGCGAGCTGGCTGTTGGGAGACAAGGAGAGAAACAAGTGTAGGTCAAACAACAGTGATTGGAAACTCTCCTTTGACCTCTTCCAGCATCATGAAGACTAGATGAAAATGCAACTTTGATATAAGTATTCTTCAGAGATTTCTCTCTGCCTGTTACCTCTTCTAAAGCAACAAAGCTTTTGCTACAGCAATGTTTATGCATGGGTTTGCTTCGTTCTGCTTTTTGAACCTTTAAGAGGAGGGAAGGAAGCTTAGCATAGCTGTCATATTGGCCCACCTTAACTATTAAACCTTCTATAGCCCAGAGATATAATCCTGATGTCTTAAATTCAGCCTTTAATTCTTGTCATGAATGCCAGTTAGTATGAAGAGCCTTTGTTACTGAAACTAGTGGGCAGAGACAAGATGTGTGGGTCGCTTCATCTGTGGCAAATTCATTACCCCTGCCTGGGTTTCTGTACTATTATCTCTGCACATACTAGCTGAAACTACTCAGTCATATAATTGACTTTAATGGCCCCCAAAGTAAGCTTACTCCTGGTTCAGATAACTTACTTTAGATCTGAACTAAGTCCAAAGTAGTTAAGTCTCTTGCCAAGGTCACGTTGTGAGTCATTGTCAGAGCTGGAAAGAGTACCCAGTATTTCTTGGCTCCTGGTCCTTTGCTTAGGACACGAGACCTTGCTTGTTTTGCCTAAATTGTCTCATTGTCCTTTCCTGAACATGGCATCTGTTCAGAGTTCAGGATTTGCACACAGATTAGAAGTAACTACCCCTTTGTGAGGGAAACAGAATGTATTAATTCTGCAATTGCAATAACTGGTGCTCCCCTTCACTCCTAACATATCCATTCTGTGCTACTGGGAAAGAAATGATGAAGCTCAGAATTTCTTTTTGGTAAAGAATAAAACATCCCACTGAATTAAACCCAACACACATCTACTTGCAAACTTAATTTACACCTGACTGTCAAGCAGTCATTTGAGTTTGAAATCCTTGAAGTTTCCTGAGCAGGCAAGATTTTGAGAAAGGTTCATTTGGGGGTTATCTCTGCCTTCACGGCTAACAGGCTAATCTTCCAGCAGTAGTTTAAATAAAATTGCTATTGTAGCATTTTCTGTAGATAACCAGGGGCTGTCAAGTGGTAGAATCACCTCTTGCTCTCTATGGCCTGTGGCAGATTCAGCATATAAACCTCATTCACTGGCCTCCCCTCTTGGAGAACATAAATTATTGGCTCTTATACCACCATGTTGCTTGGATTCAGCGAAAAGCTTGCATAAACAAACCCAAGTTACAATGTAAGAAGTAGGAGTGAGTCATAAACAAAACACAGACATATGCTCTCTTATAAATAAAGACCTGGGATGGCCAACTTCCCAAAGTCTGGTTTTCATTAATTACAAAACAAAATACATTTTCCATATGTAACCCACTCCCCACACCAAAAAGAAAAATAAAGCCCATTTGCAGTTTGTGGTTCACAAAGGACAAAAGAAAAGAGAAATGCAGTCATTTTGGTACCAAAGGAAAAGAGAAAGGAAATGAAATATCCAAGTTACTCAGGAGAAGCTAATTAGTTGCACAACATTCCTCCCAAGTAGGTCACCCCTAAAAACTGTGGATTCAAGATCCCTAAAGGCAAGTGGCAGCAAGCTATTTCACAGAAATTTGATCAAAAAAGGTTAAGTCCCTGTCACAGAAAATGATTATTCTCATCTGTCCTCACTGGTGATTGACATAAGTAGTCCCAATAACTTCAGCCTTAAGCATTCAAATCCTTTGAGTCCCTCCCACATCCTGAGAGTAGCTTCAGGTTAGAAGATCTAAAAAATCAAGCATTTGGCTCACTCTTCAGTGTCCACCTTTTGCCTTTTATTGTTATTATCAGGGCACATTTTCAAGTCTTATACTATTTTTTAATTCCAACATTTGAGGTGCTTTTTTTTCAGAAAGCAAAGCTGAAATTTTTTAGTTGGTGATTGACAATGGAAAATTTAGTAGAAATACAGGAAAGCTTGCAAGGTATCATGATGATACCAGATTTGGCTTTACTCTCCATTTTCATTAGGAAGAAAGTAAGCCAAGGAACTAGAAAAAAAATTGAAATACAACATTAGCCAAGTACCTGCAAAGATTTTGTGTCTTTACTGAGATTTACCTGCAGCCAGTTGTTTCTGCAGATTGGTATTACCACTTGAATGTGGTCGATGGAGACCTGGGCTGTACAGTTGGTAGAGGATGACCTCAGCTTCTAAATTCTAAAATGGGAACTCGATTAAATTCAAGGTGACCTTGCAGGTTGTTTTGATGTCCTGATACTGGATAAGAACAACGCAGCACTCCTGTCCATCCTGAAACCCAGTGAGTGTCTCAGACACTCCAGAGGTCACTCAGGCTGACAGTCCTGAGTGAAGCCTGATTCTGAGGAGACACTGCCCAAGTAGAGCAAAGATTGGTACCTGCTCTCTGCCAAACTGCCCAGTTCCCCAAAATTAACTGATATGCAGACAATTATAGGGAGGTTTCTGTTCCTGCATGTAAATGTACGAGTTGAACACCACTGTCTTCCTTTATGTTTAGATACTTTTTTGGACCTTATAAAACTTTGCAAGCTCACAAGTCTGTTCATTTTTGTGCTGAAACTCATTTTCACGTTTAGGAAAAAAACCCCCAAACTTCTGTGCTGTTCTGTGCTGGCTTACTGCACTAATTTTTCCTTCGTAAATGCTTTGGGGTGTTTATGACTTTCTCAGGGAGCTTGTTAGAAGCTACTAATAAATCTTTTGCTTTCTTCCTAGCAAGCCTCTGAACTTGCAGGCCCTAGAAAGCATTTGAATTGTTACACAGTCTAAAAGTAGTCAGAATGCATGTACTGAGTATGTACATATGCTTTCAAGTCAGGCTTTTTAAATGAGATATTGGGAAACCCAACATTATTTTGACTATTGAATGTCAGGGACATCTGATTCTACATTTGGTGTAGGAAGACTATGCAGAAAGAGTCTGATGTGTCTGCAGGGAGAAGCTTTGATGAGTTGTGCATATGATAAAATATCAGGGAGATCTGCCAGAGTAAACTACTATTGAAGTGAGAGCCATTAGGTGTTATCAAGTCATCTGGAAGCTGTTGGTGAGCAGTCAAAATATAAAATATTTTCCTATATTGCCATGTGATATACCGCTCTGCTGAAAGCCAAAGCTAAGTATTAATCTTTTCTATTTTATCCAGACAGACCCTGCCCAACCCCGGACCCAAGTTGGTCTGTGCTGGTTTTAGATTTTTGGTTTTTTTCTGGTCTGTGTTGGTCTTAGTTTTGTTGTTGTTGTTGTTTTGTTTTGTGTTTTTTTGTTTTTTTTTTCCCCTGTTTCTGCACATTGCTGTTTGCACATGAGAATCTTGCTTTGGGAGGATGACTTCCATCTTGATCTATTTGGTGGAATTCCTTTAGAAGTGTTTAAAGAGGAGGTGGGGAACAGTAACCTTATGCCTGCATGCAGGCATATGAAAAAGTGAATATGCTGCCATGGAGGGGATGCAACATGTGGCAGCCTCCAGGCACCATACATGTACAGGGGGACACGTTTTTACCCAGGCATATTGACCTCCCTCCACCTCCCAACATGCTGTCTCCAGGAAGGCAAAATCCAGTCCCAAATGAAATTTGTACTTTTCCTTCATCCTTTCTCCACTCTCCAAACAACCTCACCTATCTGGCCCAAAACAAGCAAGAACCAATGTCAGTCGTAAACCACAGTTTATATAAGGCACATGGAAGTCTGGTGTCCCCAGGGTCCGCAGGTGTGGTGAGGCTCAGTCTCACAAATTGAAATGGCTGCAGGCCATGCTTGAAGGCTATGCAGCAATGATATGATGCTGGAACCAGTTTCTGAAGCAAAGAGAGCAATTTCTACCAAAAATATGTATTTCTGAGGTAGCTTAGAGGAGGCTGAAAGACCCACTCCAGCATAGTGATGATGAACAATGAGGTAACTCAGGCAAACATCCAGGCAGACCCCTTGGATGTTTGTCATTGACCCCCTAATTTTATTCTGGATGGCTCTGTTATGTCTGAAGCTCTAAAATCCTTCTTGCTGCCTGTCATTCTCCATCCCTTTGGAGGTGCCTGAGAACACTTGCAAGAACATGGCACAGAGGAGGCTGCGCAAAGCTGGGCTCAGTTTATTGACTTGGTCTGAATGGAGTAATTTTCAAAGAGCTTCCTATTAATTACAGGAAACCCACAGCACTGTCCTGTTTTCCCATTAACACAGTTTCTTTTAGTTTTCAACTAAATTATTTCAACATCTGGGCTACAGATAAACCAACAATTTAATTAGACTTCTGAAAATGGAAAGAATGAGCTATGCACTCAAGCATACACTTTCATCTTGAAACCGATCATAAAATATTTGTGTGCTTTCATTCTCCACTGCTTTAAAAATCTGTCCTTGGTTTATATATAGGAAAGTATTAAAGACTAAACAGACAATCCTGATTTTTTTGATATAAAAATTTATCTTTACAGAGGCTACTTTGCAGCATAAAACCCTTGTTTTCACTATTTATTCAAGAAGTGAGAAGGGAAATAAAAATAAGTGCATTGAAACAGCACTTTCAGTTGAATGATTAAATATGCAATAATTCTGTTAATCAGTAATGAAATATATAATAATTCTGTAAATCAGTGATACAAATATGTTTTTTGTGAATGTGGCATCAAATTTTGACAAGACTATGAAACTTCTAATGGCTGCATATAGGGTAATGAACTGTTCATTCCCCATTCACTGGAAATTAAAACGGAATGCAAGATTAACTTCTCTATCCATGCCCAAGAAAAGGCATGATGATGCCTGAATGACTTGGCTCAATTTCCAACTGTATAAAGATATCACCTTTCTGATCTGATTCAAAATAGAAGCACAAAATATAAGTTGATAGAAAAGCACGCTAGTCTGACTTATTTATTCTGGTATTTTAAATCACTGTTCATTGCCCCAGACAATTTTGCATTTGCAAGACAGAATATTACACTAAAATCACTGAAGTATGCAGTACTTCTCCTCAGCTATTCACTGTGTATTTGGTTTGTTCGGGCTACAGGAATGGGAGCATTTAAAAGAAAGGAACAACAGGGCTGAGAAAGGATCCCAGGAGTCTTGTTTCAGAGTGTCCTGCTAGACCATACAGGCTGGTGCTACTTGTGTCCTCATTATTGCATGAGTGTTTGTATGTGAAAGAAATAATTTGATATGCCAAGATATGCAATCACAGTAAGAAAGAGTTGGAAATATTATAGCCTGATTATTACATTAAATATGCACATTTGCAGCTACTTTTCCAATCAGGGTGAGAATTAGGTGCACATATTGTGCAGCTCCAGAAGGAAGATGGGGAAGAAACAGAGGGGGTGGAGTGAAAACAGCATTACCTGCTTCAGATGTTGCTGATGATGAAGGTAGGAGAGATAATACTGGACTTGGCATTGCAACACTGTCAACAGCTGATGGTTTCCTTCTGGTCATCACATTACAGGCAGAACTTTCCATTTTACCATGAAGTGAAGTCTGGTCTGCTTTTAAGTGGGGACCTGCAATTCCTGGGGACGGAAACAAAATTTGGATGAACACTAGTAGAGTAACATGTCTGGGGAATATCTGAAAAAAAGAGAAGTTAGTTGCTGTCCTTGCTACATTGATAGAGTTCCATATTTCCTTGTGGATGCATCTGTAATACAGTCTTGATACTAGCAAGGGTCATCATTGTTATTAATTTTTGATAATTTTGCTGAAGGATGTATTATCACTGGTCTCTATAAACAATGGCAAACCAACAAAATAATTCCACATTACTACCTTTTCTCCTAAAAACCCTGATGTATACATAAAGAGAGACATCCTTCGTAACTCTATTTAGTAGGAACGTATATGTATCATTTCCTGTGTAGTTCATTCACCACACTTTGTTACACACTTCTCTGCTATAAACACCTGACTTAGTGGGTGTTTCATCTGAGTAAAGGAGCAGGCATCAGGAACAACCTCAATATGCAATTCCCATCTAAAGCACATTACATTTATTTTTCAGGAATTCCCTTCCTAATTAAATTTGCCTTGCAGCTCATCAAAGGGAAGTCAGTTAAAAAAAGAAAGAGTCCTTTGTCATATATTTTTCTACCTAGAGTTTACAGTGCATAATAAATGAGTGGTAAAAAAATGTCAAAGAGGTAAAATATTCCAGAAATATGGACTTATGGCTGGCAGATTCTTCCACCAACAGTATTTCTCAAACTTTCTTATAGTTTGTAACCATTTTGTTTGCTTGTAAATGTGTGAAATTTAAACTGCTGGCATTGAAATTTGAAAACCTTTCCCAGTCTATGTGATGATGGGCTTCAACATGATTAGGGCAGCTATTCATTTATCAGAGATAATCTTTCAAAAACGCCTTCTTTTTTTCAGATCTCAACCTGCACATGAGCCTCAGATAAAATGCATCGGATTTTGGCAACTAAGCTACACAAAGATTCAACAAATCACAGAGCAGCTGAGGTTGGAAAGCTCCTCTTGAGACCACCTTGTCCACCTCACCCTGCTCAAGCGGGGTCAGCCAGAGCAGCTTACCCTGGACCACATCTGGCCAGATAAGAATATCTCCAAGGAGGGAGACTTCACCACCTCTCTCCACGACCTGTTCATCCCCTCAGTAAAACTACACCGTTCAGGAATAACCTGTGTTTCATCTTGTGCCCATTGACTCTTATCCTGTCACTGGGCAGCATTAAGAATAGTCTTGCTCCATCTTCTCTACTCTTTCCCATCAAACATTTGCACACATAGAGAAGATCCCCCTGAGCCTTCTCTTCTCCAGGCTGAATATCCCATCTCTCTGAGTCTTTCCTCATAAGAGAGATATCCCAGATTCTTAATAATCTTTGTGGCCTCCTTTTGGACTCTCTCCCATACGTCCATGCTCCTCTGCATGGCATACCAGCCACTCCTCTGAGTTCTGAAATTCTCCAGATTTGTTGAGGGTGTTCTCTACCCTGTCACCCTGCTCATTAATTGACATATTAAAAGTTTTTAGGCCCCATATCAGTGGGTGCACCTCTGCTGATTGGTCTCTATGTGGGCTTTGTGCTACTCATCACAACCCTCTGATCCCAGACAGTTTTCAGTCCATCATAGTGTGCATTTATCCTGCCTCTGTTTCATCATTTTGTCTATGAGAAACTGATAGAACCCAGTGCCAGAACTCTTACTAAAGTCAAGATAAGAAACATCAGATTGGTGAGGCATGATTTGCCCTTCATAGATCTGTGATAATTACTTCTGATCACTTTTTCCTCCTTCATAGGTTTGGAAATGCTCTTCAGAATTATTTACTCCACCAAATTCTAGGGATTGAGGTGAGACTGAACGGCCTCACTGCTTCCTTTCTTTTTCTTCTTGCCCTTATTAGACTGACATTTGCTCTCTTCTAGTCCTCAGAAACCTCTCCTGATCACCCCAACCTTTCAAAAACAACTAAGAGTAGCCTCACAGTGATGCCAGCCAGATCCCTCAGTACTTTTAGATACCTCCTGCCAAATCCCATGGACTTTTGCTTATCCAGTTTGTTTAACTATTCCCTAATCAGATCCTCCTCCAAGGGTAAGTTTTCTTTCCCCACCAGTCTCATGGGCCTGGGATTCTCAAAGGCCAAAGAGGACAATCAGTCTGCTGCTGATCTTCTTCAGTCAGGGTCCCTGTTTCGTTCAGCAAGGGCCCCATATTTTCCATAGGCTATTTTTGGCTGCTTAAGTGTCTGTAAAACATTTCTTGTTGATCTTCTGCCCTAGATTCAACTCCAGATAGACTTTTTCTTCCTATTCCCATCCCTGTGTGCTTGGATGTTGTAGCTCTAGTTCTCTGGGTCACCTGTTTCCATGTCTTTTTTGCTTCCTTTTTGTATCTGACATTATTCAGGAGCTTCTTGGTCAATCATGAAAATCTCCTGACAGGTTTGCTTGCTTCTATTTGCCACTCTGATCTGGTTTTGCATGCCTCCACAATACTCCTGATCCAGGCCAGCAGCAAACCTCCCTGCACAGCAGGTCAGGTCAGCAGGTGGGGGCCTTTATCCCCTGCAGGACTGATCCGCTCTGCCACCCCTGGCTGCACCTGGATAGCACCTGGTAGTTCCTTGAAGACTTTCCACAAGTGCTCTGACACCTACAATCATAAAATCATCTAGCCTGGGAAAGGCCCTAAGATCATCCATCCCACTGTTCCCCCACCTCTACCAAGGCCACTACTAGCCCATGTGCCCAAGTGTCACACCCACATGGATATTAAATCCCTCCAGGGATGAGAACTCCAACACTGCCCTAGAAAGCCTGTGCCAGGGCTGGATAATCCTTTCTGTGAAGAAATTTTTGTTAATATCCAATTTAAACCTCCCCCAGCACAGCTTTCCTCTTGTTCTGTCCCTTGTTGCCTGGGAGTAGAGTCTGACCCTCACCTGGCTGCACCCTCCTGTCTGGAAATTGTAGAGAGTGAGAAGGTCCCCTCTGAGTCTCCTTTTTTTCCAGGCTGAGCCCCTCCAGTTCCTTCAGCTGCTCCTGGTGTTCCAGACCCTTTCCCAGACTTTTGTGTCTATTGTCTGTGCTCAGCTTCTCCAGATGCCAATCAAAAATTCCTTGTATTTGCTATTTAGAGTTGCTATGAACCGTCCCTATGAACCCATGCTTCTGGCATGTAAAATAAGAAATATCAGGAGATCTGTGTGTTGTCTCAGAAACTGTGGAAGCGATCTCTATCTGATTCAGGCACAGAAATGCTAGAGTGAGAGGAGTCTGAAAGATGGGGTTACAGAATGAGCTGGTTTGGGATAGGAGTCCTGATGAAACTGTGACCCGATATCAACTTGTGGATTAAAGGGAAGCAAGAATGGGCAGGAATAAGTGAGACAACATTACAGGTCACAGCTTGGTGGAGATAAACAGAGCAGTCTCTGCCTATTAGACCACACATCTTTCCAGAGCCTCAAATCTAGTATTAAGCATCTCAAATTGTATCCATTAGACTTCAATCTCTCTCTGCTCGGCTTCTCTAGTGCAAATGAGAACAATAATATACCCCTCATCTCAAGAGCAGTCCCGTGAAAATAAAATTATCAACATTCATGAAACATTCATCTATTCATACCAAGGCTTAGAAATGTGGAATAAATGAGATGTGATGTCACGCAATGAATAGCAAAAGGAAAATCCAGCTCCCAAATAACTGTTCATTAGGTGAGCTCTGCACATTGAATAAAGCAGTGTCCCATAGAATAAGTGAGCTATTTGGCTAGGTAATTACCCTTTGGAACTTGTGCACGCACACCTGAGGTTTCACCACTCCACAGTGCTTGAGTTTGTGCCTTAATATTATTTATTCATGGGTGTAGTGGGTGCACAAGAAACATGCACATGTGGATGCATGTATCAATACACACACACATATATGCACGTGCATATGGTACATAATAATGCTAACAACCTCATAAATTCAACATCTGGTTCTAATTAAACTGAAGGGCCTGTATAAAGAGCCATATGAAAACATGCAGCTGTAACCTGTTGACCTCTATTGATAAAAAAAAAAAAAAAAAAAAAAAAAAAAAAAAAAAAAAAAAAAAAGTTTGTGAAGCTGTGTTTCAACATATCAAGGGACAGTCATTCATTTTTTTCAAAGGTAATCCCCCACAAACCACTTATCCTCTCAAATCTCTACCTGCACACAGTGTTTGCATTAGGGACCTTGATTTATGGATCCCCACTCCTTGGATGGAGAGGCCAACTTCCTGTTGCCGTGGTTACTTAGATCTTGGTTCAAGGTTAAACTACTCCCAAATCAAAATCAGTGGCAGGCACAGCATCTAACAGCCAGGTTATTGACTACCCTAGGATGCTTAAAGGTCAAAGACCAAAGTGCTGCTTACTGCCTTTGGGGTGAGTCAATATTTTCAATATTTTTATTCTGTTTCTTCTGAAGAAGTAGTTGCTGCTCAATTACCACCTATCTGGGTTTAGCAAGGTCATACAAATCATTGAGGAAAATCCTCCCCCTACAGAAGAAATACAAATGTAATGAATTTCATCAATGTCTACATGGCCCAGTTGCAGCTCATCACTGGTGAATCGTGGCTTCAGACATCTGTCTCTTGTTTTAGGAGCTTGGTATCTTCAACCTGTATCCCTCACCTCCTTGCAAATCTCATCTAAATTGAGAAAGAAGAGTAATTTATGGATCTGGAGCAATCAATAATGGAGGATCATCAGTTTTCTTTCATGGATAACAGAATGCAAACAGAGACTCAGAGGCATTGTTGGAAACACACAAAGATGCAGCAAAGGCTTGGATGCATGCTGCAGTAGTGGAAGGTCTGTCCTTCAGTGAATGGACCTACTGGTGTGGTATCATCACCTCTCACTGGACTTTTTCTTTGGAGTGCTCTGTTCAGAAGGCCTTAGGTAAAGGAAAGCCCTCATTCAACCCATCTATGAATCAGGTGAAAATAAATCATTTGCAACACCATCACAGGGAAGTAAAGAGTTTAAAATTCACACACTCATTCATTAAACCGGTGTATTTTGTCCATTGTCACTGCCCCAGAAAGAGAAGATGCTCTGGGGACTGGGGCACCTTTGCTATGGAAACAGGCTGAGAAGAGATTAGAGCTGTCCAGACTGGAGAAGAGAAGGCTCTGGGGAGACCTTAGAGCCCCTTCCAGGACTTGAAGGGAGCTTCAAAAAAACCTGAAGAGTGACTTTTTGCACAACCAGAGAATGATAGGACAAAGGGGAACTGATTTAAATTGAAAGAGGGGAGGTTTAGATGTTACCAAGAAATACTTTCCTGTTAGGGTGGGCAGGCCCTGGCACAGGGTGCCCAGAGAAGCTGTGGCTGCCCCTGGATCCCTGGCAGTGTCCAAGGCCAGGTTGGATGGGGCTTGGAGCAGCCTGGGATAGTGGAAGGTGTTCCTGCCTCCTGCCCACGGCAGGGGGGTTGAAACAAGACGGTATTTAAAGTCCCTTCTAATCCAAACCATTCTAGGATTCTATGCTGTACACTCATGGCGTGATTCAGACCTTATTTATCACCTATCTGTTAATCTTTGTGCATTTCCTCCAAATTAGAACCCTTTTCATCCCATACCTTAGCTCCCCTGAGTGCTGCTGATATCACAGACAGTGCTACAAACACAAAAGTGAACAATGGGCAGCAAAGCAGGGAGGAAATCAATCATTATGTATATAATGAGAAAGGGCACAGGGAAAGGACAGCTTCAAAAGCAGAGGCAGACATGAAGGAATTTATCAAGAGCCTAAAACAGTGATGGTATGATTATAAAGAAATAATCACTGTAATCATAAGTAAAAGGGTGATGCAGGAGAAGCACGATTCTAGTTCAGGGCAAACTGGCAGAAAACCTGAGTAGGAGGCAAGACAATACTGACTTGAAACTGGCCTTTCCTTAGAGATTTATGGCATTCTTCATTCACTGGCTAAGCAACTTATGATCTCTAGCTGATATTAATACTTTAATTTTAAAGACCTCATTGTTATTGTTATTAAGTGCTAACTTTTCAAGCAATGTGGTCCAACTGCATTGTGCTAGGCTCTGCACAAGTGGATGAATTTAGTTGCCTTGCTTTACTGTTAAATCATGATCACCCTGCTTATTGCATTCATCTGTTTTCTCTCATCGTGTACTTGCACGGAAAGACTCTTGGACAACGTGCACCTTTTCTTCTTTAATCAGTGTACAGAATCTAGCACAATGTGCACCCGGGCTGGAACTCAAAGTGCCAGTCCAAAAGAGATAATAAATGTTAATTTGCCATTGGAAAACGGAGAAATCAGCTGATAAAAATTGATCTCAGGGAAGCTTCTTCTAGGGAAGATTTTTCTTTAGAGAGTTCATTGGATTGGATTTGTACTCCCCCCAGACTTCTGGAAATCCACAGCTATACTTAAATTGTTTATGCGTCTAACCATTGTTATTGGAAAACTCTTACAGATGTTTTTTTTTTCTCCCAATGTCTTTGCACAATGTAGCTACACAATGCAGCTGTACAGGAATGCACATCTAAACATGCAGTTAGTCATAGTATTTACATTTTGATAACTCCTCAGTTTGGAATAAAGAACCAGAAGAAGCCTCATATCTGGGCAAATCTTTTCTTAAGGCTAGTTTCAAATAAATCAGTCAGAAGTTTGGCATTGCATCATATTCCAGAAGGGAGAACTGAATTACTATGTGATAAATGTAGTTAAGGAAAGTAATTATTCTTCTTAAAGTAATATTATTACCTTTCTAACTTATGGAAGTCATTTCCCTGGCTTCTATTTGACATGGATTATCATTTAAAATAACTTCACTTTCAATGTAAAACACTGTTTTATGACTTTAAGTCCTTTTATCTTCCTCCTTTTTCCACCACCACATTAAAAACTTCCAATTCCACCTTTTCGGAGAGGGATTTTCTATTCTGCAGAATGTGTCCCCCTGAATAAAACCAAGTTCCTGTGGAATAATAATACAAAAAAATTACTCCCATTGCCAACAGGCAAAAATTTAAGAGAAGTCTTCTTTATTTCATTCCAGCTATTTTCCTACTTTTTTTAAAATCAGAATGGCTTTAGAGAAAGAAAGAGGGAGACTGAGAAAGCCATCATTAGATAGATCTTCTGATCTTTATCTCCAGTAGCACAGTCAGAAGAGCTAATACTATGATGATAGCTTTGAAATCTCTTAGGAATTGAATAAAAAGAAGTGATAGTGATGAACTCCCAGCTAATAAACACAGAGTGCTTATTTCTGCAGAATGATCGATTTCCAGATGTCCTGAGGCTTGTCTGATACAGTTGATTTACTCATTCTCCCTCACTTCACTAATAAAGCTCAAGTCCTACATCAGATTAGAGAAGAGCCAGATTTCTTAAAGGGGCAGGAGGAGGGCTGGCATCATGGCACACAAGTGCTGGGAGACACACTAATCTCTTCTGCCTCCTCCTATAACCACCAAGCTGTCTTAAACAGCTGCCTTCCTCCGCTCAAATCATACACTTTATCCGCTTTGGGTTAGTACAGTAATACAGACAATTAATTTGTTATCTTGTTAGTGGAAATTTAATGCAATGATCTAAAAGAACTCTTACATATTGTGATAAACTTTAGTGCCTCCAGGGCACTTCTCCTCCATAGGATTCATTTCACATCCCATCCATTATGTAAATGAGATGTGGAAATAGTTTAGTTCCCCTAATGTATCTGTACACTGATGGATTGCACAAAGTCAGCCCTACTGAAACTAATGAGGTTAAATGCATCTTGCCATTCCTTTCTACTTGGGTGAATCTCTGTGCCTGTGTTCAGGAAATGCAGTGTGAGTCTTCCTCTTCACTTCTTTATGAAGATAATTGTGTTTCCTGACAGGGAGCACAGTGGCTACTGCTGCAATACCTGAAGCCTGGTGAGGCATCTCTTCAGCAAGGAGAGCAACTGTTGTGGCTCTGTGCAGCTGTGGGTTATCTGGGGAGCCTTCAGATCCCCTTCCAATTTGGGAACAAGTTCCCAGAACCACGTGGAGCTGCATTCAATGACATGCAGTATTTGATAACTATGTAGTTGTCAGCATTATCAATGAAAGGATTAAACCCCGGGAGAAAAGGGTAAGGAAGCATTATGTTTCTGATCATCAGGATGAGTCTCAAAACCCCATTTCCCAGCCATAGAATGGAAGTAAGAATTTAGATGTCAGAAAATACTATTCACTGGAAGAGGGATTGGGCAATGGAATTGTCTGGCCTGGGAGGTGGTGGACTCACTGTCCCTGGATGTGTTTAAAAAAAGACTGGATGTGGCACTCAGTGCCATGGTTCAGTTGATGATGAGGAGTTAGGTCAGGTCATAGGTTGGACTTGATGACCTCAAAGGTCATTTCCAACCTAGTTCATTCTGTGATTCTGTGATTTCTTCCTAATATCTAATCTTACCCTGTACTCTGTCAGTGTGAGACCATTCCACCCTTGTGTTGCCACTACAGGCCCTTTTCAAAATCCTTCTCCAGCACACTTGGAGGTCCTTTAGGTGCTGTAAAGGGCTCTGTGGTATCCCTGGATCCTTCTCTTCTCCAGGGGAACACTCCCAGCTGTCCCAGCCTGGCTCCAGAGCAGAGGTCCTCCAGGCCTCTGAGCACCCTTATGGCCTCCTTTGGACTTCTTCCAACAGGTCCATATTTTTCTTGTGTTGGGGGCTCCAGAGCTGGACAAATCACTGCAGGTGGGGTCTCCTCCCAGCAGAGTAGAGGTGGAGAATGCCCACCTTCACCCTGCTGCCCATGCTCCTGGGGTTGCAGCCGAAGAGGATGATCAACTGCAACTTGAATTTTAAAAGGCCAATCTCCTGTCTTTTTCATTTTTGCAGTGAATTAGACTTCCTGGCAGATGCCGCCTTGCTCTTTGCCTTTTGGTTTTGCTTTGGGTTTCCTCTTTCCTGTACCGGTACAGGAAGAATCAGGGACCTTCCCTCCTCTGCATATTGCCACTGTGAGTCAGGAGACAGGGGGATAAGGGACATACAGCCTCTGTCACTGGAGATGAAATGTTGTGTGTCTGGAAGCTCATTTGTTTGTGGATTCCAATATGAACATTTAATGGAGCTGGTGGGAGCAGTTCACAGTCCAGGCATGGGACAGTCCCTCAAAGTGGCTGCACGAGTGCTCCTACCCCATCCCCTCCAGCCCCACTGCATGCCCTTTCCAGGCCCCCAGCCCTTCAAACAGAGTGGAACTGGGATTCCAAATTATCATGGAAGAAGCCTCTGAATTTTTTTTTTTTTTAATGCCAGCAGGTAATGAACACGTGAAATTAGCATTTTTAGTGGAAGATGGATCAAAGTAGAAGAACATAGTAGTTATATGCAGGTGACAGCAATAAATAAACTTAATGAAAGAAAAACTCGAGGGGTCAAAAGACTAATTCAGAGTCAAAGGCTCTGAGTTCCCAGGCCTTGTGAACAGAGTTTTAAGGTAAAGGGTTCGGAATCAAAGGCTCTTCCTGCTCGGAGACTGAAACTTTAGGTTGAACAAAAAAATTACAGTTTACAGTTGTTGGAGACTGACAGAATCAAGAGGGACAGACAGACTGACAGTGTTGGAGAAATTAAATTTGCCATTAAATATCTCAGCAAACATATTTAATACACAGTAATGAAGAACTAAATTCTCTCACAGAGGGGATAGGACAAAAATTAAGATCTGTGAAAGAGGTGAAATGAGAAAGCATTGTTTGAGGGAGGATTGTTAGGTGGAAGAATGAGACAAAGGGCACTTTTTTTAAAAACATGAAAAGCCATTAGGTGCACTGAGGGGCTGAAACGAAAAGATCTCCAGGCAGGAGCAAGGAGCTACCTAGAATGAGTAGTCACTATGAGATGAGCTGTCACAGTGGATGAGGATTTGCTCACTGGGGAGAAAGAAAACAGGAGACAGGATTTCTTTCTCAAGAACACAGCTGAGGAAAGACAGATGGGGAAATTTCAGTCCGTAAGTAATGAGGAAAGTCAAGGGTGGCATTTTGAGCTGCTGTTTTTCTAAACAACAGGGATGATCATTTTTAAATGTGGCAAATAGAGCTGATATCCCCTAGGCAAATAGGGTTGGGAGCAGTTCATATTTATCACAGATTAAATGGGACACTGGCAGCTCTGGTAGGAGAGTGCTGGCATGAAGCATAGCCAGAAGAGTCAAGTTGCCAGCGGGGGCAGGACGAAGGATACACAAGGGCTGGACTGGCGTAATGATGGGAGTCATTTTTCAGGCACAGCCATAGTACAAAAAGTGATGAAAACTAAGAGAAGTTATCAAAATAACTAGCAAATCTTGCTGAACAAGTTCAACTGAGACTTTCACTAAGGAAGCACAGTGTTCCTCCAGAAACGGCTTCGTTCTCCCTGTGTATGCATTCAGCAAAAGAAAATACCTGTTTGATGTATGAATTCAGCTGATATATTTTTCTTGCTAATGTAAATGTTACATTTGCACTACACCAGCTTAAGCAGTCCTGTGGTGATGTCTGTATTAGCGAAGTAAACTGTGTCAGGGATGCTGCTCGAACACAGAAATCCCTCTGGTTACACAAAAGGAGAAGAAGAGAACCAGGTGAGCACCTCCACCATGGAACTTAGTGCAGTAATATCTGAACTGATCCCCCGAGGGGTCCACAGCTTTCTACTCGCTGCAGCTGCAGGTGAAGAAACCACAAAGGTCCTTGGGGACAGTTGGGGTGAGGATGGGTGGAAAGTCACAGGGCTGGTAAAAACATCCAAGGCTGCTGATTTCTAAGTTAGCATTTTCCCTGTTGGGTAGGGCAGCAGAGCAATTTCATTTTTCTTCTTTATCTGTAATAAGCTGTGCCACAGTTCATACAATCAGAAGTACTCTGAGTATGGCATGCATTTGAAGTGAAATCTCAGCACTTAATAGGAGTCTCCATAGACCCCACAATCTAGAAGAGGTAAAACTCCACTGTAACAGAGGAGTTTTTATTTTTAGAAGGTCTCATGTTGGCTTTGTTTTAAAATCTGAGTCCTTTCATCCCACTTTAATGCTGATTTATCACTAAATGAGTGCTTGCTTTAACAGAAACGGAGATGAAAAAAATGCACACTGGGAGTGCATCTACCATTCTTCTCTCTTTTCTTCTTTATTTCAGATCCATAGATAAGGGGTGCTTTCTCACCTTTAATGAGGAGAACTACAGTAATTGACTTTAATATGAAAAATGAAATCTGTTTAAACAGATGTATAGGTAAGCTCGTGAGTATTATTGACAATTAAACTCAGCAACAAAGAAATTTAACAGCATTTGAAAACTACTAAAATATGTGAAAGTTATCAAATACTGTACAATGTTTGGCTTTATTTAAGTAGCCCAGTGTTCCTATGAATGGAGAAAACACAGTCAGATATGGAAATCAGAATTTTTCTTGAAGTTCATCCTTTTGCTTTTATCCTGTTAGAAAGCCCAGTGATGCACTGTTGTTCTAATATGAACCTTGGTGTAAAATCTTCAGTTTTACATTCTTTTCAAAGGAAAATTCTGAAGGAAATACTCTGCTCAGAGTGTTTTTCATTAAAATTCCTGCTGGAGACTGCCTCCCGTAACAGTGGAAGAAGGATGACAGAGAGACCACATATAATAAGGTCAGAGAGTCCCTCTATGGAGCAGAGACACAAGAAGGGATATGACTGATGAAGAAAAGGTTGAAGAGGTGAAGAGTGCAAAGTGGAATGAAATAGGGATATAGATGGAAATAGGAGACAAAGAATAGATTGGAAAGAAGTTGGAGGAGGGAAATCACTTATTACAGACATGTGTGAAAAGCAGATTGACAAGAACCAGAAGAAAGAGCATACATGGAAAAGCATAAATGCTCTTAACCACTGACATTTGGAGTTATGCTATCAACTTTAAGGTTGCGCATCTATGCTTGAGTCACTCTAAATTTGCAGAGAGCTTTTCTTCGTGGCTTTGGTGAAAGCTTGTCTTCAGTTTTCACATTTACTGGAGCCAAAACAGAGTATTTTAAGTTCTCCAAGCAGTGAACTGCTCTCCCCATAGCCTTATATGCTTATTTTATAGCACCAGGCAGACAAAATACAGACTGGTGGATCAGAGTAGGAATATGTTCCCTTTAAGCATCCCCTGTGAGAGAGCATTGTGATGAAGCAAAGATTATGCAAGCAAAGATTTTCTTTTTCAAATTATGACTGCTTTCCTGGGGTGGCAGAATTTTATTGTGCAAAAGCAAAGATGGAACAGAGACAGACTCTGCTGAAATTCTGGCCCTGACTGAGATTTTGGTCAGGTCATAGCCCTATGGAAAAAACAATGAATGTCAGGAAACTGACAAGCACAGGCCCTCCAACCTTTATGCCTAAAATTAGGTTAATAGTGTACTTTCTTTTTTCAGGACTCTGTGTCCCAGTACAGATTGACATGAGGATAGGTCTCAGTTTCAGACAATTGTTTGTACAAACTGTCCTTGTACGTTTTGCAGAAAATATAGAATTCTGGAAAGAAGAAATCTAAAGGGACATTATTTAGCAGTCCGTGTGTAAAAAGGAACTCAGGCCTTGTTTTTTTTCCTACTGGGACAAGTGCCCAGGAAAACAGTTCAATCAAATTCAGTGTTTTGAATTTTCTCTTCATAAACAAATCTATGGATTTGTACTTAACACCCTCCTGACAGTGTTTTCTTTTAATAACAAAGGGAATAGCAGGTTCATCTCACTTTATGTGGCAGCAACTCATGTGTCTACGTGAGAGCTATGTATTTAAGGCTACAAAGACGAAATTAATGCAGTCAGAAGAGTGGAGTGGGCATTTCAGCTGAAAAAGCGGGGCCTACTTTAGTACAAGATTATTTATATTCCAGTCTCCGTTAGCTAAACTTTCACTGACCATAATGAAAGCAGAGAAATCTAACTCAGGCAGCAATCTGACGCTGTGGGTATCCAGATCTGGGTGAGAGGAACCATCCTGCCCCTGAAGCTCTGTGGCCAAATCACCACTCAAGCATAAATTCCTCCCGCTCAAAAGGAGAGGCTCAAATGTGGATGCTGCATCTCTGGGCCAGGAGTCTGAAGTCTATGCAGGCACCTGGTTATATTTGAAATGCCCTGAGGTATTTGAAACATCCGAGGGAGGCTGGCAGATATGATAAAGGGCCTGAGACAAGACCTCTGCCCTTCTGCAAGAGCAGCTGGCAGCCAGGCAGGATATTCTAGGCATCTCAAATGACAGTTGACAACTACGTGTGGGCAAGTGAATCGAGCCCTGAGCCTTCATTCTTGCTTGTCCCAAAGTCTCTTGTGGGTAGGGAAAGATCTCATCACAGTAAATATCCCCTTGTCACCTCTGAAGGAGCAGCACAAACGTGTCCTGTCAACTCTTCCCTGAGCAGGAGGTAGAACGGCTGTGATGCAAGGCATCAAGGTGTATGGGCAGGAAATTTAAACCATGGAAACCTCCTCTGATTCTTTAGGATGGATTTGTTACCCAGGCTGAAAATTAGGAATATATTTTTCTGCCCCATGGCAAGGGTCTTTGGCTTCACATTATAAAGAAGCAAGCATATATATTTCTATTTCCATTAAAGAGAGCATAAAAACTAATGATAATACTAGTGAAATCCTGTCAAATCAGCAATTAAAAATTGCAGGTGAGAGAAAATCACAGGAACTTACAGAATATAACTCTACAATTGCTGGTCTGTACAGCAGAAATCAATGAAACAAATATAGCCTATCCAACTGATAGAAGAACAAGCCATTCCTAAGTGCATAATTTGCTTCCTCTGTGTTTGAAACTACCTCAAAGCAAAAAAGGCAATATGTCTCAGAATGATAAGACAACTAACTAAGCTTAACATTTTCTCTCCCCTCTTGCTTATCCATTCTTCATCGCTCATTTAGTGTTGGGAAAATACTCCGGAAGCAAAACTATCATGATGACTTATGCATATGTATCACTTAAATCCAGCTCAACCTCTCAAAAAAAAAAGCCTCTCAAGGCAGCCTAACTTATGGTTTTGTCTTAAGCTGGGTTTCTCCACAGGAATTTCTCTCCTTCCCACAAACAAAAGAGCCATTTCATCTAGAGCTGTGAATCCTCAGAGACAGAAAAAAATCCTCCGTGAAATTCCAAAGACGCATGAGTAAAATATCTCCATTGATGAATCTTAACTGTTTCTATGAAGAAAAAAAGGGTTGAGCAACTGGTGGGCATTTCCAGGGCTTGCTGTGCTATTTCTGTATCGCTGTGCGGCTGTTTCTCATTCCAGGAGTTAGAGAGGGAAAAAAAAAAAGTCTTCTGTTTTTTTAAAAGATCTGGAACTACTTGGCATGTGACTTCTGAAGTGTTTAGCACAGACTTACAAAAACGTCATGAACATTTATCAGCCTAGGCCCAAAATCTACTTGCCTGCCTTGTATCATCAGTCATCATGCTAATGAAAATATTAATGACATTTCAATTGCGTTTCAAGAGAAATGAGCTGTTTCGACTGAACAGGAATTAGAAAAAAAATTAAATTTTTGTACAAAGAGTATATCACTCTCCTTTTTTATTGTTATTAATTAGATGAAGCGTTTGACTTCAGTGAAGGCTGGGGTCCCAACTGTGCAAATCACAGTAGACATAAAAAATGAGAAATGAGCCACATCAGTAGACAGAGAAAGGAAGAAAAAGAGTTAAGAACATGAAATGGAATAGGAAACAGAAACACACAAAATGTTTTCAAACCACTCATCACATCAGTGATGTCTAAGCTAAAATAACTAAGTTATTTTAGTATTTCAGATGATCAACAGAGAGGAGGAGACATCTCCAGAGGTCACATCATGCCACTTGGCCTAGGTGCCTGTGCTTGAATACAATTAACTGCCCCTGAGTTACCCACACTGGCTGGCTCAAACCCCCACAAATTCTCAGAAGTCAACATGTGAGTGGCAGGCAAAGAATCTCACCACCACCTAACAGCAAGTAAGCAAGACATGCAGCTTGGTGACAGAACAAGAGGAAATGACCTCAAGTTCTACGAGAGATTGGGATTGGATATTGGGAAAAATTTCTTCATTGAAAGGGTTGTCAAGACCTGGTACCCAGGCACAGGCTGCCCAGGGTAGTGATGGAATCCCCATGCCTGGAGGGATTTAAAAGCCATGTGAATGTGGAACTTGAGGACACGGGTTAGTGGTGGCCTTGGCAGTGCTGAGGGAATGGCTGGACTCATGGAATTGGAGGGCTTTTCCAACCTAAATGATTCTGTGATTTTATGAGTCACACTCCTGCTCCCTAGCCCAGTTCCCTAACACAGACTCCATCTCAGGGTTGTTGCTAAGATGGGGGCAAAGCATGCCTCTCCTTTGGAGCACAGGGCTGGACGCACAGATGGCTCAGATCTCCAGGAGGCACCACAGAGCCTGGGCTTCCACTGTCAGGATGGAGCAGGACACAGGTGCTCGGCAGATAAAGGTGTCAGTAGGTGGTGCTGATGGCCAAGGGGTACAAGCCTGGGTTTCATTGCAGTGGTGGACCTGGATCATGTGCTGAATTTGTTCCCTCCTGCAGCTCACATATTCCCCGAAGGTCTTACACATTGATCACATCATCTTCACTGACGGAAAATGTCCAGTAAAAATTTTGCCTGTTAACTTTCTTCAATTGACACCTTTACAAGTTTTTTTTCACTTTGTTTGAATCGCCCTGTCCTGTTGAAAAGTGGGAGTGACAGCAGAGCTGAGTGGGTGTAAGGCAGGCGACCAAGGTCACAGATGGGGACAGGGAGGGAGTGCCCTCAGGACATCTTGTAATGGATGTATGTGGGTGCCTCAGTGTGGCAAGAAGCTGGGACTGGTGTGAGACATAAAGGAGGGGCACTTGCTTCCAGACATGATTTCTGTATGGCTTGGGACAGCACTAGTGTCTGCAACCAGTGGGTGAGAAGACTTGGCAGCCCAAGTCTGATCCTAGATCAAATGTTTTACGTTTTGGAAATTTTGAGCAAAAAGATGAAGGGGTGGGAGATGCAACGCTTTGACTTAAAAAAAAAAACCCAACCAAGCAAAAAATCCAAATAAAATTTTTAAAACAGTGACTGTGGAAAACCACAACAGTTTCTACGTTCCGATCTGCCCTGCCATGAAACCAGAACAAATAGGCTGCGGCACAGTTTTAAGAGTCGATTATAAAACACCCCATCAGAACACAAACATCCCACATTGACAAAGTAATCTCTGTGGATCTCAGTGGGCCTGACCTGGTGCTGCCCTCTTCCTTGTATAGTCATGAATACAAATGCAAGGTGAATGCTGGCTGCCTTCTGATCGGGTGACATTTTACACCCATGTTACTGATGTCAACAACTGCATGAGGGAGCAGAGAATCAAACTCAGGATAACCACTTGCAAAAAATAGAAGAGCAAGCTGAAAGAATGTTTCCAAGCAGTTTAGGCATTTCAGGACTGACACTTTACATGGCTAAGTCGATCCCTTCTGCACTCCCACATTTACTTAGGGAAAAGCCTTGTGCTTTATGTTGTGCTATAAGACATTGTTTGAGCAGACACTGCCCTATCTTGACAGGAGAGCTGTTCTCTACTCCTGCCATCTCATTTTGTGAGTACTAAATCAGTGAGAAGGAATACCCCAGCAAAACTAATCAGATGTCTCTGAGATCAAAGCCTGGAACCTTTGTTTCTGGTATGCAAAGGGAGAAAAATTACAGCTTGTCTTTCATTCTGTTCAAAAAAGTCCTTTCTCTTTTCATGCAAACAAACAAATAAACAGCAAATGCCCTATTCCCACCTGGCATTGCTGCACCGTTGTGTTTGAGGCTTTAAAAGTGTAAAAGTCAAACCATTCAAAATGATGGGTCCCGTAGCAAATGTAACACGGTCCCAGGGGTACCTACGTAGTGTATGGTATTGCTGCGCATGGTATTAACTTTTATGCCTTCGTCTATATATGCAATGTGGCTCATTTATGGTTCCTCTGGGAACCACTATGTTTACATAAATTTTAATTTCCTGTCTTTTGTTTGTTCTCTTTATCATCTTTCTAAAACAAAATTTTCCTTGTGAATTTTAGTGCTCCACCAATTATCCGCAGATGGAGGCACAGGAGAATTGACATCCTCTGGTTTTTCCATGTGGCCCTGGCAATGTGCCTCCACTTCAGTTTGGGCCCGCTAGGAATGGCAGAGCTCCAGCAGTGACACTGTATTTCTACCAGAGCAGTCCCTGTTCCCACGGGTCGTGGCAATTTTGGTCCTGTGTCTCCTGGGATCTGGCCAAAACCTTCCTGCTGAGCTGACATGGGCCACATTTACTATATCATAACTCATTTTCCTTGTTTTGTTTTCCTTTTAAATGCATGCAGCTTGTGAATTGAGTGAATCTGGTAGTTGACTTTATACATCCACACTTGAATTATATGCCTACAGATTTTGGTGTGAAAGCCTTTTGTCACCTGCTCTGATAACTAAAACAAGGTGTTTACAGCTGCTCGAAATACATCTTTTGTTGAAGCTTGCAAAACTAGTGCTTTGCTCAGTGCAGACCTTGTTGAAAAACATCACTATAAATGATTGAAACTGTAGAGATGCCAGTTGCACAGAAAAATATCCATGATGGTCCAGCTACAGATTAATGCAGTGATCTTCATGAACTTGTAATTAAAATTCAGTGTTGACAGGACCAAGCCCTGCTACTATATTTTAGGGAAACAAAGAATAACAGATAAAGCTAAATTATAATAGGTCGATGCAGCAAATACAAGAAAAATATGGCAGTTCTCAGCAGCTGTGATAGGAGTCCTTCCTCTTCTTGAATAATAAAGGCTTTTGCTAATTTTAACCAGAGCCGAATCTGAAAAACCTGCAGTCGCATGTGACTCACAGAGCCCCAAGGGAAGGGGAGGTGGGGGGAGATATGTATGTGTGGATGTCTGTGTGTATAATCTAACAGTGCCCAGAGCTTTTGAGATCCTGGACCACTTCAATCGCACAGGCCGGATTCATTAAAAACCCTGGCTACATTCCAGCAGTTAAAATTGAAGCGGCATATTTATTGCATTTTGCTCAAATAAATCTGAAAACGTGTGAATCATATCCCTCGGAGAGATGGAGGGAAGGAGTAAACAGTCTCGGGCTTGCACTCAGGAGCGGGGCACGGCGAGGAACAAAGATGCGGGAGGGTCATCGTCGCAGGGCACCGCAGGATGCCTGTGGAGCCAGAGGGTTTGGGAGGCCGAGGGCTCCCTCAGTCGCCATTTTCTGCACTGCTGCTGTGCTGGCCTCAAACCCTCTGTTTGGTTTTCTCTATTTTATTTACACCCCGGCACACACACACACTCACTCACACACACACAGATGCGTGCATATATTTTAAAGAGCTCCTCAACTTATGCAACTCCGCTCTGCAGCTCTCTGTGGTTTTCAGCTGCTGTTCATGACGCTGGCACCTCACCCCACTTGCAGCTGCATTCAGCTGGGATTCAATTACAGCCTGTCTTGCAAAGGCAAGATTGGTTTTTCAAAGATAGCATATTTTGGGGAGGATTTTTTTTTTTTTTTTTTTTTTCCCTCCAAAAAAGGCATTTTTATTAGTAGGGGAGAGGCATGACTTGTAGATTGATCTTGCCAGGTGCTGAAGGGCTCCAGATAGGTCCTTAGCACCCTCATTATTGTTTTACTTCAGCACTTTCTTAGAGAACAGGCAATACCCCACAGGTTTCAATTCTCTGAGAATAAAGTGCTGGCAGAGTAGGCTCCAAGCTGCTCCCATGGGGAAACTATCAGAAACAGTACACAGATAAGCATTTTTATCACCACTGATTTTACAAACAGTAATCAGCTTAAAATTAGCAAACCTAAGTGTTGATTTCCTTTTATTTTTTCTTTTTTTTGCACAGAACTTTTTAGGAAAGAGGTTAGTTAGGTGTTGCAAAAACAGGAGGTGATTGAATAGTCCCCCAAAGTTCACCATGGACTTTCTTGTTCAGGCAATGTGTGTCTGTTCCCAAGATGATGCTGTGCAGAGGGGGTCCCTCGTCTTGGCAGCAGGGTGGAAGGGAAAGGACAGGTTTGCAAGGCTGTGGTGAACTCTGGCATGGGGACTAGGAGAACTCTGAGGAACACAGGGGCTGAGATGACTATTTTCGAGCTTCAAGTTGATGTTTTCAATTCATCAGATCTTCCTATTCAGCTTTGGATGGTGCTCAGAGGCTGAACACAGTAAAGGAATGCAGGACAGAGACACCACTGCTTGTAAAGAGCCTTGAAAAATCAAACAGAGCAATTTCATATATCACTTATTCCAGTGACTACGAAATCAGCCTGATTTTTCGGGATGCCATTTTACCATGGCTTCTGGATGAACGCTTGGGAGCAGCCAGTCGAGCAACCTTGGCAACCCAGGAGGTAAATCATGGAGTTGTGATGACTAATGTCATACAGGCACTTTGGCAAGTTGGTCTACTCTCTCCTGCCTCAGTTTCCCCTATCTGTAACAGAAGCAGAAAACACCTTGGCCACAGGGCAGACAAAAAGAGTATGCAATATGAAGATGAAATAAAATTGCTTGCTCTAAAGAAGAAATGGTGTCTCTTAAATGAAAATATGCAAAGGCTGTTTGCTGTTTTTTGGATCAGACAGAGAAACAATAGCAGTCTTATTTATTAGGTTGGTACAGCCCTAGCTTTCCTCAGTCCTTCTGTATGTGTTTTATTTGCATGTCATTAAATCTAAATACTTTTTTTCAAAGACTTACTGGAGTCTGTTAGTTGCAGAGGAAGCAGCTTTAGCACAAAGGAAGAGAACAGACCTGGGAAATGGGGCTGCACGACTTTGATGAAGGAATTTCTTCAAATTATAATAAAGATGGAATAGGTAAGGCAGGCAGAGCAGCGAGGAGGGCAGTGCAGGTGTGGTGCAGCAGCAAAGGCCCTCAGTGTGTGTCCTCTTCATGCCACTGAAAGGTTGATGGAGCACTGAGCTTCACAGGTCTCTCCCTGGCTGTTTGACGTATTTAGCTGCAGTGGGAAAGCTTGCAGGGGCCATGAAGAAACCACACTGCTTTAAAAGGATGTGGGAGGGGCTTGCGGCTGAGAACGGCTCAGCACAGCTCCCCCAGGCCCACCTGGGGAGCTCCTTCTGCCAAAGGGTCTCATGGGCCTGGGCACAGATAGAAAGGTGAGAGATGGAGCTGGGGTTTGCTTTGCTAAATTTCCCTGCTCTGGGTTTGGTTTTGGGAAACAGCACTCAGTGGTGGGTCAGATTGAGCTGCTGTTTGGTCTAAATCCCAGAGGTTAATGGCAGCTTTGCATGAGTCTCATAACGCCATTTGCTAGAGCAGTGCAAAGGGTTTTTTTTTAATATAGATTAACAGATGTGGTTATCCAGAATCCCTGGAGGTGAGAAACATGATCCCTGCTTCTAGTGGGTGAGACTAAGCAATCCCATTGGTTTTGTATCATGGTTTCTCTTGAGTTTTAATGGGGAGGCAAACTCTGTATCTTAAAGGCAGAGTTTATATATATATATATATCAGTGGTACTTCTGGAATGAGGACAGAATGTTTAATTCCCTGAATAATCTTTCCTTTTCCAATTAGTGAATTTGGAGACACAAAGAGCAATTGGAAGTCCTCTCCAGTGGTCTTAGGGGAACGCCACCGTCATAGCAGGGGGACACTGGCAGGAGATGGTATCACAGAGACTGCAAAATAAGTGAGGGATTTGATCAATGGAGGACAACACTGAGGGCCTTCAGCATCCCTGAGGTTCATTCTATGTAGTGAAAGGAACAGCCATTGATAACTATTTTAATGACCTGACCCTCAAATACACGAAATAAAATATAGTGAAAAGAAAGAAAAAGGAGGTTGTTTACCCTTCTCACAGAGGGCACTTTTAATCTGTATCTCTATATCCCCACCTGCATATTGCTGACTACCTAGCAGGCTGCTCAAAGTGTCTTGGTTGTTACATGTTTTTCCACATCAGAACATCTACCTCAACAGTTTTATTTTGTAAAAATAATATTAACAAAAAAAACCCCAAAAAGCCAACAAACCCTCAACACAAAACACATGGTATAAGCTCTCGCTTGTGTTGACAGGGAGGAATTCAGGGTAAGTAAGGAAATGTTGTCTAAATATTAGCCCATCTGACTACTGGAATGTGTTTAATAAAGACATTTTTCATGATAGCATGGTACAGTGTCCACTAAAGCCTTGACTGGATTTTTATTGACTGCAATGTGCTTTGGATTGGTCCAAACACAAAACAAAATAAAATAATGTAATATAGTACAATATAATATAATATAAACATCTATTTTGTCAAATTGATGAATGTGTATTTAGTTGAAATATTTCCACTAAATGGAGTGAGATTCGTGAAGCTAAATCTCCAGGCCTGACTTCAAAGATTTGGCTAGAGAAACATATTTATTAAGGCTAAGCAGGACTTCAACGAATACAGTTTAAAAGTAAAAGCACGGGCCTTGAAATGCAGTGCCAGCTCCCTGCTAATTCCCTCTCCCCTCAGCACATATATTTTCCTTTAAGGAAAAACAAGGAGCTCGCAGACCACTTGTGTGGCACGTTATTTGCCGCCTGCAAATAGAAACAGGCATGTGGCAGGCCTCCGAAAAATGCAGTTTGTAACTGTAAGACCAACTGACCCTCAACTGCGGCAGCACTTTGTGGCCCCCACATGCAAACAATCATCTATTGATTCCCAAGGCATCCAGCTTCAAACCCGCCCTTGTTTTGCAGAGACCTCCAGTTGCAGGAAAGACACTGTCCTGACTAATTCCCCCTGCCCGGGGGCTGCTCGGTATTTCTGCTGCTCGCTTGAAGTGTTATCAAAATAACAACGGCTTGAAAAGCAGAATTATTGAATGTTGGTTTTTCGCTGTTTCAGAGTAGAGGCGATGAACTCTCGGCCGCACAAATGGGCTTTTATTGCCGCCCTTTTGGCACATCTGCCAGGAGGAATATTGAGGAATATGATATGGGAAATATACAGCACCGGGAGGAGGGATGGAGTAGATCAACCACCACTGCAGTGTTTCCCAGGGCAAATTTCAGTGAATCAAAGGCCATCAAGGAAAACTGCTTAAGCCTCTGTGTTCTCTATAAGCACATTACTGTATGTTTGCCACAAACAAATCTGCTTTATGGGCTACAGGGAAGACAGGGAAGCATCTTAAAAAATGAGACTGGAAAAGCAAAAGCTCTTGAATCATATTTCAGATCATCATCACCACAGCAAAAATCTGCATTTCCATTGCCTCCTTTAGTAAAAGTTTTAATTATTTAGATCACTTCTATGTCAGTAACTTCAGGCCGTGAGGTATGCAACAGTTGGGCAGCACACACCACACCTCTTCACCAGGAGTTTGGGATGGTCTGGGGTCATAGTACAGAATCAGGGAACCATTAGGGTTGGAAAAGCTCTCTAAGATCCTCAACTCCACCATTAACCCAGCACTGTCAATCTCAGCAACAAAATGATATTTTTGCTTGGAGAAGGCGGTGTGGTCTGTGACAGACAGAGATAAAGCTGGTGACTGCATTCCCTCCCAGCCAAGGCAGCAACTCATCTAGTCTAAGCAGGAAGGATTTGTGTTTTCACTGGTACATTTAGGTAGATTGATATCAACTAATTGAAAGCGCCTGATGGGCACAGTCAGAGCTTGTGACTCAGCTTGGAGATATGTATCTCAGGATGGAGATTCCATTGACTCCTCTCCACGGACTATAATTACTGACCTATCCACTTGTCATTGCCCTCTTTCATCCCAGATGAAGCAGTCCTTAATCTCTACTACTGAATGAGATCCTGATGGAAGATGGTGCATTATTCTTAGTGAGCCATTACAGCAACCCAGAGCACTGACCTGGCACAGCCCCTGAGGAAGATACAGGATCCACTGAATCTCTAACAACACGAGTCACAACCCTCACTGCCTCATGGCATTTTTTTCCAGGTAATTATGGGGGCTTCACTTTACTAAACATGTGACAAATTAAACACACACACACAGAAAAAAAAAAAAAGACAAAAAAGAGCAAGAAAGAACAGAAGGAACCTGGGCTTGTGTAGAAGAGCTAACAGGTGAGCCCTGAAGGAGAGCAGCTCATGGGCTAGGGAGATATTAATTGCTGCTTAGGGACCTGAGCTTCCTAACTGTTGAATATCTCCCAGCAGATCCAGTGAAGGGTTGTGGTAGAAAATAGTTGCCCTTACTTTCCCCTGAAAGAGGCATTCAACAAGCTCACAAGAATAACAAACAACACAGTCTAAAGCAGAGGAGCTGTGGCTACGTGCAAAGCAAGAGCCATTAGGGAATTTCCTTTTTTGTCTGAATCTCACTGTATTAAAAACAACTGGACAAAGATTGCACGGGAAGTCCGGGTGGTAATCTGAGCATCCTATTCTGACCAGCATGCAGAAAGGCTATGGGAAGAGAGAAGCCACACAGACAAATCCTGCCAGCTACTGTAGCCATAACAGCTTGTAATTTCATTGCAACATATTTTTCTTAAAAGTGTAAACTTCACAAAATGAGTGATGAGTGCATGTCAGATGTCTTTAAAAGAAAAATTTAAAGAAATCCCAACAAAACAAACAAATAAAAAAGGCAGAAAGAGTTTCTTCTGTTGGGGATGAGAAAAAATAACTTGCTGCTCCCTGAAAATACATGAAACAACAAGTTGAACACAATGGAAACTATTTCATATTTGTAAATATTGAGAAAAATTGAGTCATTCCCCAAATTGCTGGTGTCTGAGAGGGTTAGAAGCTTTTGGGGTGTTACAGTATTGTTAGAACATTGGCATCATGTCTTCAGATGATAATTCAGGAGAAAGAGGATGACTCAGTGAATGTTTTACTGGGAGGCCATGGGAGGAAACAGTGTTGAAGTTAATCAATGCTGAAGTTTTATGTTTACGGGGCTCTGACAACCCCAAACGTGGTTACAGGGAAGGTACATACGCAGTGATTTTTGAGGTCAGCAACTCAAAAAATGGACTTTTACGGATTTTGAGTGATTTATAGGCAGGTCTTGTCCAGTGTGACAGATATCACCCCCTTGAACTAAAACAGTTAAAAAACTCTTAAATGAACACCTTATTACTTTCCCCTAAGGGCTTTCCAGGGACTATCCTTATCCTTCGGCCTGGATCTTGCTTCTTAGAGTAAAACCACACTCCAGGACTGCCTGGTCTTCTTTTGTCTCCAAAGGGAGCAATTATTGAGACTTTCAGTTCATTTCCCACATTTCACATCCCCTTGCTCTTTTGCCCTATAGGAAATGAGGTAGAGAATACAGGCTGTGACCAGCATTACACATTGCTAAGCATAAATCAGGTTCCACTCTACAGAAAAGTAGCTTTCCCCTAAAAACATTTTTCTCACTCCTTATCATTCCTTCAATCCTTGACTGACCTGTACTGAAGGGTTATTATGCCAAATCTCTGATACTGGATCTCTGCTCAAGGTGCAGCTTTTGATGGGGGAATGTCTGTGTAATTGGTTGTTGTAGTAATCCTACAGCACTCATTTTTTTCCCTGAAAGGATCCCATCTCATTCCAGTAGTTAACCTAACACTATTAGTATACTCAGCTTATTCTCCAAGCCCAACTTTCAGAGGGGGAGGATGATGGAACTGTTGCAACAGATATCCCTCAAAGTATTTGGGTTACAGAAACTGAAATGAAAAATAATAAATATAAACATATACACACACACATATATATACACACACATATATATATATATGTACACATATGTACCCACACTTAGAATCATGTATATCCTCAACAGTTACTATGAAAATAAAGTAGGACTTTATTTACTCAGACTCCACAGGCCATGGCATGTGGGAGGAAAAAACAAGTTATGTCTGAACATTAGTACCTGTGTTTTCAACTCAAAGTTTATTTTTCCTTCTCAGAGTGATATTTGTCATTTACTTAAAACTCAAACCATAACAAGGCATACACTGATCTTCCAGTACATTTTTTCTTCAGTGTTCCTTCCATAGTCTCCTCCTTTGTTTAACTGTTTCCCAAGTTCCCAAACTAGATTACATCAGTGCAGGAGCAGGAGTCCTGAGTCTTTTCTGCTTTTGGAGAGCAAAGTGACTTAGCACAGAAGTTGGAGAGGGAAGAAGACAAAAAGCCACAACTGAATGTCCAGGGATCCTGTGGTTATGACTTGTCTGCCTACTAAGAATGCTGTTCCTCATTTTCTGGTGTGTTCCTTGAAAGCACATCTGCCTGCGTTGGTGGGTCTCGACTGTCCAAGTTTAGGTCAGATATATTGGAAATGGAAAAGCCATATTAGCTCAGCTAGCCCATCCTTCCAGCTGTCCCAGAATAGGTCAGTTCATTCATCCTTAAATGTCTGGGCTTCCCCAGCTTCCCTGGGGAACACTATTTCAAAGTCTGATAGGTTTTCCTTCTACAAGCCTCTCCTGATGTTAGATTAATTTAGTTTTGGATACTGAAGGGGAGGGCTTAAAAACCCTCTTCTGATGTGGGAAGGACAGTGCTGTGGGGGCTTAATTTAAAAGAAGAGATCTTTCAAGCTGCCAAGCATCTGCAGAAGAGGGTTTTTAAAGGACCCTGAACTGGCCGAGTGAGGCACAAGGCACTTTTAAAAGGTTGTTTTTGCATATGCATATCTACAGATGGATAAACATATGTGAATATATAGACATGTATATAATACAAAAGCCGAGATTTATTAGAAGCTGGTGTCAGGCCAGAGTTTATCTGAAATCTTTGTCTGAAATCTTTCTGAGGGGTCATCTCACTGGTCTTTCTGTCACAGGTTTGTCACTGCCTCCAGGGACAGAGGAACAAGTGCCCTAAGTAGAATGGAACATGACACTTTGTTGTAAGTAAATATGTTACATAGCCTCTTCTATGCGTTTTACCATAATTCAGTATGGCTTAGCTGTGGAAAGAGCTCTTCACCGCTGTGATGAGCACCCTTCCAGGCTGTACATACGTGTTGACCTAGATTGTCTTACCCTGCTCTGTGTATAAGATCTTCAGTTATAACGGTACAAAGTCCTCCTCAGGCTGCGTGGCGCTTGCTGCAATGACAGCAGACATGCTCCTGTGGCTGGGAAGATGTTGGAGGAAGCAGGAGGAATGGTCTGGCTCTGGCACAGCCCCATTCAGAGTGACAGCCTTTTAGGGTGGTTTGTGCTGAAGCCAGTTCAGCAGAATTGCCCACATTACCACTGTTGTTTGTGTTTCTCGGCAGGCACTCAGTGCTGTTACTCCCTTGTCCTGGCTCCAACATGCATTACTCACTGACCTCTTTTCAGTCTCTGTGGCTCTCTTCAACACTGGCTTTTCTGGCTTTAAGAATTAGGGTTCTAATTTCCCTTACTGGCCTTGACAAACGAACTGGCAGTTCAGCTCCATTTTTTATCTGATCTTGGTCTTATGTGTTACCTTCTCTCCAGAAATTTGCCTCTTCCTACCCACCAACTAAGCAGCTAATTTACACTGGGGTCATAGCAATAATTAATATTTAAAACAAGCTTTTCTCACCAAACAAATGCTATTGTTCTCTGCTAGAGGCAGGGATAGAAGAAAAGTGTTTGGGCATAAATATGATGCCACTAAGTTTGTAAATTAAAACACCAAGGCTGCATGCAGGCTGAAAAGGAAGGGGGATTAGAGAGACAACACGTGCACAACATCCCAACATATTTCATGGGGCTGAGGGTCAGAGTCCATGATTCATCCAGCACAACACGGCTAATGGGTCTGCCAGCTGGCTTGGTCAACAAATGTTTGCCAAAGGCAATGCATGCATGTTGGAGGTGCCCATGTTGGCTCTGCACCTGCTCAACAGAAGCTCCAAATTGTCTGGGCTAAGGATGGCTCCTACACCTTCCCATTGACAATTTTCTGGGAAACTAATCAGAGAAAAAAAGCATAAAAACATCCCTGAAGGCTTTGTTGAGGTCTTCTTGACAGTCTTTCTTTTATCCTTTTGTCTTCCAAAGTTTGTGTGGTTTTGAGAAAGATCAAGCAGAAATGCATGAACTAGAAGGGAAAGGCAGAAGAGGAATATTGTCCTTGGCCCTTGCGCAATAGGGGAAAAAACAGGTTTTAAGGTGCAAATTAGGTGCTTTTCTATACTTTTTATCCATTGGGGTTTCACTGAAGTGGAGTGAGAAAAAGCATTCACTGAAAAGAATCAAAGGGTGAGGGCAAATGGTGAGTCCCTCCAAACGAGAATGATTTGAGTTCCTGGAGTTATAGAGGACTGAAATTCTGCACTGCCTTCTAGTAAAGAGAGATATTACTCCATCAAGCTGACAATAACGTGACACAGGCTGTGGCTGTGATATTGTTGCAATTTAAATAGATCAAAAATGGGCCAGAATGACCTCAGTGAGCAGACAATGGAATGTGGGAGGAATGTGGCTGTGAGAGCAGACAGGTAAGTAAATGGGCAGGGAGAAAGAAAACAGTACCTTCTAATCCCAAACTAGAAATGAAAAGTCACAAGGGTGGCTTTACTCTCCTCCATTAGTTCATCCTGAGGAAGTCACCAAGTCTCCCATTTCTCACCACAAATGCAGGGCAGAATCTGCAATGGTGAGCACATAGGCAGCTGGCAAAGTTATTCTCTGGAAATCATAAAATGCTGAAGCCTTTTTTTTTTTTTTCTCCAGCCAAATGATTTCTGCTGATGGGAGACCTACTAAGAAACAGGCCAGCACCAGAAGAATGCCTGAGGCTGCTGCAGATGGCCAGGTCCCTCAGGATCTCAAAACCAGCCGAACAAACAGGCTGTGGCACTCCAAAAAGTTCACAGCATCTCCATATCCTGAGCCACACTGATCTTAATACCAACCCCTGCTCATCAGAAATGCCCTCAGCACCCCGGGAGCAGCTTAAACCCAACCATATGCAGCTCTCTGTGTGATCTCTCCACAAACAAGTGTTAAGATTATGCTAAGACCCCATGTGTTCAGCAGACTCCCAGTTCCTATGGATGAACCAAACTCGAAGCTGTTAATTTTACAGATGCTGCTAAGACAGAACCTGAGTTATGAGAATCTCTAAACATTAGCACAGCTGTATGGTTTTGCCCAGTCTTTGCAAATATCCCTTCTCTTTTTAATAGACTAGTAGGGGGTTCAGAGCCCAAACTCAAGTCAGGGATCTCAGCAGGATGCCGGACTATTTTGCGTATAAAGGACTTAAATGATACAATATGGATTCCTCAGTTGGTTTCTTTTTTTTTTTTCCTTTTCTTTCACGTAATTTCTTTCCAGCCCGCATCCTCTTGTCTGGGTGGCACACTGACTTTCCCAGACACTTTTGCTCTTACTTGAGCATTTACTTACATGTGTTTAGAATATACTGATAGCTTTTGAGACAGAAAATGTAATCAAAACCAACCATAACCCATAGTAGTAAAAATCAAGTGTCTTTAGTTTAAATATTTGCTTCCCCAGAAGAAGTTGGGAGAAACAGCTCTTGCACTTTCAAGTCACTGGTGGAGAATTGCCACCTACTACAGCAGAGGGAAAGACTCATAACATATCAAATATATAATTCCCAGTCCGGCACGATATGCTTAATTAATTGGAACACAAACAGCTGAAGATAAAATGCCAAAGACAGACTTTGACTGCATAGCTGTGAGTTCAAACCACATTGCCATGTTTCAAAGAGCTTTGAAGAAGTAAGGATTGAAGCAACACAAACACTTTGTTGTCCTGCAGAGGATGGGAGGGTGAATAAAAGGACCTGAGATTACAACTTTGCTGTTGACTTGTTTTCAGAATTTGTAACGTATCAGGAAACCTCCTGATTTCAGTAAAGTTTTGCTGATTAAAGGAAAAGCAGCTACATCCAAAGTGCAAGCCAGTGGCTCATTAAACAGAAGCTGGGTTCATCCAAACCCTGGATACAAAGCTATGCTGCTGTGTCCCCATTTAACAGCAAGCAGAGACTCCTTTTTATTGAGAAAGCAACACAACTTTACGATAGCACTAAACAGATACAACTGTCTTCTTATCTCATAGAAGAAAGGGTGCCTGCTGAAATAACTACATTATTGGATAGCTACTGTGTTCCCACAGCACAATAAACTCAAAGTTCAGATCAGTGCCATGCCAATAATGAGTCAATAGCAGTCATATATGAGCACAGATAATCAGGAGAGCAGGCAGACAGATAACGCTAAACTTTTATGGCACTCTTCATTCAGATATAGGGGAAACTGTAATGACTACAGAGACTCACATTAACTGCTAAAGAAAGAATAGGAAGCCTCTAGCTGCTCCAGGGGTTTTGCTGAACCTCTGGAGTGCCCCTGCTCCTGGAGCAAATCACTCTGTCCCCGCGCCTCGGTTTCTCTGCTGCAGCAAGGTGCACCAAGGACAACGCTTTAGTGATGTTTGGCTCCTTCTTTAAGATCTTTCTCCAGGAAAAACCCTGAGGATGGGTCAGGAAAGCTGTGTTGATACAGTGACGCTGATCCCACCCCTCAGATGTGAGAGGGAGTTGGGGCTCCCAGACTGCCTGGTCCCTCTGTGTTACCTGGTTGGACGCCAAGAAAAACATCCTTGAGAGTTGACACTCTCCCTCCAATACTGGTTAGCCAGGAGAAAATGGGAGACAAAAACTCCATTTGGACCCATCCTCCAGCTCCTTTGACCATTTCACACCTGTTAGGTGCCTATCTGGTCAGCTCACATTCCCCTATGGACACATAGGAAGTCCACTGCTGATATGACAGCATTTACGCAGAAAAATGAGAAATGTGAGTTTAACCAATCCTCACGCTCTGGGAGACCCAAACCTCCTAGCTCCCAGGACAGTCTCAGAACACTGCCAGCACTCAAAGACAGTCCAAGGGGGACCAGTTCAGAAAGCTGCAGTGCTGTGGTCAGAAGCCTTCCAACACAACTCATTTATCACCCAGGGAGGACAGACCTGCCTTGGAAATATCCTTTGTTGCCTGTGCGCAGAAACTGGCACTCATCAGACTGAACACAGTTGCTGCCTGCAAGTGGAAACAGGATACCTGAGCAAGCCCTTTATCAGTAGCAGAACCTAGCCATTATAGCCAACAGAGTTTAAGGGGCAACTCAGCCCATGCTTTTGGATGAATAATGTCACTGCTGCACTGATTCCTTCCTCATCGACCCTTCTCTGCCCATGCTGGGATGGTTTGGTTAGTGGGTCTGGGTTTGAGTCCACTTGCACAGTGCTGCATTTTAGGTGCTGCAGCTCATCATCTGTGGCATCAGCAGAAATGTGTAGTGCAAATGAATTATTCAGAATGTTACATCCTTTCACCTGAAATTGTGCACAGCTCTCACCCGTGCCAGCTACAAATGTACGACAGGGGAGGACAAGACAGTCTCTGCTATCCCTTTCCCCTACCCTGAGCCTGTGGTTCTTACCTCATGCTCCCTGTAGGCAGCATAAAGGACAAGAGGCCCTGGGATATGCCTCAGCAGGCTGCAAAAAAATCTTTCTTCTCTAAACATGCTTTGTGAGGAAAGAAGGCCTGATTCTCATCACCACCATGGAGTAACATCCTTGCAACCAGGGGGATGAGATGAAAATGAGTCTGGGAGACAGGGACTGAATGCTTGATTGATTTATTGCATCAAAATTTAAGCTTTCAAATCTTTTCCCTTTTTTTTTTTTTGTGTTTTACCTGCTAAAGGGTAGGCACTTTAATCTAAAATAATCATAATCATCATAAAAGGAGTCAAGCTGCTTCTCCCCTAAAAGAGTTGATTTTTTTTTTGGATGCCTCTCTTATAGCAGGAGAATTGAAGCAAGGCAGATAAAAGCTGGAGGCTGAAAATAGAGAGGGTAAAGCCACCCACACATTGTAATAACAACCAGTATTTTAAATCTGGCACTACCTTTGGAAACATTTACGGTTTTAAAACATAATTATAAAGATACGGGGGTTGAGGGGGGTGGTGAGAAGAAAGAGACACACTGAAAAGAAGAAAAATGAGTGAAACAACTGTTTAATTTCTTGCTGTCATTAATACCAGTGTATTAAATAAAATCTCGCAGATGAATAAAATTACTCTGCTGAGACAAAAACAAAATTCCATTGGACTGGGCCTGTTTTTTTGCAAATAGCAATATGTGTATGCAAAAGGAATTCGTTGTCCCTGAAAATGTTTACAACTCAGAAATAATTGAAATCAGAAGCCAATCCTTTCCACAAAAGAAAAAAAAGTCTTTTTTTTTTTGTGCATTATTTCTCTTTCCTTTTCTCCCTCTCCATTTCTGGAGGTAAGACTCTCAGTAATTTTAACCCCTTCCAAGCTCAGATCAAAGCAGAAACCAAAATTGCCTTACTGATGTTCCAGGTTTTCCCTCAGTGATTTTGACTTTAACAAACCTTTCTGCCTGGGTCACTATCACAGAAGACAGGTGTCTTCATTTTTGTTATTTTATGTTTTTCAGACAAAGACCAAAAAACAGTTTAAGGATTTTAGTGAGTCAGAGGGCCTCTGAAAGAGGAAGGATCAGCCTTCCCCCATTATTTTAGACGCTTCTTAACAGATCATAATTAGGAGTTATTGGAAGGTGTGTAGAGAAACAATTCTATTAGAAGAAAAAATGTCCTGGTGATTCCTGTTTTGCTTGCTTTCCACAATACAAGGACTGTACAGCCCAAATTCCGCTAATTTCCCCTACCTCTTCCTTTATGGGCACCTTTAGTTAAGCCTATATGCTGTGAAAGCAACAGCTATTTAATTTTTCTTTAAACTTAGTTTATTACTTCTATTACTCCTTTTTAGACATACACGCTTTCTATCAGAAACACCAAATTAAGCTTCAACTTTTTTTTTTTTAATTTTTTATTGGAAAGCATCCTATTTTCAGATAAAAAAACGTAATGTGTACAATGGTACTTGGACCTGCAGCAAGCTCTAGGTGGTTTCCTGAAGGACCAGCTGCTTCAGTTACGAGGCTGTTTTGATACATTCCTAAGAAAACTACAGCCTGTTTTCTTTCTTTAAGGGCATGTCACAAGAAATAGAGTACTGTATGTAAATTCCAATGTAACCTGAGGCTTTCAGTTTGCTCACTGGAGAGAGGGAGGACTTGCTGTAGACAATTTTCTCTATATAAAGTCCCCAAGTTCTTGAAAGGGTAAAGCAAACATCAGCAGTTGAAGACGTTTTATTTTGTTTCTCCCTCAAAAACACCCAAGAGCGTAACATCAGCTGTGCTCCCTTTGTGTGTTGGAGGATGACATTAGCAGGAGGCAAGTTTTCAACCTTGGAGACACCTTGGAGACACCTCCCATCACATTGCTTCTCCAACATCTAATCACTAAAAGCTTACTACAGATAGAATCACAGAATCATTTAGGTTGGAAAAGATCCCTTAAGATCATCGAGTCCAACCACCAACCCAGCACTGCCAAGCCCACCACTAACCCATGTCCCCAAGGGCCACAGCTACATGTCACACTTTCAGGGATGGTGACTCCACCACTTTCCCAAGCAGCCTGTTTCAGTGCTTGCCCACCCTTTCAATGCAGAAATTGTTCCTAAGATCCAATCTAAACCTTCCCTAGTGCAGTTGAGGGTTGGACTTCTCAGCAGAGGAAGTCCTCCTCACTGATCATGTCAGAGAAACATATCAAGGCTCACAGCCTACTTGGCTCTCACACATAACAGGGCAAAGGGATGTTGCCATCACTGGATTCAGCTTCTTGAAGAAGTGCTTGAACAGTTTAGTTTTGAATAATTTTGGATCACACACTTCTTTCAGAGTTTTGTAACTTATATATGGCTTTATTTTTTCATGTGAGAAGATTGTCATGAAACTTTGTGGTCCTTTTCTCACTACTTGTTTAAACACTACTTCAAATTACAGAAATCATTCAATGAAAACAAATTGTTTGGAAATGTAGAAACAGGGAGGAAAGGGCACTGGCACTTTTTTCCTCTTGATTTACATGAGGACATTTTTTGTTTGGTCCAAAATGGGATCCGTTTCTCATGTTCAGTTACCACTGGACCAGAACCTCAGCTGTCCTGTCTGCAAACAGTCCAGGTATGATCTTCACAGGCAAGAAGAAAGCCTGGGTATTGAGAATGGCAGTCCTATACCTGTGCATGGCTTTTGGGCCAGACTCACAGCCCCAAGGAAAGCAGGTAGGGGGTGGTGGTGGGGTCAGAGATCTCTTGACAATCTGCACACACAGAGCTGAAAAGCCAGAGGGTCCAGCAAAGAATCCAAGATGTCAGAGTTACTGTGCCACTTGTAGGGTATTTTAATTAATTAGTAAATTAATTAGTGATCTCAAAACAGTGTCAGCAGGAGAGGGATATCGTGTAAGCACAAACTAGACCGTGAGTTGTTCCAATTCAGTTTGGTTTCAGGACATATGAGATTTTCCAATAAGATCAGGTCATGTGTGTCTTTGTCCATGAAGATGGAGAGTGGCAGTGCAGCAGAAAGGCAGCAATCTCTTGTAAGATCAGTGTGTGGCTCTGTCTCATAAGATTATACTGAAAAATGCTTAAGATGAGGTGAATTTGTAGTGAAAAGACACAAAACCAGAGGTCTGTGAATATCTTTTACTGTATTCAACACTTATTGACTGCCTACCTTGAAATTACTACATGCAACTGTATGGAGACTGTACCTAACATCATATGCTTTTAGTGTCATTAACACATAAACATTGTGTAGCAATTTCAGTCTGTTAAACAGGCCAGGAATTGGCAAAGATGCTGGCATGGACATTGCTTCCTGCTTCTGAAAGTGAAATCATGCTAATGACACCCAAAACAGCAGTGGAAAATGTATGCCATTGCATGACGCAGTCACCAATAGACAGGAGTGATCTTCAGAGGTAATGATTGTAATATTTAAGTTCCTACATTTCCCCAGATGCTTGCTCCAAATAACAACAGGCATTAAGACGGGGTCAAAATGGGCTGGATTGCAAAAGTACCCTATTTAGCATAGAGTCTTGAGGCACCTGTGTGACATTTCAGCTGAATCTGATAATACCTGGCTCAAGTCTGTGTGCAGCCTCTTACATCTGCAAAAATCCTTATCTAATGTCCCTTTAGGTAGCATTTGGTGCTGAACGGCCTCTTACTGCCTCCAAAACGTGGTGCTAATTAACGTGAACCAAGTTACAATATGTGCTAAAGATTCCAGCTTTGTTACTTATTTAATGAGCTTTGTGGGATTTGAACATGAGGCTCAAAGTAACAGGGGAAACCTCATAATTAGTTTCAATTAGAAGAAGTTCCTACACATTACAACTATTTGATAAACTGTGGAGAACTACTGAACAGATACAAATCACTGGTGTTGTTTCATTTGTTATTATACTTATTTTCTTCTTAATTAGTGCTGATTGGCTTATGATCCTAATTAATGCAAAGGAATTTGGAATGGTATACAATGGTATGGTTTAGAAGATGCCAGAGTATACAACTGCTAAATTATTGTTAATTGTTATTTACACGAGGACAGGAAGACTAAGCAATGTGCTGCCTAATTAGCATTAAAGATATGCTTTCCATTTCCAAATTAAATGAAGGCAAATGGGATAAAATCATTACAGTTACCAAAAAAATCCTCATCCTTCTCTCTAAAAGTCAATAGTTGCACTGCCAGCAATTTAAAAAAAAACAAAAACACCAAAAAAACCAACCCAAACTAGCCAAGAAATAAAAGACCTTCAAGAAAATGTAGACCCTTAATCCAAAGTGGACACTGCTAAAACCTTTTCAGCTGCCACTTCAAAATGCTCAATGCTATATCCATTACAAGGATGTATTACAAGCAGCAAGGACTGTGCCAATCTTAGTTAGGGAAGACTGCAGCGATTTTAGCAGCCAGTACAGGTGTACCCAGCCTACACTATTGCTCTGCTTCAGTGGTTACAAAGAGCTGGTGTCTTCAGTTACTTCCCTCCAGAGCTACATGGGAAAGGGTCCAGCCTTGGAACACCAAAAAAACTGGACAAAACTCCTGAATTATGTTGTGGTTTGGCCACTGACTCACCAGCTGGCCTTCGTGTTTACTTCACCGCTGCTTCATCTTCCTCATGGCCTATGCAAGTGTCTTTGGCCAATCCATTGTCACTGGCGAAGAGCTCATCAATACAGATCTACATACTCTTACCAAGGTCTCTGTAAGAACCACTGCATTCTCTAATACATAAAATGCTGTGTCAGTGTCATGGTAATTATCTCCCTTTTCTTTCTTTTTCTTTTTTTTTTCTTTCAATTTTTATTTTTAATCACTCAACATTGGAAACAAGATAAAAAGTCTCAACATTACGGTTTATGGAAAACTTGTTAAGTGAGAAAGGAAAAGCCCAAGGCATTTTAAAGAAAGCTCCAAATTCTTTTTTCTTTCTTTATATCAGTTTTGACGGGTCTCGAACAACATAATGTGCAGTGGCTGTCGTAGGACTTCTGTTTGCACTGTGATTTCTGAAAAAATAGGCATTTCATAGCAGACATTTCATAGCTTTAATGCTTTTTTTGTCTGTTTCTTTCTTTTTCTGCACTCCTGTATCTCAGTGCCAAGGGAATAGCCAGGATGATCTAATAGGCCTTTTTTATCTCTTGTTTCCATGATTTGATGAAAAACTATATTCTGCACACTTCTCAGCCCCCTACACAAACATTTTTCTTGGCCACTGGTCTATGTTTAAGGATGTCATTCACTTCTCAGGATTTCTGAGGGTTACATTTTTATTCATACATAGGCAAGCATATATTTGGTCTGTAGTACCTCTAATTTTCTGTTTTTGAAAACATTTGAAATTAAAAAAAAGAAAATCACCCAAAATACTGTGAAGTAAGGGGGACTGTAGATATTGGATGTTTTCTGACCAAATACTTGTATACACATAGACATCTATGTTATAAACATACAACTGCATATAACAGGGCACTGCCACTGCTTGTCTGAGTCGTCTTGCTCCAATTTGCTTCAGGGCTCAGGGAGTTTGTGCTTAGCTGCCAGCAAGGGGCCTTTCATTTACCAGATCAATGCAGATAGCTCAGCACAGCCCTGCAGTGCTGCTGAATGAAGATGCAGGCTTGTGCATGAAAAATACACAATTTTCCTGGAAAAAAATGAGCACTGGAATCTGAGCAACAGACATTTTTGTGACCAGCCTGCACTGAAGGCTCCAATCCAGCAGCACAGACCAAGTTCACTTGGACTTCATTCTTACTTACATGAAGTCCTCTTTTAAATTATAAAAGTGGCATTTTTCCCTATTAGGGTTTTAGCCTGCCAAACCTACGAAAACAGGGCTTGCTGGAAAAGGGAACTCAGCCTGCAGACTTTACTGATGCCACTCGCATGCTTGAAGCTGAGTTTGTGCTTAGGTTGCTTGCTGAAGCCTGAAGGCCTTTAACAGGTTTAATTTTTGTCTTGAATGCTGTTCACTTCTTTCACCCCCATTGTAACTTATCCCTTCCCTACTTCTCTCTATATGAACAGATCCACTCTTCCTCCCAAGTACCCTCAGCCCCTTTTATACCCAGTACAGCTGCTGGGTGCCATCCCAGCCATAGACTTGGTGCCACTGCAGTGGTGGGTGACACCAGAATTACATGAGTCTTTGAGGACCCATTCAGACAGATGTCAGCCCTGCTCCCTGCTGGACCTTTCCCCAGACCATCATCTCACATTTCAACAATGTTTTCCCCAGATGAACCATTTTAAACACTGCAGAACTATGTCATGCTGGGATGCCCCTCTCCTGGAGGTGTTTGGGGTTAGGTTGGATGAAGTTTGGAGCAACCTGGTCTAGTGGAAGGTGTGCCTGCCCACGGCAGCAGGAGTGGAATGAGATGATCTTTAAGGTTTCTTCCAAAACAAACCATTCTGTGATTCTATGGTCTCATAGCTTTCAGGTTTTATGTCTTCCACTTGTCTCCTCTGCCTGCAGACTCATATATTTTAACCTCTGTCATCTCTGGACTCTCCAGGCACAACCAGCTCTTGCTCTTTGCCTTGCAAGCATCCTCAGAAACCTTTCTGTGCTTTGCTGTGGAGCTGAGGACTGCCAGCCATCCTCTGCCCTGCTGCAAAAATTCACCAGCTTTCAGCTCCCACTCTGCACACCCCTGCACATCATCTGAGCTCCATTCCCTCACTGAAGCCTCAAGGTCTTGCAAGGAGAGAGCACTGTGAGAGACATGAAAATGTGAAGGGCCTTGAGGGGAAACCACACAAAGGGCAGCTGAGGTCACTTGGTCTGTTCAGCCTGGAGAAGAGAAAACTGAGGGGAGACCTCGTAGCTGTCTACAAGTTCCTTGTGAGGGGAAGATGAGGGGAAGCACTAAATTCTTCTCTCTGATGACCAGTGACTGGACCCAAGGGAACCACCTGAAGCTGAGTCAGGGGAGGTTTAGGCTGGGTATTAGGAAAAGGTTTTTTACCCAGAAGGTGATAATGCACAGACACAGGCTTCCCAGGGAAGTGGTCACAGCCCCAATCCTGCCAGAGTCCCAGAAGCATTTGGACAATGCTTTCAGCACGTGATGGGATTCCTGGGGCAATTCTGTGCAGGGCAGGAGTAGGACTCGATGATGCTTGTGGTTCCCTTCCAGCCCTGGATATTCTACGATTCTCTGCTGAAGACAGACTTTTCAGCTAGGCCCACCTCCAGCCCACCGTGGCAGGGCTGGCACAGGGGAACAGCACTGGGCATGCCAGGCCTGAGATGAAGCGAGGTGTCCCTGTCACCAATGTGCCTTTCAGGCCGTGTTCCTGGCACATGGGGCTCTGCTTGCCCGCAGTGCCTCGGTGTGGTCCCGCACATCGTCCCCTCGAGGAGAGCATGGCACAGGCACAACAGGAGGCAGCAGCAGGGCTTCCTGCCTGGCCAGCCTCACAGGTGAGATCCAGTACATTTCCAATTCCCATTAAATTGTCTTCTCTTCCTGGCTACGGAACAACTGGATTTTATTTTTCTCAATGGGTTTTGCCAAGTTAGAAACTTTTTATTGTCTGGTTTGAAGGATAATCTGGCTGCAAGTGAAATTAATGGCTGCTGCATTATTCATTTTACCTGAAGCAAGAACAGGTTTATATATCTACCCAGGACCTCGTACTAGCACTTAGCACAGGAGCATCTGGGAAGCCGTGGAGTCCTATACCTGTTAACTTTGGTTCAGTCAATTGACTGACATTAAGGAGTAGAAGACGAAAAACACTCTATGTTCTTCATTTATAGGCTGGTGGGGGAGAAAAACACCTCGGGAACAATGCAGATTAAAGGAGACATTCAAATTTGGAGGACATTTCCTAAACTTTATAAGAAATTTATATAAGGTCACATTGAAGAACCCCTTGAATATGTATCTTTCAAATCATCTGTACCTCTCCAATTGACAGACTGACAACATTAATAAAAATCAGAGACTATGAACTAAAATCAGAGCCTGCCTCAGACCTAGAGATTTTCAATTCACAGAGTACTGCATGAGGATAGCTTGCTGGACTCGATGCCTTAAGCTAAAAATCAGCTTCACATTCTCCCTCCTGGGCTGCTGCAGTTATCATAAAGTTGTTCCCATCCAGTGGCTACAAAGCAGCATCTGTAAAATGAGAATATTGCCATTCCTGTTGCTAGTGGAGATGATCCTTTTACAAGAACAGCATGAAACACGCACTAATTCTTTCAACTGCTTTCTCAGACCTCGATGTAAGGGTCTAGGAAGTCTGGCTGTACAACATTGTGGATGTTTGCTCTGTTATGGATTTACTGTCCTTGTTAAAGAGAAGGAAAGATATTTTTCTGACAATATTGCGTCCAGTACTTTTCTTGTAATCATTAAGCCCAATTATCTTTTCACTTAACACACAGGAGAGCCTTGGAGGGGGCCATTTGAATTTGTGCTTAGCAATTTATCTCGGATAGATCTGTAAATAGATTAAAGCACTACTTATATTTTATCAAACACTGTGATTTTAAAAACAAGCATCATGAAAGTACTTGATTTCTCCCTGATTTTAATTGGGATTTGTTGACCTTGTGTTTAGCAAGCCTTGAGGACTCACTTCACTGCTGTGACCACATCACATTGGCAACTTTCCACTGCTCAGGGAACAGAGTGAAACACACCGACCAAAGCACAAGGCAAGAATGACTTGGTTGGAAACTCTCTGATCATAGAATGATAGAATCATTAAGGTTGGGAAGGCCTTCTAAGGTTGAGTCATTAACCCAGCCCTGCCAGGTCCACAAGTAAACCATGCAACCTCTGTATGTCCATTGACTAGACAAACCCCCAAAATATCACCTGGAGAGTATCTCTGATAAAGGCATTAGCCATCCCATGAGCAAAAAGAAAGTCCTGATTTGGTCCTAACACATAATTAGAAACAGTAAGTTATTTAGGAGGAAGGCAGACACAATGGAATAATATATACAACACACATATGTGCAGAGGTGAAGTTTTTAAGAACCACATAAAAATATGTAGAAATATGCAGAATACATGCTACTCTTGACTCTTAATGCACAAAGCCCTTGAGATCTACAGACGAAAATTTCTATAGCAGAAAAAAGTCTCTTTTATTACCACAATTATTGATCCAACGAGTGCTTTTTTTAGAACAACACATGGCCATTTTCCTCATCTTTTTCTGGTAACCAAATCTCCCTCCTCCCTCTTACCCTCAGTTTTTACTGTTATTGGCTTTAAATTAAGTCAGCAAATGATGGAATTTTTTCACTGCCTAACCAGTAAAATGGTGAAGCATAAAAAGAACGGTGTCAAATCATATCCTCAAAGCTGATTAAAAGTAATCCTGCAGATGCTAAATATGGATTATCACAGCAATTACTGAAAATTCATAACCTTGCTAAAAAGGCATTCTAATGGAGTTCTGCTGCATGCTGTAGTTAAGGGCTGTTTGCTTTTTTTAAAACAATTTGCAGTAAAATGGGTTGAAGTGTGGTCTCATACAAGCTCCATCCAGTTCTGAATCAAAAATTGTTTATGACTGTTGAGAGCTCTCCTGTGGTATTTGAAACAACCACAAACAGTGTTTTGGCTATCTCTATCTGCTCTTGGACCAACATTCTATCTGCTCTTTGAGCCACATTATGTCCTCGTTATATCTCTTTTACAGTTTAAAAAGGTTTGAAATCTATTTCATTCCTAATTTGAGGCCATTTCATACTATAAGTTGCTCTAGGATAAAGACGCTTACTGCATTAAGGTCTGTATGTTCAAGCCTGTCTATTGCACAGACTTTATTTAAAACACCATTGCACCCTATCACTGGTGATAAACTAATTAACAAGAAACTGGCAATTTTTAACTCACACCCATTAAATAATAGATGTGAACATAGTAATTATGAAAACCTTTTCATAGCCATGCTTTAATATAGATTTAGCTTTATTTTCAGTGACAGCCCAAATCTCTGCTGAGCTTCAGCAAATTTTTGTATTGGCAACTCCACTACAGCTGTCATTTGCACCAAATATCACTGTTAAAAGTTGTCTTTTCCATGGCTGAGCTCAGATGGCAAGAGAAAGTCATCTCCCAGCTTCAGAAATGTAGAAAAACCCCACAAGTATGGATAAGTGCTCCTCTGTGTTTTGCCAAACTTTCTGGCAATGCAACTCTGTTGACAACAGCAGAGGACTAGGAATGTAACTACTAGGAATGTAACAGTAGACTGTTCCTGTCTTCCTGAAATTAATTTTTTCTAGACTGAAAATTTATGACCTTTTTCCAATATCAAAAAAATAGATAAATTTGGATTTCACTCTATTTTGTCTAAGTGAATTAATTTCCTAGAGATCTTCTTTTGCAATACATGGAGACGTTACAGCTGTAGGCTTTTTTCATTCTTATCATCTCCACTTAAAGTGCAAAAATTAATAAGAATTATCTACACATGAAGAAAAACCTGCTTAAGTGCAACTTACAGTATTCCTAGATGAGAGTGTTACAGAGTGTAAGCACAGGGACAAAATAATTTGATCTAAAGTTTGTTTAAGGTTAACACATTCTTCTTTCTAGTGACTTGGAGGCAGATGGGACATATTTGCAAGTTTTGAAATCAGATGCCTCATTTACTTTTCCATTTTCTCGATAAGAGAAATGTTACTCTGCATATGGGGGAATCTGATTACAAAGGTTCAAAAGCTTTGCCCTTATCTAGCATTAATCCATGGATGTCATATTGAAGCGTGATCCTTCTACTTAGGTCTGATAATATCGAAGCAAACAAGAAAGAAATAAGTTTCAGCTGATAAAACCGTCTTTGCTGTAACAACAAATGAATGTCATGAATCATATACTTAAGACATAAAGAAAAGAAAGAAATAAAAAGAGAGAGAGAGAGAGTCTCAGTATTTCTTTTCACACTTGCTGCAGTCTCCTGCTGCCCGCTGGCTACAATTATGTGCTCCCAGCTGATCAGGTGGTGGTGGTCCCAGTCCCACCAGCAACCATCATGATAAACAAGCTTTTTCCTTGCTTCCACCAGCTCAGATTCCCAAGAAGGTTGGGCACTAATGAGAACTTGCAACATGGGCTCTAGGGAGAGAAGACCCAAAATTGCCCTGCTTAAGAAAGATCTGTGCTTCTCTCTACTCTTTTCCAAAGGCACTAATCAATTTGAGACCTGAGGACTTGTTGTTGGACTGTTGGACTTACATCCTACTCTTTTCAGTCTGTGTTCAGTCTCCACTGAACAGAAGATGCAAAGCTAATGGAGTTAAAAACTTAGATTTTTTTCCAGGTTGCTGATGTATTGCCTCAGAAGAGTTATCTTTTCTGCCTGTGCCTGTTGAGGGAAGAGAAAAGGCCTTTAATTATATCTGTAAAGGATTATCCCCAGCTCTGCAGAAGGGCTCTTGACATTTTTGAAGTCTAGGCATCTTCTGTTGTGCTAGCAATGGAGTGTGCATGATAGAAGCAGAGCGTGTTGCCTTTCCAAGTTGGTAAAATGACCTATGCTGCTAATGGCAAAGCCCTCAAAGCTTTCTGTTTAGCAGGATCCTACACAAATACAGATCAATAGCTTCAATTTGATTCTCACCAGTCCATCTGTAAAAACAGTATCATTCATATGTCTGCTGTCAACACAATCTCTCTCTCTGATCCAAACAATTTGTTGTTTCTATTTGTTTAGAAAAAGCTCCTCTGAACATTCAGCTTAATTTGAAAAGCTTCTCCCTTTCAACTACTCTGTGCTTCATACTACTTTAGTGCTATCTTCTATTCATTAGAGAATAGTTATCACACAGAAATTACATTATTCTTTCTTCTCTTACAAAAAAAACCTGTATCATGAAGTGGCTTTGAATGATTCTTTCACTAATACTCTGATCATGACCTTAAACTAAATAGCAGATATATTTTAATATAAGACACAGGTACTTCTTCTAGATGGTAAGAGCACTGTTTACCATGATGGAGATAATGCTGGAGTGCTGTTTGGTGTTTAAGGAGAAACTAGCATGGGAAAAATGATGGGAGTTTTGATTTGCCAGGAAATATTACATTAATTAGGGCAGCCTAAGTAAACGATGAGTAAAGGCACAGAGGATAACAATCTGCAGGTGTTTGATGGAGGCAAACATAGAGGAAGAACTTTTCTTAGGGTCATCCCAAGGGTAAAAGTAGAATCAGTGTTAGATGGCTAAGCTAAATTATTAGTTTTTCTTCACGTCTAACAGCTATGATTCTATTACATTAAAACAGAGGAAAAACTACAGAGAAATCCTGAAGCCATTTCTAATCCAGACCCTCACTGACAGATTAAATAGTACGGTAGATTGCAATTTCTTCTTCTGTAGTCAAATGTTAATTAGATTCCTCGCAGCTGTCTGTATATCCTGAGTTGGCTGATGAGCACATTAACAATGTGAACTGATTCAAGAGTAGAAATGAAACTTCCTTGTGCAGGATAATGACACATTTGAAGTACAGACTGGTTCACCGAAACACAAACCCCACCAGCATGAAGCAGCTCTGTTCCATAGCTCTGTTCCATTTTATACCATGTGCAAATGGCTCTGCTGCACCGGCAGAGTCCAAATAATTTACAAATCTCAGCCCCTTCACTAATGTAGATATACTTAAAAAAACCCCAGAGAAATTGGAAGTGAGTAAATAGTTTTTTTGCATCTTTTGCAAACAGTCATAGAAAACAGTCAAGTCACCTGACACTTCCAAGCATTCCTCACATACCTGTAACATGAGGAAACATTATTTCTCTTAGTTTATTTTTGGTAAAACCTCATAGTGTCCTTGCCTGAAGAGCACTGACATGGAAAATATCATGCCACTGTATCAGTGTCAGTACCATTAACTCCCAGACATTTTTTCATTTTCCTGAACCTCTAGCCAGGTGTTTAACTGGAGGTGGAGAACTCTGTCCTGTTACATAAAATTGTCTTGAAAACGGTTCCTTCATGGTCAGTTTTGTTTCAATTATTCTAAAGTTAATAGTTAAAGTCCAAATTTGAAACAAAACAATCAATTGAATTCTTCTCAGAGACAAACAAATAGAATACTGAGAATGTGTGTTTAATTCTACTTTGGGCTCCTTCTTTTAGATTAGATTAAGATCTCTGCTTAAACATGCAATCTACCCACCTACATCCTAAGGCCAGGATTTTGACATACACCTTTCTACTAAAATGAATGAAACTTCAAAAGTAGTGTTTTGCTGGGTTTTGAAAATTCTATCTTTTATTTTGAAACCTGGCTGAGTTTTTACATAGCAGACTGAAACATCTCTAGCTGTAACTGTAAATTTAGAATAAATGATGTATATATTAAAAATCTGGGACATAATTTTAAAACATCTCCTACTACACCCTCATAAATTAGGGCAGATAGGTGAGCTGATATCACCTCTAACTCAATCAAACAGAAATCCACTTGCCATATTTTCACTTGCTGTTTATTCGACAGCAGTTTTGTGGGTACTGCCTAAAAATGTCCTTTGAAGAGAAATACTGCAGCAATCACATTACCTTCTGTACATCTGATGTTTTGTCCTTTTGAGATAATGAAATTAGACCTCAGGTCTGAAAAACAATCCTGTAATGGAAGGAGAGTGGAATATATGATCTAATAAGTCCTATGATTGCTACTTATGATCTAATTGCCAGTGAAATAGAAAGTCTTCTTTAAAATAACATCTGATCTTTTTTTCATTACATCAAAAAAATTGCTTGAAAAGTGATGGTACAAGAGGAAAAAGAAAGATATTTTTGCACTTTACCGATGCAGCCTCTATTTGAGCACTGTTCTTGTGATAACCACATAAAGCATTCCTGTTCAAAGGTTCTGTTATTGTCAAGGAGATGAATTATAAAGCAACTTTATATTGTGCAATCTGCAGATTTTATTGACAAAGTTGTCAGGAGCAGAAGAACTGGGAGTCTCTCTGCTTGTCATGGGATAAATAAGAGGATCTACAGAGCTCTCAGCTTCATTCAATTTGTTTAGATACAAGTTGACTGGGAGCATTGATTCGATGCGAGACCAGTTATGGATTTTTAGGTAGGAACATACACCGTGGGGAGAAATAGATGGCTCTAAAGTGAGTACAAGGCTGCAGTTCACTTGGGAGGCTGCAGGGATCGTGCAAGCCCAGCTGTATAAGCATGCTGGATCAAGGGCAGATGGGTCTGATCCTCCCACAGAAGTGTTTTCTCTGTCTGCCCCAGCAGCAAGATATTGCTTGACCTCTTCTCCCATGGAGGAGCATCATGACAGGTTATATTTGTGTGCTAGGAGGTCTTGATTCATAGCCCCTCATTATTTAAAGCTTAGTTTCCCACCCATACTTCGCAAGCTGAGAAAGTCTGAGATGCTAAGTAATTAAAACACCAAATTCCAGCTAATTTGCTGGTTAAGACATGCCAGAGCATGAGATTACCACAATATTTTGCCTTCTTATCTGTTAAAAAGTATCTGCTTGTTGAAGGTGTCCTGCAAAGCCAGTACAGCTAATGCTAATGATCAAATGAACCCCATGATCCTATGCTCCTCTCCCACGTCATCACGATTTAATTTAATCATGATGATTAAACCTGTTCCTGAAAACTCTTCTTTCCTCCAGGTGGGAATACCTGAGGAGTCAACACACTGGAAGTCCAAACGCAGTGTGGGTTTCCCTAGACAAGTGAAAGTCAACATAAAAATCGATGGGATTAAAAGGCTTGGGTGGTGGCTGAAGAAGATCAAACTCCAACAGAGCATTCAACATCAGCTGATGTTTTAGTAACAATGGAAGTTCCCGTCCACTTCTCTGCCAGCTGAGCTTATGAAGTATTTCTGCTGGGTACCTCCAGTGGTGCTGCTGTAAAGATGGATGGTGCTCAGTGCAGGAGGTGAAGAAAGAGGCAAGGTAGGGTGGGATTTATCTCATATTCCAGCCACCTAAAAGTTATATATCTAATCTTAACCAGTCATCTAGTCTGCTCCATCAGGACAGGAAACTGTCATGTTGATTCAAATCTTTGGTTGTATCTCCAAGAGGATCTTCACTGCAAACCAACTCATTTCAGGATGAAAATCCATTACATTGCAATTTTCGCTGAGTTTCAAACTGGATGGGGTTTAATCTGAAATCTCTGAAATAAAGGATTGCCTCCTTAGTCTTTTCAGCCATGCAAGCACCATCTATTATATCAGTTATCAGGTTATGACATTTCAGAACCCATGCAAGATAGTTCAAACTTATGCTTTGTTGCTCTGCATGCTGCTGAAGTAATTAAAAATGGAAAATGCTCTGAAGCCTTTTGCTGGTAATGGTACTTTAAACATAAAAGCTCTCCTTCATCTTTGTTGAAACTATTTGGATTTGCACTGGTATAAATTACTTGTTCAGCACCAGTGTAGTTCTTGATTTAATATAACGCTGGAGAGAGAACAATGTATTTAAGAGGATTTTTTTCCTTAGAATTTATTTTCTTTCAGTCAGATCTCTAGGTAATTCTGTTTACTTTTCAATTCCCAGCATTGGTGAGAAACCTGTAATGTTTTGATCTTTCAAATATTCTTCACAAAATGCTCCAAGGTCTTTATCTGACAGATAAATCTGTTCTTCTATTTTATTATTTGTTCAGGCATAGTTATTCCAAACTAAGTATTTAAACATTGTGTTCCTCACCACAAGTTTAAGCTGAAAGAGAAAGGAAAAATGCAATTTCTCCTTACTGGGGTGAGCTGTCTCAATAAAAATCTAAACTAGAAAATGAATTAAAAATATATGTTCCATTAAATGTAACTTTGCTGGCTGTTTTCAAGTATTCTGACATTTTTCCAACATCATTCCATTTTAAATAACAGATCATTAAAACAAAGTCATGAGAATGTTATCAACTGATTTCTAAAGAACAGTGATTTAGGAGATCTGGCTCCTATTGCTAGATATAATCCAAGTTTGGGAAAGAGACTTGGCATCTCTGAATCTTGCCAAAGTTTCATAGCAGGATGTTGAAGAACTCCAGCCTGGACCAGAGCCTGCTTCCCAGCATCAGCAGCTCTCAGTCACTGGAAATGCTGAAGGACTACCCATGACAGATGGAAGTACAGGGCACCCATAAGTCACCACCAATACTGCAGAACACCAATAATGCAGGGATGCTCAGATTTTAAGGATAGGGATCACATTTCACTGAGTATGTTTCCATCAAGCCAAGAGATTTGTGTGTGAATATACACCAGCAGGCAATCCTGATCTGCAATCTTTCAGCAATGAAGCATCTACACTGTGGTAATCACAGTCATACCTTCATTATTGCCCTGGTTTTCTTTTGTCCATATTGCCCATATTCAGGTGTCTGAGTCTGGACCTGAACCCCAGTCCTTCTCCTCATATTTGCATCCCATCACAGAATCAAAGAATCACAGAATCAAAGAATCACAGAATGATGGAATGGTTTGGATTGGAAAGGACCTTAAATACCACCTAGATCCAACCCATTCCGTGAGCAGAGACAACTTCCACTATCCCAGGTTGCTCCAAGTCCTATCCAGCCTGGCCTTGGGCACTTTCAGGGATCCAGGGACGGCCACAGCTTCCCTGGAAAACCTGTGCCAGGGCCTCACCACTGTCACTGTAAAGAATTTCTTCCTGATATCCAATCTAACCCTGACTTCTGTCAATTTTAAGTCATTCCACCTTCTCCTGTCTCTCCAGACTCCTGTAAGTAGTCTCTCTCTCCATCTTTCTTGCAGGCTCCCTTCAGGTACTGGAAGGCCACAATCAGGTCACCCCAAAGCTGCTTCTTTGAAGGCTGAACAAACCGAATTCTCTCAGCTTTCAGCAGGGAAACATCCCTCATTCTCCATGCAAATGGTGGCTGTCTGTGATTAATCTGTCACACTGTTTTCCATCAGCCTTCCACATAATTCTCAAATTAAACACTTCTGCACTATCTCCCATGGCATTTTTTACACTCCAATGAGCTTTCCTCTAATCACCCATGGAGTTTTCTCACTGCTTGCCTTCCAATACTCCATTTCTGTAGAGGTACCTACAAACCTTTTCAGTCCCGCCAATGCCCTTCCTGTCAAACTCACCAATACAGTCCCATTGCCTCTGCACCAACTTTTGCCCTTTATCCTTTGCTTTATAATTAGATTACAGAGGGGTTTGATTCCTGTCCTGACCCGCTCTTGTTATTTTGGACTAATGGTGATGATACAAACCCCAGTGTCTATGTACAAATGTTTATGCTCACAAGTCATCCCTGATTGCAATACTTCCACGAGAGCTAGAGGCCAGGTCAGCCCAGCCTTCCCATTGCAGACACTGCTAGAGTGGGATGCCAAGTGCCTGGAACACTTAGAGAACTGAATTTGCAAGATGTGACCTGTGCTTAGTCCTAAATGCAGAACAAGCATTTGGGGTTGTAGCCCAGCCACTGGTACAGAAACTCTAGGAGCAACATTCTGAGATTTTCTTTGCAAAGATCCACAATGCCTTTGAGTGATGACAGGAGTACAGCCCTTGCAAGACAGAGTACATCACTGGAGAGTTTCAATCTCTCTTCCTGTCCCATCTTCCTTTTGAAATAAGGAACTGCGAGTGTATTCGTAGAAGGAAAGGGCTAATTTGGTTAAGGGCATAAGATTGATAAACTCCGCCCCTTATGAAAATATCCTGTGATTTTTAATAGCCATTAAATCCCCAAAGGATCTAATTTCTTAGGATTTAACTCACAGGACTTGTTCTGCCTGTAGTAAATGACCAAGCACTCAATAGATATGCATTAGCTTGGTAATGACCCTTCTGGCATTTGAAATTATGGCTAGACTGATCTGTGGCATATGGCTTAAGCTGTTAAGCCATTGCCTGTTGTCTCTGTTTTTCATTTGACTTGGTAGCTTCCTGAGGTCCTGAATTCATCCTTGAGGATAATGCAAGCTCTTCCTGGCACTGAGTGAGCTGTCACAACTTACCTACGTGATATTTAAGAGGGGTAAAGAAGGATTACTCTAAATGCCTGACTTAACCCAACTAAAGTTTGACCCATCACACTATATTTCCATGTCCTTTTTGCATATGGGGTTTAGTTATTTACACTTTCCTGACTATTTTCTTTGAAAAGTTTCAGATATTGAAAAAGAGCCAACCTTTAGCCCAAGGTTAACATAAACAGCAAACAAGGATAGTCCTAGTACCTGTCTAGAAGCACCCTACTGACTGGTTTTGCACTCGTTTTGATAGTAATTTAAAAAATGAACTTAAGGAAGTGTTGGCATGAGAAAGGAAAAAATTCAGCCTTTTTACAAAAATAAACTGTTCTGTGCTGGTTTAAAATATTTATTTTATATTGGCTGCACAAAACTGGGGTGAAGAACAGGAAAAGCCCATCTGGCCTCTGCTAAAATGTTTGATAGCCTATACTTGTTGTCAGAGGGAAGGAAGTAAAGTGAAATTCTCTTTACAGCTCTAACATTCAAGTTTTTCCTCCTAGTTAGTGACAGGATGCTCCAGAGAACTAATTGCATTTGAGTCACAGGGCTCCAGCCTGCTGCCTGCACTGCCTTCCTGTACAGCATCATATCAGACTTCATGGGCTGGAGGAGGAGCACCTGGGACCTTTCTTTCATTAACAGAGATGTTGCTAGACTTCTCAGATGCTGAGCAGGACAGCAGCAGTATGTGCTGTCAGTCAGGAGTTGGGGTCTCCTATGCATCCTCCAAAATCCCCGGACTCCAGCACATTGCTCCTCTCCACGTCACCCTGCAAGGCAGCTACTGGGGTGGGTCAGTGCCTCCAAATCACTCATTTTCTGCTCATCACAGCAGTGATCATTTCAGCAGAGATCCATCATTAATCACATCTGGGGCCAAATAAATCCTGGTGAGGATGGGAAATATTCCCAGGGTCACTCCTGTAAATGATGCACTGCTGTCTCTGGTACCCCTTTTCTCTCCTGGGAAAGGCACAGCCTGGCTGTCTCTCCCCTGTGCTGCAAAGCCTCCCTCTGGCAGAGCAGCTCTAATCAGCGCTGGTCAGCAGATCATGGCAGCCACTTTCGTTCACTTTATGAGTTACACAGCCAGCACATTCATGCAGATGTTGTTTGCGGAATACTGGAGACGATGCCAGCCAGACACTTGGCACCAAGACCCAATCTGGGAGATGTGGAGCTTTCGAGGTTCATTCCTTATATTCATGATTTTCATATTTAATAAGAAAATTGACGCGACACATCAGGGAGGTTGGTCAGTCAGCTGGTATGGAAACTATTAGTTCAGAAAAATGAATAGTCTGGCAGTTATATGTCTGCAACACCCACACACTCCCTGGAAGAAACTTAGAAATAGGGTTAGTCATCTGAATTTATCCCATGGTCCCTGGGTATCATAGCAGTGGTTGAAAGTGGCTGAAAGTTTTTGCACTGCTTGCTTGATCTGGGTCCTCTGTGGTAAACAGTGAGAGTGTTTAAGGCAGAGTTGTCCCAGGTCTGCCTCTGTCTTAAAATCCAGCAGGCAGAGATCAGAAAATGTTCAGAAACACTTGTGTGCCACAGGATGTTTCCCTGGTTACAGACCCTCTGGACATCAGTTTCCAAATGACGGCCTCAAGGGGGGTCTGTGAGGTGACTGGTTTTAGAAAGTCATTTAGGTACAGTGGGTCCTGGAAATCTTTACAAATACTATTTTCCACAGCCACTGTCAGTCACTTTCTAGTAGCAACACCAAGAAGAGCCTTTAAAATTTAAAGTAAGAAAAGACTCACTAACAGAGGCTCTTTTCTCTTGGATTGCTACTTCCACACAAGTCCCAGTTTCAGACAATGAAGAACTTTCAAGTTCATAGTTCATTTTCCTGTATGGTTCTTTTTTTCACTGCCTACACTACACCTCTTGGGCTATATCTGCATCAGTGAATAAAATGACACACTGCCCCTGAAAAAAAATGGAATGGCTTGTTTTACTAAGATCAAAGTTCCTACCTGAAACATGATCACCTCATCTGTGTCTTGCTGACTGAAAACTATCCCTGGCTCTCCATGCCCACTGAGTCACGCTCAGCTGTTGTTTGGGGAGAGTTGCCAGCCACAAACCAAAACACACCTGAGAGCAGGCTAACATCAGCTCACAGGAATCATCCTCTGTCCCCTTTCCTACCACCACCACAGATGGGTAGATGCCTTTGGGTCTGCAGCTCATTTCATCAGTTCAACACCATTAAGACCAGTGGGTATTGAAGAGATATGCACTCATGTTTATGAAAATAAAATTTTCCCCCAACTCTTAGGATGTGATGAGTCACCCTCTCAAAGTTGCTTCCTCCCTGCAGGAGGAGCTCAGATGACAAGTTTCCACAGGTTGCCTAGCTTTTGGGTGGCTAGAATTAAGTGAAAATCCCATGCTAAAGGATAAAGGACTTCCTCCATTTTTAAATCTGAATGATATTAAAACCAACCTCTACTTTGCAGGGAATGAAGAAGTTCTACTTAGAACATATGCAGTTCAGTTCTTTCCTGTGAAGTTGCCATATGGTAGGGGAGTGATGGGAAGAAGAAAAATATTGACAGTGATGATATATCTTATTACAGAGCATACGGACCAAATTTTCCTCTCAGTTACACTAGTGAAAATCTGGAGTGAACAGCCTTGTCTTGATAGGAAAATCAGATCAGTCAGTGGATATACAAAGCCAATTATGAGAATGAAACAAAAGCAAACTTGGGAAACATTATGGTATAGTAAAGAAGACATGTGGTAGGATGCCAGAAGACAGGAAGTCGATGAGCCCAGCACGCTTACTCTTCCTTTGAAAAAATCATCCCATCTACAGTAACCACAAGCGGTCAGGATGTTGTTTTATGCCTGAGCTTGGCACTCTGAATGAAAGCTGCCCAAAAACATCTGTTCTAGGTTCCAAACATTTATATAGCCCTTTGTTAGAGTACCAAAGATGGCATCACATCAGTGGAAAGGAAGCATTGCAGAAGAAAGCTGCTCAAGGATGCTATAGGGAAATGTCCAAGATTAACACAAAACATGCAGTGTTTTACACACCAATAACTATCACTTATTTCTTGCTGAACATCCAGCTGATTAAATCGTCAAACTGTGTTTGACAGACAAAACCAGAAATTGCTCCAAGGAGAGAGACCATGGTGCACTCCTATTCCATACTATTTAGAATTTAGTACTCCATTCAAAATTATTTAGAAATATATCATGGGCAACTTAACAGCAAAAGATGCACTAATAGGCCTGTTTCTCTACTACATTACAAAGACATGAAGGCAAATACATAGCTGAGAATACTTCTGGAAATGTAATATATTTACTAAGTAATATTTGAGCTATTAGAAGCTTAGTTTTGCCACCAGCTAGCAAAGATCTGTTTTATTTTCAGGATCTTTTCCAGACTGTGTAAGATAATCAGAAAGGTACAGACTTTTTTGGACATATATGGCAGGACGATAGCAGTTATATAAACTAGAAGAGGTAAACAGTGCATGAAACTCAGCCAGACAAAATAAATTAAAAACTGAAGTAGAATTACCACCTGTAATTTAGCACACAAAAGAGTTAAACTGCAATTTAATAAATAAACTATGCATTATTTTTTTTTGGAGGTCTCTGAAAACTGAATTCTTGCAAACAAGTTCAAAGACAACTATAGCCAACTGAATGTCCACAGTTTCTTTGGAGCCAGCACGGAACATTTGGCCAGAAAAAAACAGTGCCAACTACCCAGTGCAAAGCCTATACTTTAATTTGCAAAAGTTAAAGCTGTGATTTATACCTCTGAAATGAAGAAGTTAAAAAAAAGGATCTAACAGTACGTCCTGTGTAGGTTTATTATTTTGCCAACAGTTTGTGGGTTGGATGATGAGGTACGTTCCTGAAGATTAGACATCACCATTTTTTTTAAACAAACAAAACAGCAGGCAAGATCAAAATTCCCCTAAAGCAGAGGCAGTCCTTGCAAAAGTTCAAGGCTGTTGTGGATCTCCCTGGGCTCCTATTTAAAAAAAAAAAAAAAAAAAATTCATCAACGAATAGCATTAATCAGCTTTGGCTCACAGGGGGCATTTTTGCTTTCAGTTGCGGACAATTAGAGGCACAGTGTCAACTGGTCATTAATTAGGTTGTGTAAAGCTCTGTGGATACGCATTGCTTCTTTTGACATCAAAAAATTCTCATGAAGAATGGAGCTGTAACATGTATACATCTCCTGTTTTTTTCTCCTTTTAAACCAAACAATTTCCTAGTTCAGGGGAAAAGGTGAAGGATAAATGGACACTGGAAGTAAGGAGTGCAGTTCCACAGATGATTGAGAATCATGTGGAGTAGGTGGTGAGCTGTTAATTCATGTGTCCAAACCTGGTAGTATCATTTGCAGTATGTCTAAGGGAAGGGTGTCTTGATCTACATAAATAAATAAAATAAATATTGACCGATGAAATTTAAAATGAAGATGTATGACAATATTACCATCACAAGCTTGTCCAACAGGATTTCTTCTGGATTCCTAAACTATCAAAATCAGCTTTGTGCTGGTCTTTAGTAGGTGATCTACACATATCTTCATGATAGAGTCTCAAGATATCATTCAAATTTTGGCCAGATGTTATGGTTAAAATGGGATATTGTTTCTCAGAGAGAAATCTTTTTCACTGTCATGACTTCCCCCAGCCACCAAAGGCCTGTCTAAGACTGTAAATTAAAAGTCTCAATAAATATATTATCATTGTGCAACAAAATAGCTCTGCCAAAAAGAAAAAAAAGGAAGCACATGAAAACCCAAGGGATGTCATTCTTCAGCCTGAAAAATATCACTTATTGCTGAGAAAAAAGGCACTCATAAGTTGCACATTGTTAGATGGCTCTTATGGGTTTCTTGGCAGACAGTCTGGAAAATCTATTTCTTCAGTATAAATATATATATAAAATCTTAGTTAGAGCAACCTAAATTAGGGAAGCAAAAAAAAAAAAGAGTAATTCCAGATATCTGTCCTTGTGCTAGGCATAGTCTTCCAATCCCTAAAATGTGTGTAGGATTTAAGAACACCACTACACCTCTGTCAGTCTCCTCCTGAGATGTGGCTGCCCATTAACGAATAAATTTATTTTGTTTGTAAACTTCATCTCCTTTGGCAACATCCAGTGCTGAAGGCATTCTGATAATATAAAAGTACTTTTCTCAAGGTTTAACTTAGTATAAAGGAAGATGCATCCTTATTAAAATCTCGTTCCTGCTCATGGTTTTTCTCTGCTGAGCCTCATACTTCATGAATCATTGCTATTACTCTAAAATTGGTTTCCATGAGGGCTCTCTTCTTTAATGTTTTTGTTCGTAATAGAATGGTCACATTTCAACTTTTGCTTCCTGGGGAAGGATTTTGCAGAAGTATTATGAAGACAGAAAATACCCCATGAGTTTCCAAAGTGTAGGTAGCAAGAATATTTATTATTATGCTGGGAGAGAAACAAAAGGGATATAAAAAATGATTCACAAGGACAAAAAATAATCTGTTATTCAGGGGAAGGAGGAAAAGATGCTTTCCATGGACACATTGTGCCATTTTTTAATTTCTACACGTCTTCCATATTCTTTGGGTGGGATACCTGATGAGGTAAATGCAGTACAGTAATTATTAGGTTTCATCTGAAAGATGGTAATTAAATAAAACAGAGAAGTGTAGCACACTGAGTTGACATTTGCTTATAGAAATACATGTAGCTGACCAGTCTTTATGGCAACCGGATTTTTCTTGTGTGCATTTCACAAACTTCATATTATGCCCTCTTTTTTTTTTTTCTTCTTCTTTTTTTTTTCCTTATTCAATTTTGTATTGTTTTCTAGGATCTTTTAAACTGATATTATGCCCCACTGACAAATTTTCCTATAGGAGTGTGATAGTCATCAAGACAACAATATCATTTGGATGAAATAAGACTCCCAAAGGAGCCCCTTAAGAGCTGGAAAACCTATAAACTTCCTACTGAAAGGTAACCCAACTTGTGATTTTATCTTTTAAAGTAAAATATTAGAGATGCTTTATAGATTTGAAGCATTTCTCATTATGGGAAAGAAAGGATCACTGTCTTCTTGGGCTATCAGTATATATTTGTGAGGCAGCAATAATTCTTCCAGTAAATTTCATGTTCCCATTGAAATGTCTTTATTTTTTTTTTTGAGTGAGGCAAGGATTTCAGAATGATACTATGTGGACAAGATCTAAAAATAAAGTCTCTTGGAAATTGTGTTAAAATAAGTATTGCTGCTATCTTGATGTAAATAGGAGGAGAACCATATCCTAAAAATTACTTCTATTGCCTCTGGGCATAATCACCCAGGTGGAGAAATGGCACCTGCTCTTCTTTAAGTCATTTATCATTTCTGTAGGGGAAAAAAAAATCTCTGGAGAGCACATCCTTATCTGTAGAGAAGAAGTCAGTACTGCTCTATTCCTGTCTTTGGTGTGTCTGCACAGCTCTATGGTTGATGGTGCAATAAGAATTATTATAAGTAAGAATGATGACACTCATGGACAATGATGCATTTAAGTCTGTTGCAATTAGCTGTTTCTCGCTCTGACACCAAGCTTCTGGCATTAGATCTCCCTGCACCTTGGCTTATCCGCCTGTGAAATGAGGGTAAATATGCTGACCTCTCTTGTAAAACGTGTCTGAGATTTGCTGCTGAAAAGCACCAGGTACAAATTAGGCAGAATATTTAGCAGCATATGTAACAAGAGCACAAACTCCCCTGGCTTGTGAATTCTCATTGGGAGATGCGCTCTTGTGACATTCACTCCTGTCTGAACTTGACTAAAAGTGGCCATTTTACCTGAGACTCCAGTGACTGCCAGAGAATTAAAAATTTTACTTGATGTTCAGGACATCTCTTATTCCCTGAATTAGACATCTCTTATTAGACATCTCTTATTCCCTGAATTGCCCCTGGGGGGCAAATGTTAATTCTACTTTGATAATGTCATAAGGCATAAGCATGATAATCACAGAATCATAGAATGACTTTGGTTGGAAGGGACCTTAAAGACCATGGACCATGGGCAGGGACACCTTCCACTATCCCAGGTTGCTCCAAGACGCATCCAGCCTGGCCTTGGACACTTCCAGGGATGGGGCAATCACAGCTTCTCTGGGATAATAACAGAAAGGATGATGCTTTCTAGTTACAAAAAGATGTTGGAAAAATGAGTGTCCATCTGTGTGAAGAGTCAATACAAAGGGGTCCTTTACTGGGTCCAGTTCAGTGGAAAGAACACTGCCAGGACCGACGCATGAGGGCCAGGCAGCAATGCCAGGATTCCTCTTGCACGCTGTGAGGAGCATAAAAATCTGGCAAGAACATGGTATGTAGATGAAAAGATGTATCCTTGGTGCAGGAGATCTACTCCAGACATCTGAATGGCCCTTCAGCCACCTCCTCCTGAGACCATCTCTTCCTGATGACCAGAGGAGTGGCAGCATCCCTTGGGTGTTTTGTGACATCATCTGGAGTTTAGTAGCAGATGTTCCCTCTCCTGTCTTTACCCTGTAGCCTTTACCTGTGTTTCATATAGCAGTGGAGGCAAAGTGCTTAGTGAGTACGTTTATAATATTTTTTCATTTACATGTAGGAGGAATAAGACTGGGAGCCTAATGAGCTACTTTGTAATTTGATGAAACGGTGTGACCTGCCAAGGGACTTAGCCCAAGGAGTTTTGTGTGCTAATCTGATGCTAAGCACAAGGAGGGCTTCGGGAATACCAACTTCTCCTGGGTGTCTTGCCCACCATTGCAACTGCATGGCTATAATTAACATCAATCATGCTAGAGAAATGGAAGACCTAAAGCTACCTGGGGGACTACAGTGCTGAGAATGAGAACCTGTGCTAGCCAACACTGTCACTGGGGAGTAATTAGGTCCTCTGCAAATCTTGGTAGGAGTCTCATATCTCCAGCTCCGTTCTGGCACACCTTGGTTAAACACTGAGTACAAGCTGACTGAGGACTCCACTAGAGATAGTTTAATACCGAGAGTTATAAAAAAAAGGAGAGCTGCCAGCACTTTGGACAGCATTCTTGGAGTGAGAATTAATCCCTTTTCCCTGTAACATTTTAACTAGTGTAAATACATCAATACCATCCACATTTTAAGTATTCTTCTTCGTGATTCATGATGAATCAGAGGATGCAGCCGCCCTGTGCTCTGCTCAGGTACGGTGTGAAAGTGAAGTAGAAAGTGCCACCAAGTCATAATAATACACTTGGTTTGTAAACCCCTTTTCATTCCCTATGGTTCAAAGTCTTTCCAGTATTAATTAATTAAAACCTTGCAACAGCTCTATGAGTTGGGCAATGACTATTATCTCATTATATCAGCCAGTGAACGTGGAGACCCTGAAGGCCAGATTGAGACTGCCTGCTTTAGGCACTCAATTTATTCATTGCAACATCTAAAATAAAATAGGTGCTTGGCTCCAGCAGAATGATTCAGATCTCTTAGGGCAGGTGCCTGTGCAAACCATACAGGCAAGGCACTGACAGATGCCTCTGAAGTAGGACGCAAGTGATGTTCACACATTTCTCCATCAACAGAATGGAGAGCTGTGGGCCCTTCATGGGATGATTTAGTGTGGTTACATGCAGCCACTCTAGGGATAAGCACTAGAAGTATAATTCTCACAAGTGTGGCTGGGTAATTGCTTAATTCAAGGCTCAACGGTGTGCAAACCTGCTTACGTGGGAATCAAAATATAAATTCCCCTCTGAAGGGCAAGCACCCAGGTTGTGGGATAAGTGGGAGGAAGCACAAGATGTTAATTATTTGAGCACTCATCCTGAAAATAAAAACATAGAGGTCTAGGCTGTCCAGCCCAAGGGGGTCTGGCCCCAGCATTTCCCATTGCTCCATCCATTCCAGGAGACAGGTAAAGCTGGAGTGGAGGTACCAAGGTCAACCACTCCTCAACCAGCAGTGTGAGATGCAGAAACTAGAGAGATCAACCCAGTAAATGGGGAGGTGTTTTACTTGTAAAGCTCTGTTTAAGAGCTCTATCATAAATGGCATAAATTGAGTTAGGCTGTGGAACAGGCATTCCCTGGTGACCCAGACTTAGCTGCCACTTAGGAATGCCTGGGTTCTGCCACACTGCCAGACTGACATGTCTCCTGTACCCTGGTACCCAGGTCCTCCACACTCTGCAGTCATTAGCTGGCCATTAGGGAGCCATTTGGTCCATCTGAGAGGAAGGCTGAGCATGGCAAAGCTGACCTGCATGCTACAGGTTCTGCTCCAGGCACAGCCTGGACAAGCATCACACAGCTTTGACTCTTTACCTGGTGCAATATTGCAGTGCTAGCCTGAAGCCTCAAACTTCAACAGCCCTCCTGTCACTCCTCAGAGCACACAGGAAGCAGAAGGCTGCAAAAAACCCAACATTTTGGCATCTGTATTAAGAAACAAACAAACAAACAAACAAAACCCAAACACAAATCCCCAAACCTACAAACCCAGAAATACTTAGAATTTTGCAACAGGTCTACAGGGAGATGTTGTCCAGTAGAGATCAGGATCAAGTGTTGCGTGGTGTAGGTTGGTCTGCCCACTCCAGCTGCTCCCAGCTCTTAGCTGTGTGACCACAAACCAGTCTGCATCAAGCAGTTCAGAGTCATAGATTGTCTCTCTGCTTTGGACCACATAAAGAGTCTGAACATGCTCCAAATTTTTCTTGCTTTGGAGTTCTGTGCCTACTTGATATCACCTGAAACTGGTGGTTTTGGTCAAACTGTGGCTTAATGATGTGGGCCCTTTTCAACACCTCGGGAGATATTAGCCGCTTCTTACCCACCTGTGAGTCATGATGGACTGTCACAGGCTGTCAGTCACTGAACACAAATGAAACCATATGGTTATGTGTTTAAGTTACTCTTAGGTCTAAAACACACTGTCCAGATTTGTATGCAACAATCAGTTTCTCCGGGAGGTAGGTTTCTCTCTTCAGATGAAACAGACTGAGCCATTCCCTGGGACTTAGATGCATCTAGTTCATTCTCACAGGGACTTAGGTTGACTCATGAATGGTCTAAATCACATTCACTGACTTCTTCAAGCTATGCAGTGTCTCAGGAACAGAGCTGAGAAAACGACTCATGAGTCCTGAACCTAGGCTTGAGCCTGATTTATTACCATTTTTACCTGCTAGGGCTCTCTTTGATCTCAGCAAGACTCTTCACTGTTTAGCAGCAGAGAAGGGGAATTTGGGTTAATGCATGCTCTACCCACTCTTTGACATAAGAGTGGCTCCTATTAGCTCTTTAGCAGATTGTCTTTTTGTGCAAGAACTTGCACAGCTGACTTGGCTAAACTTTTAATGGGTGCGCTTCTCATGTGGGAGGAAATGTTAAGCACTGCTTATTGTTACTTAGAATCACACACCCAAATGCCATAACTCCATCCAGAGTTCCCAGGCTACACTACTGTATCACAAATAAGATCTTCCTCACCGCCTAAAGTCATGTCATGATGCAGTGTAGGAGCCAAGGAATGCTGGGTTTGCAAAACACACACATTGGTTCAGATTGCAATGAATTCATTTAAGAGGAGGTCAGGCAGCAAACCATTAATTTCAGTGCAATATATTTCCCTGCTCCTCTTATTTACCAAGATGTTGTCTCGGTAGATCAAACCAATGGAATTACAGCAGTGTACTGACAGCAGCCGATATCTGCCTAATATCTTGGGGAGGCATCCCTTTATCAACTGCTTCCAGATTTTGCCTGACACATCTCTACTGTTCAGTCTGTTCTGCTGGAAACAGGAAAGTTAAAGTTTTCCAGCATAACTGGCTGAGTCAGAAGCTCCTGTGGGCAGCCAAGCACAGGCACACATGTTGACTGCCCTGCGAGCAGTAAACTCAGCCCCACCGTGCCAAAGGAGTTGTGCTGCCCTCTCTGGGTGTGCTTCAGGAGGCCACGTGTGGGGAGTACACAACTCCACCCTCAGCTGAGGTGGGAAACTTGTTCAAGGTGGTTTTGAGGTTTTGTTAAGAAGCAAAACAGGAAATCTGCGTGAATCTGGAGTTTAACAATTTTTTTTAACTTGTTGCTCTCCAAGGCTTTTTTTTTTTTAATAGAGATTAAACAAATATTTGGATGACAAACTTTCTACAACTGACCTCATCCCAAGTTTTTACTGGTACAGATGAGACTTCAGGCAGCAAAGACACCCTGGAGTAGTCCAGGGATTTTTTTTCCTTCCTTTTTTTTAGCAAATCAAGTAACTCAAAGGCGGTGTCAACTTACTTAAGTGCTCTTTATGCCAACTAATCATAGCTGGCACAAAAAATAATGCTGACTATTGCTCCCTTTCCTGCCTACAGTGGAGGTGGGGAAGGCCAGAGACACAGAGCTGTAATGGTAAGTCTATGCCATCTGGAGAAATTCTGTATCCTCAGCTCAGCTGCTTGAGACCAGAAGAAGGACCACTGAATTCTCTCTAAAAATCAGTGAAGAGGACAACATCAGAGGGGTGAGAGGTACCAGAATAAGCCTTCCTGAGCCTACATGCTAACCCACCCAGTACCACTACCACTGCTGAGGGCATCTGGTATTCCTGTCCCTTCCTTCCTCAACCTTCCCTCTGGTAACCGTGAAAACCATAAGAGCTGGTTCAAGAGCCTGCAGTAATGTGGGCTGTCCCCAGCCCTCAGAAAGCTATGGTGAAACCACCAAGTTTCCTCGGGAGCTGAGTGTGGGAAAGTCATTACTACTGACCTCAATGTAGGGCCTATTCACAATAAAAACTTCATCAGCAGCACCACAAGCTACTGAGCTTTGTGGTACATTGCTGATTCACATTCTGTGACACTCTTTGCTGAGCAAACTCTACCCAGGTGTCTCCACAAGTCTGTTTTCAGTGCTATGTAAGGCTGAGTTTGGGTCAGATTCTCTGAGGAGATAGTGCATCTGCTTGCAAATGGCAACAAAGACAAGTGAGTTGCTGACAGGGGTAACACAAATTGACTGAGCTGTATTTTGCAGTTGGGATCAACCTGACAAGCTCCTCACAGTTTGCTCCCAGTTTATTTAAGCTGCCTCTGTGTGCTGCATAAGGCACCAGCAATGCTTTCGCTGCTGCTCCACCATCACTCTGACGTCAGCACTTTGATTTGATTTTCTGTCACTGTTCTTACAGATTAAATTTCAACCAGTGACCCACAGCTTGATAGCTCATTAGCAAATCCCTTTGAGCCATCCAGTCCTGCCCTTGCTTGACAGTTAACTCTGCACTGCACACACTCCTGAAGCCTCTTGAAATTTGCACTGTGCCTTGAGAAAGCTTGGTCAGACTCAGTGCAGCTACAAAAGCCTGTGGGGATCTATGCCCAGGTGCATGCTCTCAATGACAAATCACTGATGCTTCTTATTATGAGTCTTTATGAGTTTCTTATTATGGGTCTTTTCAAGCCGTTGAGGTTGTGTAAAGACCCCTCCATGGACAGTCAAAGCTTTCCTTTCCCACCCCTCCCCTCAGCCCTTGATCTATAGGGGAATTATTCTGACTTCCTTCTTGTTGAGACCTTAAAACAGAACATTCTTTTTCCTTTTGTCGTCCAACATCGTTATTGCAATCAGGCAGACTGAGCCCTTTTAAGTTTTCTCTTGCTGTGACACATGGATATAAAACTCCTGGAAGGCAGTGAGGATGGAGGAGCAGCCTCAGATCATGTTCTGGACCCCAACTCTCCCTTTTGCAGCTGAGTAGGACAGGATGCAGGTTGCTCTGAGTGCATTAGGACCCCTCTCACTGACAGATGCCTTAAGCTCAGATTTTCCTATGCCCAGCTTTGAGTCACACTGATCAAGGGGTTTACAGTGAAGCTGCAGCCATTGCTTTGTTTAACCTCCTCCATTCATCTGAACAGACCTCTTGTCTTGCACCTATATCATCAGTGCCAAGAAACAGTATTGTGTATAGTCCAGAGCTAAAAAACACACTTTTCCCTCTGACTCGTCTTAAGCTGACACTTACACAAGTACCCAGGCTGGCACCATCAAAGTCTTAACAGACCCACTTCCCCTGAGATAAGAAAATCTTATAAATATTGAACCAAGGCTGTTTCCAGTACCTGGCAGGTGCCAAGTGTCCTGCTCTAGTGTGCCACTGAAGAAGCAGATGGAACTTTCCAGCCCCACACTCTCCTTCTCCCTCAGTAGATACTTCACTCCTGAAGTCAACCTCACTAATTTCAATGGGGAGACGCTTGATTTATGCTGGGCCGAGATGAGAATCTGGCCGCGATTCTTTATTGCCTTTTAAAGCCAAGAGCCCAGCAGAGGCCAATTGTGCCTGACGTGAAGCAGCTGCACACCCAACGTGGAATCTGCACAACTTCATAAACTAGCAGTGGTCTGAATAAAAACTTCAAACAAGACATTCTGGCATTGGCCAGAGAGAGTGAAGATAAATAGCTGGGAGATGCCAAGTTGTGAAGGAAGAACTGCTTGACTGTTGGACAGAGAGCAAAGCAAGAAGCAGAAATTAGGCAGGGTGCTGGGAGGCTTGTAACACTCCCAAAAAGCAAAAGGGTCACAGCATTTAATTTGATTAATTCATCGCTGGTCTAAAAGACTTTGTACTGAGCCTCAGGCAGTGCAATAAACATACAATCATTAAGAGAGGAAATAAAAGTTGGGTTGGGTGATAAATGGTCCTGCTTCCTCTCCCAGTCCAGCTTCCCCCCTGCTTCTTCTCTTCTTGGTCAGTGCAGACATTGGAAGCAACACAGTAAATCAAGAGGTAGCATTAAAACAACAACAACAATGACAAAAGTCACTGTATTTCAATTGCCTTAGTCAAAACACTTTCAAGGAAAGCTTTGCTTCACTTTCCCCATCAGCAGCGTGTCCCTTTAGGATACACCACAGGCAGAAAGGAGCAATAGTCTTGCTGGCTTGGTCTCCTCTCCACAGGACTGATAGAAAATTTAGTGGAAAACAAGAAGGATATTTATTCTAAATGAGCCAGATAATGTTTTTGGAAGTAGTTTCAGTAGTTTTGGTTTGTTTTGGTTTGTTTGGTTTGTTTGGTTTCCTAAACATTCAGGGGCCTAAACAGCTGTTTTGATGAATGCAACTGTATTTACAAATAATGGGTTTTTTTTAAAGCTCTGATGGTAACTTTTATGGGCCAGATAGCACAAACACTCGCCCTGTAACTGTACAGTGCCTGTCCCTCACCACAGGACACAATGGGAGGGAACAACCCCTACTAACACTGGGGCTTGGAAAACTTTTGCAGTTGCTGGAAGCTATGTAGGAGCCTGGGGTGTCTGAGAAAGCCACAGCAGAGGCAGAGGTGGGGAATGGGAGGGTGGCTAATACTCTGTACATCCTTAGTCAGTGAAGTTATTACCTGGCTCTTCTCTCATCCACTTCAAACACTGTCGTGGGTCTAATGCTGTATTCACTGGGCATCGGTGAGTATCAGAGCTCATTGTGGCACTCTGTGGCACGAAAGTGCTTTTATCCCCTTTACCCAGTCAAACACTGAGGTTAACTGCAATTAAGACATTTTTTCTGCAGTTACGTGAAAAAATTATGATATGGAAGATGGGTCTGCAAATCCTAGACCATGCATCAGTTTGTCCCTGAATTGATGCACATAATGCCATACAAAACACAAGTCCTGTTGAGTCAAATCTTTGCTATTGAAGAAAGCCAGGTGACTTATTTATGTGTTTTGCTGGATATCTATTCAACTTCATCACCTGATATTCACTTCTTCTGTCTTTTTTCAGTGTGATAATGTGCATCCATGAGTATATGTGCAAGACTCAGCCAGTATAAGCATTCAATTTATGTCTTTAAGCTGGTCAGATGAGAGAATGTTCATCCCACATGATGATCATAGAAACAGAAAATCATGAAAGTTGTAGAAAACTCCTAAGATCACGGAGCCCAATCATTCCCCTAGCACTGACAAGGCCAAATCATGTCTCTAATCACCGCTTTTACAAGCTTTTTGGACGCTTCCAGAGACAGTCACTCCACCACTTCCCTGGGCATCCAGTTCCAATGTTTGACAACATTTTCAATGAAGAAATTTTCCCTAACATCCAATCTAAATCTGTCCTGGAGCACATTGAGGCCATTTCCTTTTTTCTTATTGCTTGTTACCTGGAGCACATTGAGACCAACTGCCACCTGGCTGCCCCCTCCTGTCAGGGAGTTGTGCAGAGACACAAGGTCACCCCTGAGCCTCCTTTGCTCCAGGCTGAACCCCTTTCCCAGCTCCCTCAGCCCCTCCTCATCAGACTTGTGCTCCAGACACTTCTCCAGGTCTGCTGCCCTTCTCTGAATGTTCCAGAACCTCAACATCCTTCTTGTCGTAAGTGACCCAAAACACTGGGTCCAAGAGTGCGGTCCTACTGTTTCCACTATCACTGAAATAGTGCGTTCACTGAAGAACAATGAACTAATATTGTGATTCCAGACCTATGTAAAATAATAGATTACTTGTGGAAAGTATTATTATATGAAAAATATATCCAAAAAATCAGCAAAGTTTAATTAATAAGGCAGTTGGCTAACATTATTTACCTACATCTGCCACATACATTAAGAAGAACAAATATGCTTATCCACTACTGAAATACTGATCCCTTCTCAGAGTAAAACGGTGCCCGATCAAGGCTAAAGCTGATACTGTTCCTTCAAGAGTAAAACCAGCACCATACAAACCAAATGAGGAGGAAAGGTCAAGTCAGAAGAAATTCAGCTTGTAGCGCTGCTGGACATTGATGGGGGAAGGCCTGGGAGGTTTGTAGGTAAGTTAAGCATTAATTTGTAAAGCATGTTTGTCATGCTAGCTATCCAGCATTCAGAGACTGATGATTACTGCTTTCCTAGTAGCTGTGTATGATTAACTTTATATTCCTGTAAGTTTACTATGCATGGTGTCTGTGCTGTATCTGATAAAACCAATGTACTTCCTAGCTGATCTTTGAGCCATGGTGCCCAATATGCAAGCTAGACAATCTTTGTTTATATTATCCTTGCTTAATAAAAACAGGAGGCAGAAATACTGTGACAGTAAGGTAGCACAGATCTTGATTGGTCTCATTACAAAGAAAGGAAGAAATGCAGTCCTGGATATAGCAACTCTCAACCTCTGCTTCACCTCCAGATACATCCTGGTCTGCAGTGATTGTAACTAGGACATAGCCTGACAGGTTGTACATGCAAATTGCCATCTTATCTCTGCACCTTAAAAGGTTAAAGGTGCTTTTCCTCATTATTCCACCTAAGGAAAAGGGGAAGAGGCAACTCATCTTGCTTTTTTTTCTGTGGCACAAGCTATGGCATTGAGACTGCTGATCAGCAATGGAAATCTCTTCTCCAGTATCATGAAACAGGCAGACACTTGACAAGGAGATGTGGAGTTTACCACAAGGGCCTCTTTGAAACAGAGCTCTACTCTCAATCTCCCCAGCCCAGCTGCAGCACCAATCTGTGACCTCTCCCTGGGTCCCTCACCTGGGGCGCTAGTAACTCCTAGGAAGCAGATGAAAGGCTCAGCCATCCAGCTGTGCACAGTGCCTCAGGTCACACAGTGCCAGAGGGACTCCAAGGCCATTTCACAAGTGTGCGAGCTGTATCTCTGACTCTGTGAAGGAGGGAGTCAACTGAGCCAATGCTTGCTGCACACAACTTTACAGTTCAGTCTAGGATGTGCCCAAATGACATCATGTCTGTGACAAGGCAGGATCTGAAACACTTTCTGCTGTATTCTTGCCTGTAGGCCAGGCTAATGCCACTGGAATAGTCTTCAGCTAAATAGAAAAGCAGTGTGTAATTAGTTTTGATTAATTAGTCTTTCTAAATGCAGGAGGGTTAGATGAGCACAAGAAATTTGGCAAAAATAGAAATTTCAGAAAAAGACATCAGGAAGCAACAGGTCATGAGGAGTGGGTGGGAAGACTTATTAACTTGTTATTATGGAAGAGACACCAGCTTCTCTAGAACAATGATGTGGAAACAGTCAGGCCACAGGGAAATTAGACATATGCACTAGAACTGCACTTTTAACCCAAAGTGGTCCCAAGAGATGTACACTGAGTCAAAGCCCATAAGGCCTCCACTAAAGAATGGCCAGTGATTGTCCACGTTGGTGCAGGACAAGAAATGGACTTCTGTTGTGACCAACCAAGTGACTGGTGATGCTCTCTCAATGGTGCCCTTTACTTTGGGCTCAGATTTCTGCATCAAATCACAGAATCATGGAATAGTTTGGTTGGAAGGCACCTTTAAAGGTCATCTATTTCCAAACCCCTGGGTTGATCTGGGACACCTTCCACTAGCCCAAGTACTCAAACCCCAACCTGGTACATGAACACTTCCAGGAACGGGACATCCATAATTTCCCTGGGCAACCTGTGCCAGGCACCTTTCTTGCACCAGGACTTCAAAGAGCTTCTCCAAAAGGCAAGAAAGACAACTCTTCCCTTTATGTCCTGTATCTTTCTAGATAATAAAATCATACTTAAGTTCCAAGATTGTACAACAGGACTGTTTTCTACCATATGCACGATCACTACTTACCACCAAGGAATACCAAACTTTTTAGAAATGGCCAAGTGTTGTCACAACACAGACAAAACCATAAATTAACAGCAATGCAATAGTACCTGCAGCTGCACACCACACTGAAACAAACTGCAGGGCCCGAACACCAAAGAACAATAAATGGTTCTCTCATCCCTCTCATCACAGATATATCCACTGAGTGTGGGTAGGTTTTGCTACATATTTTATCTCCAGAACCACGCAATGAAGTTGCAAATGGCAGTACTGAGTACACCAAAATACCCATGCAGTAAAGATAACACTGAAATTGTGATGTAAATCTATTTTCAGCTTTCACCAGAATATTCAGGATGTCTCCTCTTATCTCTGTTCTATATTATTTTTGACTTGTGGAAGATGACAATACTGAAAGGAAAGAGCAATCAGGCTGTGGAAGTTGCCTCCTGGGACAGATATATATGTTCTCATGTCTTCTTTTTTTTTTTTTTTTCCTTTACCTTTTATTTTTCTGATTAGTCAATCCGTGTTTAACCTCCTCAGGGAAATGCAAGGTGAGTTAGGAGAAAGAAGGTCAAGGTTATCACGGAAGAGTGTAATCCTCCCTCTGTGGGAACTGGTTAAGTAGTTATGGCTAGACTCAAGTGCAGACCTCTGCTGGGAATCTCAGTGAAGGTCAAAGGCAGAGAAGAAAAAAAGCTGCACTGAGATCTTAGGCAGTCATAAGCAGACAGATGTTCCTAGGCTTTAATGAGCAGTCTTGGCTCCAGGCCTTTCTTGGCAGAGCTGTTTAGTTTTAGTATTTTTCCTTGTAGTGCAAGGTATGGCTCTGGTTATCTGTCTCTGCTTAGCAACTGCTGATGATTTTTCCATGTAAATAATAGCATGACAATGAAGAAATAAATTAATAATCTGAGATTTGATGGATTAGGTCATAGGGAATGCTGTGCGGCTGTAATCATGAAGAGCAAAATAAATAAAAGTAATAATTGCAGTTTAAATGAGAACCAGTTTAAAAAGTTTAAACTGCAAATCTAATGGAGCTCCTACTGCAAGTTCTAGCCCTCCATCTTATACTTTTATCATCATGGGAAATAAACTGAAGGAAAATAACATGAAATTGACTTTTTCTTTCCTACTTCCATCTTCAAGTCAGCCTGCTGAGGATCATGCCCCTACTGTGGAAACTCATTTGAGTTCAACAGTGTTGGGAATTTTGACAGTTTGCTATGCCTTAGTGAAACATATTAAATTGAAAATTACAGATTTAGCAAACATCTTCTGTTCAAAAAGCAAAAAGGCTACAAATGCAAAGACTGTTATCAGACTGTGAAAACTGTGAATTTCCATTAAAAAAAAGAAAAAGTTATTAAACATTTTGGAGACTTGTAATCCTATGTGATAGGACACAACTTCCTTAATTAAATAGCAACTGCAACACTTGGTGGAGAATATTTTTGTTCTTTGTCAGGTATGTTGCAACTCTGATCTTCAGAGACTGATTTGAATCTCTTTTCCCATATTTCTGTGTGTATCATTTTTTGATGTCACAACTGATCTATTATAACTTGATATCATGAATAGGAAGGTTTTCATGGGGTAATCTGTCATTTCAGACTGCCTTTCACTGCTACCATCCAGATTCTAGTCTTGGTGAAGGAATTGGAAATGTTTAGGTGGCTTAAGCATGAGCAGTCTTTGGAACTTGATCAGTTACAAGACAGTAAAAAACTTTAGAGCCTTACATTGGCAGGTCACACAAATTCTCTGCTCCCTCTGTGTTCTCAGTTAATTCTCTTTTAACTATGAAGGCCATCAACTACATTTCTTCGAAGCTCTTTTTTAGCACATCAGAATCTCATCCACCACTGGTTAGTTCACCAAAGCTCACCCCTTTCCAGAACTAAGTGTGAAATCTGCTTTGTGATAAATATCTGATGGTGTAGGAGCACTGGGCTTGCTCCCAAGCTAAATTCATTTATAATACAGCAAAACACCTGCTTCTGTGTCATCACAAATGCAGCTCCCTATTGTAAAGTACAATTCAGTCTCTCAGACAAGATTCAGATTCCCTTTTTCCCCACTCTGCAGGAGAGGAACAGATGTCCTTAGCAGCCGATAGGAGCTTCCTCCCTCTTCATCTACCCAGCTTATATTTCCAAGTCATGAGACCTGAAACTCTTCAGAGTCAATTGGTGAGGATTTATTGTTTCCATGACACCACTCCCTTCCACAGCCACTCAAAGCTCAGGATAATTATTTTACATGACACCTGCCGACTGGAAGTGACAGACTTAAACTAGGACTGTACCCAGGATCTCCAGATATTCAGCCCAGACATCAGCATGGTGGGTGCCTCTGGATCAGCAGTAGACCACGCTAACGGGACACTGACACAGCTTCACAAGTTTCCACCTGCTTGGTCCATCCCATCAACAAGTGGGTTTTGGTAACTTTATGGGCCAGAGCAGAGATTCTCTTCTCTTCTCCCAAAGGCTGGACAACGACTTTGATCATGTGGTGTTAGACACTGATCAGGGGGATGCCCACCTTGTCAACAGGTATTATAATTGCTGCTGTTGAAGAATGCTGTGGTGGAGTTTTAGTAAGAAGTGCAACAAGCCATGAGAGATAGGTGAAGGCAGGACAAATATTTACAGAAGTGCTGTGTAACAACTTGAAGATTTTACAGCTTTGGGCTTAAGATGTGGCCAACATTCTTGTCAATCTCCCCTAAGTTTGGCTGAAGAATGACATCAATTACAAAAGCCAGAGAAGTTATTGACTCATAAATGTATTTGTTGTAAATGGTGAGTCCCTCTTTGTTCAGCATTGAAATTTGAGTGCAGTAAGGTAAAATAGAATAAAACAAAGCTTACCTGAAGAGGCTGAAGAATCAAAAGTACTTCTGTCCTTCCTATTTGTCTTGAAGGGCTGAATGTCCTTTTCCCTGTAAGTTCCAAAGCCTTCAAAGCTTCTTCTTTTATTCCCACTTGCATCATTGTCCCGCTTCTCACTTGAGGAATTCATTTCACCAAACATGTCCAGGGACTCTGACCTTCCATTACTCTCAGTATTACCAGAGTATCTCTTTGTGCAAGAGTCAATGGGATCACTGCTTGAGTCACTTTTATCTTTACTCTGTGACCACTGCTGGGCATCAGAAAGTGATAGCGTAGACAACGTATCCACTTCAAAATTACTCTTTGAGCCTTTGTGCCCGGTTTCACAATGCTGGTGCTTCTGCTTCTCCTTATGCTTGCTTTTCTCGTTGAGCAAGGACAGGTCTTTGTCTGAGCCGCTCAGCCTCTCGTTGATGGCATGGCTGGAGAAGCCAGAGGACTTGCTAGCAAAGAGACCACTCAGATCTTCGTGAGTCCCCAATATCCGCTCATCCTTATGCTTGTGCTTATGTTTGTGTTTCCTTTTGTGAAGTCGGCCACTTGAAAGGCTTGTTCCTCCAACCTTCGGAGGAGCCAAGGAGGACTGCATGTCTCCAAGGCCCATTCCCACAGGGGTTTGTAGGTGCACTCCATGTTTTGCTTTGTGTTTGGCAGTGGTGGACATCTTCATATGAGAGCTTGCATGGAACTGGGGTGGGGGCACGGTAGGTCTCATAAATGGGGAAGCCGCTCCGAGCGTGTGAGACAGGTACAAAGGAGCTGGATACTGACCATAGTAACCAAGATTCATCATAGGCATTGATGTGTAAGGCATTCCATAGGGTGCATAGTAACTCCCACTGGGAATAGGGTAACCGAACCCTTGTAAAAAAGGCACCTTTGTCATGGTGTCATTGGTTTTGGCAGGTCTACCACGCTTCTTCTTAGACTTCATATCAGAGGTCCTGCGAAGATAGAGCAATGGGTCATACTGGATATATGGCACAGGGTAGTAGTGATCAAAATTAATCCTGAAGATGCTGGGATATGGATTTTCATGATAAAATGTATAACTTCTATGGGAAATCCTGAACACTTGAAACTTATTGATGAGTTCCTCAAGGTCTGCCAGAAACTGGAGGTCATCTCTGTTCTGCAGGCTTTTCCTTTTCCTCTTGTGCTTTGGCTTTTTAATACTCTCATGAGAGAGAAAGTTATCCACAATGAGATGCTTCTGCCGGTGACCATGCCTGTTCTTTGTGCTGGTGTCAGATGGGATAGCCTCTGGATTGTCCAGGGTGCAGAAATCAAAGGAGTATCTCCGGCGGGATTCTGAGCTTTTCTCGGCTTGGTCAGAGGTACTGTTGTTGTCTGTACCTATCCCACTGTCGCTCGGTATAGTTTCCTCGCTATGAGACTCACTCACTGGCGACAGCGTGACTTCTTTCAGAGAACCTATTTCACAGAGGTGAGAAGGTGAATTAGCCATTAGCCTGGGTGGAGACAGCTTCCAAGTTCCACTGTGCATTCCTTTCTGGGTTTTTGTAGGAAGAGCACTGATAGGTTGAAGATTTGGCATAGTTTTTAACTCTGAAAAATTAGTTTCAGTGCTTGCAGGGCTGAGGTTGCCGTTTATCCCCACTAATTGTGTTGAAAGCGGATGAATAGCTGCTGGTGACGATGCCACAAGTGACTGCAGGTTGGAAGGCACTGCTGGGTTTTCTGGCTGGCTGGAAACAGGCCTTGAGTGCTTGATGGCTGTCTTAGGTTCTTCTGGCTGAGGTTGCAGCTCTGCCCTTGGCTTTCTGCCCCGTTTTTTACCAATGTAGATAGTCCCCCTCTTGCTGACATTGATCTGCTTTCCTAGTCTGGCATCAATGGTGGTTGGCCCAGCACTAGATGGTGGCTGAACTTTTGTTTTCAGAGCTATGCTGCTGGAGCAGGAGGACAAGATTTGATTGAGAATGTTCTTCCTCTTGAGGGTTTTCATTTTATTAATTGTCTTGATGGTCTTCTTATCCAAGACCCCAAGTTTCCCGACCTTTTTGTGAAATTTGAGTTCACTGATGGACTTGTCCTCTCCTGGAACCATCTGGGCGAACTTGGCCAGATTCCTTCTCCTCTTCCTTTTCTTTGTTCCTGGAAATTCACGATTGATTGGACTCACTGGGCTGGTGGAGGTTCCCTCATGAATGGTTTCAACAGTGAGCAAAGGCTGTTTCTTTGGTCGTCCTCTTTTTTTCTTGACAGGTGTGATCACAGTAAGACTGTCTGTATTGGTGTACAGAGGGCTGGATGGTGTGATGGGATAGGCTGAAGGAGGCTCCACCATCAGCTTCTCAGATGTCGTCAGGGAGGTCTCCCGAAGAATAGATTTAGGTTTGCTGCAGGTCCATCGACGCTTAGCTGCATGTTTGGGGTGCTGGACATCAGGTAATTTCCCAGCTGTGGAAAGATTGGTGGGTAGGAGAGTGGATGTCACAGGTAGAGGTTTTCTGAGTCGGGCAGCATTGTTGGGGGATGCTTTATCCGTGAACACACCACTGTCAATAGCTACTAAGGGGGACTCATTTTCAATAACTTTCCCTGGCTTTGTGGCTCGAAGATCTTTTTTATTCCCCTCTGGTTGAGAGCTGGTCCTGTTTGCCATTTCACTGCTCAAAGCAAGCACAGAAGGCAGGCTTTTCTCCTGGATAGTTTTCTCTATAGAGGATTTTATGGATTGCCTCTTTTTCCTTTTGTGGCCAGATGCATCAGTTGTTGGCGACTTTATTGGGATAGTAATTCGTACGTGATTGGTGTCACTTTCACAACTGCTAGCAGAAATGGTATTCTGCTTCGAGGGTGATGTATCCAACATGCTGTCCATTGAGTAAGACTCCTTTTTCCCTTCCATGCTGTCATGGGATTTGCTGTCAAATGCTTTCTGAGCACTCTTTACCCACTCAATGTCTGTGGTTTGGATGGTTTGGCTAATCAAGTCCTTTTTGCTGGACTTCTTCTTCGTACTTCCAGCGGGCTGATCGGGGGCCTCCAGTTGCACACCTCCCTCTTGATCTCCAAGAGGCAAAAGCCCATTGCACTCAGAGGCACTGCTAGGCTGGGCGGCTGTGCTGATGCCGTTGGGTGACGGGACTGCGCCGCAAATTGCCAGCTCTTTACTACTGACCGACAGCTGCCCCCACGTGCTGCTGCTGCAGGACTTCTTGGCCTGGGATTTGCTGTAGGAAACTCCTGGCTCCAGAGCAGAGACCTTGGTGGCACTAATTGCTTCTCTACTGGGCTCTGTGTTGATGAAGCAACTCTGAGAAGCAGGTCCAGTGTCGGAGCTCGCTGACCAGTCAATGTGGTGCTGGTTGCTACTTTTCTGCTGGTGTTTTGATTTTAAGGTGTCACTGGTGAAGTCTTGTTGGAGGCCTGGATCATAGTGCAGAGCAGAATGTTTTTGTGGCCTGTCATAAACCTGGAAGGGATCAGAAAATAAACAGGAAAAAAAAAATTAGTTTATCAGTCCATTCATAACCACTCGTTGAAGCTCTTTATTTATGCAGTGAATAACAATGTCTTTGTAAGAGTTAGAAACCTTTATAAAATATTCCTATACTTGAGCCAAATTTACATTTAGATTTTATGTGCAATAAAGAAGTTTTGTTTGGTTTCCCTACACTATAAACAGTGGAAATATTTCTATAAATGCAAAATTGTTAAGGGAACATATTCTATTGATTTTTAATTTAAAACACAAGTGAAATATTCCCTTTCAATGGATGAATGGTGCAACTCAGCCTCCTGGTGAGAATGCCTTTTTCCTGAAAAATAATTGCTCACAGAACTTGAGGCTCAACAGCAGCAATTAAACTCATTATTGTAAACAAGGAAACTGAAAAATTATCTTGGAAGTTGTAACAAACAAGAGAAAAAACCCATGGGTCCACTTCCCTATGAAGGCAGATTCTGCTAAGATTTACTTGAATTTCCACATGGAAGCCATCCCCACATACTTAGTGCTTAAAATCATATGCATAGCGTCAAGTGTGTGAGGCACACTTGGCAGGTTCAAGATTTGCATTACTCCCTTTCCATTTTAAAACTCTGCTATTTGCAATGTTGGTGAGAGATATTTTCAACATGATTTCTAATCTGACAGGAGCTCTTCAAGACGCAGAGGTTACAGCAAGGGCAGAATTATGCTGAAGACTCTTACAGAGCAAAAGAAAATCTACCGTTTATCTCTTGGTGGGCCTCCAGCTAAAAAAAAAAATTTGTTTACTACAGCTGTAACTTTTTCCTTTTAAAGCAAAAGTATCCATCTGTTTGTTTTTTACTTTCTTTCGTAGATCTGGCTTTTTTTTTTTAAATTTTATTTTGCAGCTTTTATTTTGTAAAGCTCTGGGTCAGACTGTGCAACTGCTTTTGTATACCTGGTACTGCAAGCACTACTAGGTGTACAAAATACGGACAGTGTTGTGAAAGTCAAATACATGATGAGACTTAAAATTAAAACATAACCAAGGAAAGACCAGTAGAAAGTAGAAAATAACTGCTACGTGTGTTGTGTTCCTGCAAACACCCTGGTACAATTAAGTTTCTGTCAGTAGCCCATTAGATCTCACTTTGGGGTGTTTGCAACAGAAATTTTGGGACAAGCTGGCAAAAGGGCATGAGGGCTCTGAGTTGGAAAATGAGGTGTCCCTACTTTTGAGCAACTTCAGAGAGGTTTGATAAGGACTAGACAGCTCTGAGTTCATGGTGCATTATCTAGTGGCCACTAAACATGCACGTTATTGACAAATTGATGCTGAACTATCTTTCATGCCCATATAAATATGGACATGTGTCTTTCCTGGAATCGGCAATAACTATGAAGTTGTTCTGGTCCATTGTCTGAGCAGCAATCAGGGACTCTTAAATCCTGTAGATAGTTCAGCTGTCGTGCACATGGACCAGCCATGCTCAGGGAAAACAGAGATTTCCAGGAATCGTGGAGTGCGAGAACGAAAGCATGCAGCTGCGGTGGAGCTGCAGATGTCGTGGGTGAGTGACACCCGGTTTCTTCAGCCTGAGAAAAGACCCAAAAGCATAAACACCCCTTGGGGAATGAATCCTTCTCCTCCCCTTCCTTACAGTGCCCTCCCACACAAGAGCCCTGCAGCGCACAGAGAACACAACCCACATTGGTGCCCTCCTCCAAGAAAGGGGGCCCACTTGTGCCCACATCTTGGGATGAGTCCAGGGGTGGTGTGGGAACCAGCAGCACCAGCACTGGAGTTTTACAGCTTGTTTTATTTTAATTATTTTAAACTGATCCCAAAGCTCCTGAGATCTGTTTTGCCTGAGCCACTTGGGCTTCTCCTGCTGCCCAGACACTAGGCTGGGTGTCCTGGCACAAGGAGATGGGTGGGCCATCCCCTGGTGATGTCCCAGGGGGAGATGGCTGCCCTTCACTCCAGCCTCACATAAAACTTCATCTTCTCGAGGTACCATGATTTGTGATGTGGAGAAGCCCTGGAAATGCTAGGCTAAGACCTCTCTTGGGCCCCAGGACCCACACTGAGGAAGGGCCAGATTGTTTCTGAATGGATCCCAGCCTGCTGGCTGCAGCCAAACCAGCTTCTTACACCCATTTTACTTCCCAAGTGCTGAGCCTTGAAACTGAATGACCTGAAACATTTAATTTGGAAGAGGAGAAAAAAAAAAGATAAAAATAAGAAAGAGGGTTACAGCAGGGAACAAAACCATCACACTCTGGTAACTGGTCCCTCCATGTCTATCACACATGGAGATCCATGGTCTAGAAGGAGCAATAATCTCAGATCTATATTTTAAGGCAGTTAATAAGGGCTCAGAATGGAGAGGCCAGCTATAGATCAGCAATGAATGCTGATATATGGCTTGGCTCCTCCAGCCTCGTTTCCTTGGCCTGCACATTATATAGTGATGATGCAACTCCCAACACATCCCTAATGATAGCCCTGTCATTGCTCCAGCAGCACAGGCCACCACCACATCGATCTTAAAATTCATGAGAAAGATATGCCTATGTCATCAAAGGTGCCAACTCTGGAGGCATTTAATCACGCAGATAAGCACTCCAATTTCAACAGGCCTTCAAAAAATGACCGGTCTGCAGGATCAGGGGACTCCATTTCCTAAGCGGGATGTCAGAACTATATATCTGCCCAAGCACATTACAGTCTGCTGGGTTTCCTCATGAAACTTCTTCCAGCATAACATTTATTGACTCTACCTTGCCAGACACATCCATACCACCCAAAAATAATTCTTCTGCAGCACAGTAACTACAGACTGTTTGGCCGCAGCAGGTTGTGTTTCAGTGGCTGCAATGGATATGTTTACCTAAAAGCACTACTAAGTAAGTTGAAAGTAATGCAGCCGAGTGTATTTTATTCCCCATGTATCCATCTGGGCTGCTGTTTGATCCCACTGGTCCTAATGATTAGGCTTCAATTTTCCCTGCTATGTGAGCACCATGCCCAAAAGCCAATGAGGCCCAGCTCAGCTAAGCCAAGACTCTGCTAAGCTGACAGAGGATGCCAGAGCTGTCAGGATGGTGAAGGAATCTTCAGAAACCTATATCTTGATAACTTTCACCCAAATTCTTTACTTTATTTGTCAGTAAGCGTGCAATATACTCCAGCTCCATGGGCCAGTTGACTCGGATAGAGTTCCTACGGCAGCTGGCTGAGACCAGCATCAAGAATAGTGGGCTTTTTTCATGAAAACAGAAGGATTTGTCTTTATTTACTTTTCGGTTTACGAGACCCTAAAAATTCTTCAAACTTAGTGCTAGCCTCTGCTTGTCATTTGCCCTTTCATTAAATGGGATTTTCTTCCACAGCCAGCTATTCTGCACTGAGAGTCTGCTCCTTCTTCTTTTGTGGAAGTAGAAGTGTAAATTAACCCATGTAATTTCACTACAGCTCAGCATACTTGGTCAATATTTCTCTTCATACACAGTTTACTGGATGTTTTCAGTAGGTTAAAAATCCCAACTTTCCTTTTAAGAAAATAAAATGCACATAAAGAAGACGATAGCTTTTGTAACTACAAAGAGGCTTGAGCAACCTGATCCAGCACATGCTAAACCCTAGACTATAAGAATAAAATTTTAAACCTCCTATTAGTAGAATATGATTTGAATGACAAACTCATGAGTTTCAGGCCTCATCTTTGGCCCTGGTGGATGAGCAGGATAGACCCCATACTCTGGTGATCACTGGTCATAGACAAGAAGCAGTTTTATGCTGTGTGTTTATACCTGTCCCTCTGATTCTGTGCAACCCTGCCCCTGCAGAACAGATTACTCCCCATAACAGTTTTATTCTGGCATGCAGCCCTTGCAGCTGAGATGAGACTATACCAGTCCCACGAGGGGCAACATCCTACTCTTCAAGTAGTACCCAGCAGCAGAATCCATCCCTCAGGCACTCTTAATTTAACTACTGGATGCTTCAGTCTGCCTCCTCCTTCCCTTGACTGAGCTTCCATCTAAACTCACATGCTGCTTCCAATCCAAATGCAAAAACTGGGAGGAGATGGCAACAACAAAATCAAGGGCCTAGTAAAATAATAACAATTATTATTTTAAAAAGCCAAATAAAAAAAGAATAAAACTTGAAAAAAAAAAAAAAACATTTAGAGAAACCCAACATCTTAAAAAAAAGAAATCTGTGCTTAAAGAGATGGTCCCCCCGCTCCAAATGCACCTTTTTGAGGAGGTAACACACATAAATCTTGTCAAGAATCTGGCTTGCAAATCAAAGTTAATACTACAACGCCCCCTCTTTAAATCATTCGCAGATCCATCTGTGTAATGGCTCGTCAAGTGTAATTCCCTATTAAGAGGCTTTATCTGGAGAGATAAGCAGCTGGTTCCCATGTCACTAATTGCTGTCTGCTGTGATTTTAAAACATCTGCACCATTGTGCTCTTCATTTTCATATTCTAATCACCCTGAAACTTGAAAAAGGTACATCATTGATTGTTTCTGTGGGTTAATTAGTACACAGTCTCCTTGTAGAGACAATTTAAAGGCAGTCAGAACCTCAATCAGCAAGTTTGTTTTAAAAATTAATAACATCGGGAGCGTCTGTGGGGATTGGCATCCACAGTGACACATCAGTGTGCTCTGGGGACATACCATCCTTTGTTATCTTCTTCATAGGGCTGAAAACAAAACTTGAAAAAAAAAGAAAAAAAAAAGGAAAAAGAGGAAAGGCTTTCCTAAACACATACTGTCACTTAAAATCAGGGTATTGGGAAGTGCTTGCTTTTATCTTAGGGTCACCCCTGCCTCTCCAGCAAGACCAAATCTCATCAAAACCTCATATGATACCTCTGTGTGGTCTAGGAACTCGTAAGCCATTTTTGGTAGCACTTTTGCCACCTGAGAGCTGGTATCTCACTGGAAATCCATGGGGTGAAGCTGTGATGTATGTGGGCGCTTGCTCTGCTTGCCTCCTGAGCTGGCAAGATGCTAGATATCCAGGTGCTGAGACATGCAGAGGAGGATATTAGCTCAGTCACAGCAGTCTGATATGACAGAGATATTCTGTGCAAAGTGGACCTTCCCTGTACCCACCCAGCTCAGAGGGAAGGCAGGGCTGAATTCAGCTTGGTTTAAATTGGGCTTATACCCAAAAGTACTTCAGACAGTCCTTATAACAGAACTTTGGTGTCTAGCAAACGGTCAGCCTGAGATTTTCCAGGCTGAATGAATAAATTTGGCACTGACTGAAAGTACGACGGCCACCTGCCTCCTGAAAAATCAGTCTCTGTTCTTGTCCTGAGTTCCTAAAATCTGGAGAATCTCCAAGTGGTTTGTTCCTCTTGATAAAGCTTTCTCTTCAGTTTCTGCTTCCTAGACATGCACGAACACATGTTACTAGAGAAAAAAGCCCTTTGAGAGACGGAAAAAAAAGAGATTTCTAGCTCCAACACATGAATAAATAATCCTGGCTCATCTCATACTTTTGCTCAAAATTGAGCATTTCCCCTTGTGTCCCAATGGGATGGCTGTAAATGGCTCACTTGCAGGCTCTGATCAGAGCTACAGGTTGGAGATATTTCATGTCTTTTGGTGAGTGCACTGAGCTTTCCCAGGGTAGAATTACTCTATAAATATAAGATGCCAAGTGGAGGAGACAGCAGGTTCAGGCGAATATAACTTTGGCCTTATGACTTACAGGTTGAGCAGTCATTGACATGAGGTGTGAGGAAACTGTGATTAAGTCAAGTCTGTTCATAATTGCAAGTCTCTGAAATGGTCTTAGGAATTTTCTCAGGTCCTCAGTGACTCTAGCCATGGATGAGGGATACAAACCAGCAAATGACACTTGCTGAAAGTCCAAACAGTGGTGTCTTGTGAGGAACTCCAGTGAATCTAGTTCAAAACTGATGTAGGGGCTTTAATTAAAAGCAAAATACCAATAGAAAACACATCAGAAATACTAACATAAAAATCATTGCTATCATTCCAAAACAGGGGATTTTCCAGAGTACTGTTGTAAATTTATCTCTCCCAGAATTTATTCCTTTTACAGCTCCCTGGGTCTCAAACAGCACAAAGCCCAAACACCATCACACTCACAGAAGTGTGGCTCACAGAATCATTGAATGGTTTGGGTTAGAAGGGACCTTAAAGATAATCTTGTTCCAACCCCTAATCACTCATTTGACGTACAAAGAGAGGCAGGAATTAAAGCGAAGATGCCCTTGAGAGCAGGACACAGCGTGGGGTGGGAGTGGGTTAATTAAAAGCCAAGCAACACCTCTTTGTGTCCATTCACTAAACTAAACATCCCAAACCATGGTGTGTGTTTGTGTGATTGAGTCAACACAGAGAAGCTGAAGTTCAGGCTTTGGCATCATGATTGTTTTGAGAATACCCTGTCTAAAGCACTTATCCAAGGATAAGACAAATCAATGGAGAGATTACTGAACAGTCTGAAGATGCTCACATGGTTGTGAATTGTAATTTTTTGTGCATTCCTGGTAAAGCATCTTGATTTTCTAAATAGTTCAGAAATTCCAAAGTTATTCCAAATTCATTTTGCTACCAGCTTTAAACTGAATAATTTGCACACTGTTTCTATATTCTGCTGCTTTTTAGACACTTCTATTTTCCACATACAGGGATTGAGGATTTTATTTCGTCGAATTGCAGCAACATGTTGAATTTATAAAGGTAGGATTTGGCGCTGCAGGCTGATCTCCTTGGTGGAATAGACCCATCGCTGCACATATTTTCTTTATCAAATGTTTAAACAACCCTGTTCTTTTCAGAGCTTTGCAATAAGCACCGAGTCTGGGAAAATTCTAAACAATGGGATTTTTCTGTCATCTCCAACAAAGAACCCATCATCACTGACATAACAATGCAGTTTAAATATCATGTTTAACCATAATACTGTTTGCCGCCTTGCTTTTGGCAGCTGGGAGAGAACAACTGGGCACCAGCTAAGGTGGACTTCTATGGGACTCATACATTTTTTCCTGTTCAGCTGCTCGGAGAACCCTGGTTGGGTCCTTGTTTGGCCTCAAGCCAGTGCATGGATTTTTAGGCAGATGTTTCAGACATTACATCCACAAAGCCAGGGCTTGCAGAGCAAGGCACCTTTGCTGAGTGAGTGCTTTCATTTGTTGAAAACCCTTGCTAATGAACTGCAGCAGTAATACTAAAGCTTTATTATTCATATATAAAACATACTTCCATCCCTTCAGGAATGGTTAATTCTGTGGAGCTCAACCTACTCTCACCAGTGAGTAACTATGAGATCGCTTGTCCAAGTTTCTACCTCATCTTGCTCCTTCCCTTTATTCTGTAATTTCCAATTGTAGAGGGCAATGCATATGTGTACAGTGGCTTAGCCAAAATCAAACAGTAGAAGGATCTGAATACAGACTGGGGCCTGCAGAAATGGAAGTAGTAAGGGGTATTAATCCCTGAAAAACTCGTGGTGTTTTCTAGGATGTTAATCCCAGAATCCCAGAATTACAGAATAAATTGGAAGGGACCCACAAGGATCACCAAGTCCAACCCCTGTCCCTGCACAGCACCATCCCCAACAATCCCACCCTGTGCCTGAGAGCGTTGTCCAAACAACTCTTGAGTTCTGCCAGGCTTGGCGCTGTGACCATTCCCTGGGGAGCCTGTTCCAATGCCCAGCCACCCTCTGGGTGAAGAAGCTTTTCTGGATAACCCACCTAAACTTCCCCTGACTCAGCCTCAGGCCATTCCCTCCATCCTGTTCCTGTCACCACAGAGCAGAGATCAGTGTCTGCCCCTCCTCTTCCCTTTATGAGGAAGCTGCAACTGCAATGAGCTCTGACCTCAGTCTCCTCTTATCCAGCTGAACAGACCGAGTGACCTCAGCCGATCCCCATATGGCTTCCCCTCAAGGCCCTTCACCATCTTAGTTGCCCTCAGCATGTCTGAGATTGCTAAATTGGAAATAAGGGTGTGAACAGCTGTGCACTTTAAGTTTCTGCTATAATTTTTAAAAGCCTGAAGTTCTTAATTTGAATTGAAAGGTTTCTTTTATCCTTCATTTAATATAGGAATTCCAGCATTACCTTGAATACTTTTTTTCTTCCAAGGGATGGGAGAAATATAAATGGCTTTTCCATTGAGGCCAGTGATTCTTTCCACTAGAGTTAAATAATTTGATTATAAATGGAGTCCTTAAATGTCAAGGAGATGCTGAATTCACCTGAAAACAGGCATTTAGGGAAGCTCATAAAAGCTGTGAGCTGCAGTCAGTTAGCTCATCATTCTTTTAGCATGCACTTCATTTAGCAGTTACTGACCGCCAGATTAATTCTCTCAAAGCATCCTGATTGCAGCTAAGGTCTAGCATGAAGTATTACATGTGCAACAGCATTAGACAAAAAGTCAAGAAATCTGCCAGAACATCTATCAGGAACAGCTGGGTTATAAACCCTTTGAAAATTTGCAGGACAGGTCAAATATACAGTGTCTCCTGACTTCCCTGAATGAAGATCTGAGTCCTGCTCCATGAATTCAGTGAGAGCATCGCTCGTGCCTTTGGCAAATTCACCATGAAAAGATGAACTCCAGTGATCTGCAGCAAAATGTGGGAGGTCCGTTCCCTTTGCAAAATCTGCCTAGAGAGATGTCATACGTGGTGAAGTTCTGGCTGCATTGGGTACACATGGAAAAGCCACTGCATGTCTTCCAAAGCCAGTCAGTGCTGTGGGGGTACATCATCCAGAGACAGGATGTGGTCTGGACTCTCCCAAAAAGCTGGTCTCGGATCAGACTGCAAAGTGGGATTCTTCTTTGTTTTCAGCAGTAAAATAATGCCTTCCTGGCAGAAGGGAATAGGAGCACTCCCATCTTCCCTTGCATGCTGAGTGCAGTCCTTATAACAGCCCAAGCAGACATGCAGTAGAGCCTGTTCCATTTGCAAAAGGCTACAGGATGAGTGGGGCTTCAGGAGATTTATGCTCCAGTTTCCCCATAACACGTGACAATTTTTCACCACTGTTGTCAGATAGAAACTGATCCCCCTCCCCTTTTCCCTAGAACCAGTAACAGCCCCAGGAAGTGATAGCTGGGGAAATTTCCTTGCACATGTTGAAGAGACCAAAGCATGGCAGACATCTCTGTTTCTGAGCTAGAGATGATGCCCCTGTGACATAATTGTTGAGGATTTTAGTCTTCAGTCAGGGGATTTTAAATCTACAGGGTCTTTAAGGAATGATGGAAGACAGATTTGGAGAAGGATGCCCAGCACTGCACATGTGCTGTCAGAATGATAATGCTCAGCTGCAAGTCCTCTTTCAAGACCACAGAAGGGGTGATTTTGGGCAGCTGCAAAATCACAAGCTGCCCTGGCTAAATCTGACAGCTCTCCTATAAGAACTGATTTTACCATCCCCTGGATCTGGCTCCCTGCAGATAACTCTTCCACACAGATGTTTTCACAGGTTCCTCACCACGCCCATAGCCAAGTCTTTCCCAGTGGGGGAAATTTAATCAGGCTCGTAATAATGTACTGGAGCAACAAAAACAACAAAATGGTGACATAAAATGTCTCCCTGGTGGTGCTAGGTGAGGTGAGGATGAGTGACACTGCATTTTTGGGATGTTGCTGCGCTTTTCTTGAATGACACCTATCTCTGCTTTGATGTTCATCCCTCATCTCTTCTTCCTCCCCTCCCTCCCCAGCTATGACAAAAACACCTTTACTAATAAACCTCCAGCTCAAATAGCAGGTTTTATTTAGTGTGCTATAAAAACAGTCATTTCTCAGATCATAAAAAGGCCTCAACTGGACTGCATCATTTTGCTGAAGTGAGTTTTCTGGTGGAGCGATTCTCTCTTCTAAATGCCACAGTCCTGCACTACCAGTATTTATGTACCAAAATAAAATGCAATTTTCTGTATTTTATTAAGTGTGAATCTCCAGTGCAAATCCACTTGGGAGCTGATCCCAAGATTTAATTGTCTTTTGATTTTATACTTTCAAGATATTTTCAAGAGTTTTCACAATATCACCAGGCTAAGTACAGTTTTATTAAGGTACAACAGCATTACTTTAAGGCCCTGACCAAGTTTAGCTTTGTCTTCTACACATATAAATCTGCAGCAGCACAGACCAGAAAAAGAAAGGGCAGGGAGCTGTGATCTAGGAAGGAAGATTGCAAAATACCCTGAGCACAGCTTAGTGCTTAAATGACCTCCCAAACTTCTCTTCCTTCTCTTTCCAAAGCTTCTCCCCCAAAAAGTCAGGTATAAAGTGGAGTCCTGAGTCTCACACTCATGTGGCTGAATATGTAGAGTTTTAATATAAATTCAGGCCTGGGATTAGCATCCAGAACAGAACTGGAGAACATCTAGCTAAGAACTGGCTTATCCTATACTGAGAATCTGCTCTGGAGAAACCATTACACTCCTGAACCTGTGCAGAAATGCAGTGATTTCTATGCACACATTCGCTTGGGACTAGGGTCACTCAGACCAGGTAGAACCATGGTGCAGTTCCACCACCTCAGAGCATTGCCCTTTTAATTGCCTTTGTTCTGGTAACTCACCTAAGTACATTTCTTTGCTCTATACATGTTGATGAAACAAAACCATTCCCAGCCTTGCTATTGCTTCCTCTTAAGTGCTGACTGCGTGCTCAAGTTGAGTAAGTCTAAAAAAATACTGGCGCTGAAGGTACAGCCTCCTATCCAAGCAGCTGGGCAAATGGGGTAAATCACAAGCAGCAGGACCCATTTTAGATATCAAAGTGTATTTGCCCCTTGATAAGGGAGGAAAGCTACGCCTCTTTCCTTTCAAAACTTACTTATTTTGAAGGATTGGAATTGGAAGTGTTGGCAGAATATAAATGTTTCCAAGCATTGGTTGAGGAGAGAGGGAGATTGACTAAAGCAGAGGTGAACCTGGTGTTATAAGCATCTGAGATCCACTTCAAAGGGAATAAAAATACATGGGGACAGGAGTGCCACAGAAGGTCCTTAGTTTAGCAGATACACAGGGTTTGAAGTTAGGAAAACTGGCATGAGAAACATGGCTCACACTTTAAGAGGGTCTGTAAATAATCATGAGAACACCTTATTGCAGAAATCGATGGGTTTTCTAGGACTGGGAGTTTCTTTTAAAACAAGCCTGGGTGTTTTTCTGACAGCTATTGGACTTGGAACAGGAATACATTTAGGCAAATCCCCTGGTATGAGTCATGAAGGAGGTTTGACTAAGTGGTTCTCTCTAGCCTTAAAAATCTGTGACTATATAACCTCTCTATATCCTCCAGTGTTTTGTCCAACCTGGTGTTAAGCAATTCCAGCAATGTGTCTTCAGCCCCTTCTTCTGGGAGTCTATATCTCAACGCAATAAATCTCTCTGTTCAGAGTCTCTTCTCTCTTCCCCTGGAATAATTTCCATCCCCTGACATACCTCAGTTCTGGATTCATCCCAACAATTCCTCCTCATCCTTGGACCAAAAAGAATATTTCATATTTTTAAACAATTCATTTCTCTTGCCATATTCCCTGCTGCTGTAAAGCGGTCTGTCCCATGGGTAAGACAGAGTTGATTTACTAGGAAGGGCCTTTCTCTCTTGGCAAATCCAGTGAGATGTGGTTCCCTCTGGAAAAAAGATGGGCAGTGTTGTACCACACATGGTTCTGCAACGATGAGAGATGCCAAGATCCACCAGTTCAACACACTCAGGCTACCAACCTGGCACAGGGAAAGCTACTGTGATTTCTGCCACCATTCCTCTAACTTGGCTGAGCATGGACTTTTTAGAGGCAAATCTGTGTGAAATATTCCTCCAGACTGAATCTGTCCTCGCCAAATAGCTGAGATTTGGCTCTGAGCTTTAAAAGGAGGCACTAAGTATCACCTGATCAGCATCTAAGCCTTAAAGCTCTAAAGCACTGCAAACCCAAAACATCCTGGTTTTGAAGAGTGAAGAACCCTGGAGTCAGTTTTAGGCATTGGCTGCTTTTTTCCATTTTTTTATTTTTTTTTTTTTTTTTCCCAGTTTTAAATATAGAGGAACATATTGATTTGGTCGTTTCTGGTTTAAATTTCTCTGCTGTTCTGTATCCTGCATCGCAGTCTCAAAACATGAGCCCAAATGCAAAACTCTGAACAGTTGGAGACCTCTGCCTCAATCCAAATGTCACAGTTGGTGTTCTGAAGGGTGTTTTGGGGAGTTTTCTTGGGTATGGGGGGAGAAAAAAGAGCAAAAGCTAAATCCCAAACCACTGTACAAAAAGGATGCATATGTTGAAGTCACTGATGCAAAAACTATTCAGTGACTGCTTTAAAAATCCTTAAAATAACCCCCTATTTCATTCTAAGTATTTACCTAATACTCAGTAGTTACTATTTTTTTTCTCTGTGTTTTTCCTCCTTTGTTTTGTTTTCCACTAGACAATACACACAGCTCTGCATAATCCCCCTTTAAGGATTTCTCTCAAGGATACACAGATATCTATTTTCCAGTACCAGACAAAACAACCTTGTGAAATCAGGGCAGATTCATCACCCATCCTGCACACGACCTTATCAGCAGTTGCTATGGGTGGCCCCTGTGGAATACTGTGGAAAGGGCAAAGCTGGGAAATGTGCACTTTAAAGTGCCAGAGAATTTAGTTCAGTGTGCAGCACTTGTAATTTCTGCTGCTGCAGACTGCTCAGCTTGTTATGGATACCTGAGAATTTGCTTATTCTGTGACTAGAGGTCATGAGGTTTATTACAGTAAATTTTTTTGCCCCCCCCCCCTTTTTTTTTTTCTTATGGAATAGGTAAGGCATAATTGAAGGTGCCAGATTCCTTGCATGTGTAATATCTCCAGAGATGAAGAGAGAAGAGAAATAAAGCTTCCTGACACTCCTTTCTCCACATGTAACATATTATGCATTTACTTTTACTGACAAAGGGAATATTTAAGGAGAAGGCAGTGCTGTGCTAGGTTTTGGTACAAGAGGTATGGCAAAAAGAAATTCACTGACAAAGACTCAGGTGGATGGACTGCAGCAGCAGATATTAAAAATTAAGTTTTTAGCTTCCTCATCATCTATATTCCCATCTGGTGGCATCTACTACTAAACATATCCAGAATATACATTTGTTTCTATTGATTTGCATGCCATTCTCTATCCAGAACCATGGATCTACAGTTTGTAAAAATATTACTTCAGTGAGTAAAATCAGTGTACTTTGTATGTTCATGTGGGACAGAGAGCTACAAACCAATGAGTAAACAAGTTACAAAAGTTTATAACATCACTGCATCATTCACACAAAGCAAAAATACATGGTTGGTATCTAAAGTCTGTCTTAAATAAATCTCAGAGCACTTCATGGAAGAAGTAGCAGTCATTATTCCACTGCAGATGGAAATACTAAGGCTCAGTGATTTGGCCATGGTATTTCATATTCCTTGACCAGTGCAAGCAGGAGAATTTAGTGAGTTTTCCTCACACTCGTTTTTGCTGATGACCATGAAGATCCCCATGACCAAGGCCACAAGTTCATGTTTCCAAGGCATTTTACAATCTAGATGAACATGGCTTTGAATAAATGAATGTCTGGCTGGAGACAAACTGATACCTTGCTGTATGAGTCGTGATGAACGTGCCATCTGTATGAACGTGACATCCAGTGTGCCTATTACAGACACAGCTGGAATCCCTGTTTGCCAGAGGAGGACTAACATGGATCTGTGTTTCAGCACAGCAGCACCTTTTCACTGCCTGCCAGCTGGGATTCTGGGAAGTCTCATACCTACAGGACTATGATTTCTGTGCTGCAAACCCAAAAGAGTGTTCTTTTTAAAGACTTTTAGCTTTGTGGAGATACTAAAATGGATTATCCATGCACCTGCTGCCACAGTACACCTACAGTGCTCTACCTGTCATGGTGTGTGTGTGTGAGTGAGTGTGTTGGTGGGCGTTTAATTTAAAGAATGGGTTTAGTCTCACAGAATGAAACCTGGGGAAGATCCCCAGTCACCCATCCTTCAAGTAATTACACCAGGAAAAGCTACCAGGTCTATTCTCACCAAGCAGAAGATACTGTGGCAGGCAAGAAGTGACCTTGCGTTTCTTCTGCTCAAAATCCCAGCAACTCACAGCAACTTAAATGAGAACATGTGCAATACAATTAGGTTTTCTTCCCTTGCAGGCTTGCTGTGCATCTCCTGTCTGAAAAGGAGGGGACATTTCAGACAGAGGCTTCAGCTCAGCAGGGCTGTCTGCTGCTCACCAGGACTTTGCTTTGAGAAAGATAGAGGAAAGGCTGTGATTAGAGCAAAGACTTAATATTCTCAGGGCTCCTTCCCTCCAGAAACAGAGTTTTAACTCAGGAGCCACAGAAAGTGAATCCCAGAGTTGGAGGAAAAATAAGAAATTCAGGTTCGCATACAAATCTAAGTTTCCTCCACATGACTGAGCTGTTTGTTACCAAGTTGCAATTTAGAGCATCCTGGTCAGGTGTGGAGTGATACTTGACTGTGGTCAGGTTTGGAATGACACTTGTTAAAATGTTGCAGGAATTGGCCCCCCAGCCCCATCTGTAGAAAAGCTTGGTGCAGCTCATCAGTCGGAACAGAGAATTCTCAGAGTGTGGCTCTGGCCACCAAAGTGTCACCAACACCTGGTCTAGGAGCTTGGCTTCCTTCTACAGCCCGTGAGACCCCCAGAGACGACATCAGGTGTGCTAACTCTGCTGCTTACTTAAGTCACCTGAGAAGTTATTTTAGGCACCCAAACCAGACATTTGATGGGAGGTAGGATGCAGATAGCCTAACTGACCTCAGTGTTTTGTAATACACTTTTAATCCCTTTCCTGCTGCTCCATATCAGACTCAAATGGGCTGAAATATGTTTTTTAAAAAGTCTCTAGGAATCATTTCCAGAACAATAAAATGTACCGAGGCCCAATCTGTTTACGGCAAAGGTTTGAAGTTTTCCAACTTTTTTTTTTTTTTTTGCATAAGCATCCTTGATGTTCTTTGAAAACACATTTTAATTAAAATTGTGATTTATTATGGGGTTGCCTAATGCCATCCCTCCTACTGGATGCAGAGAATTTTTCGTTCCTCACCGTCAACTTATAATATCACAAAGTCCTAATTTGAATTGGTCTTGAATGAAAATCTTCTCTTTTCTTTTCTTGAGACAAACCATGGAAGAGCAGAGATAATATTGGATACACCTCAGTCTCTGTGCCTTTCTTCATAGCCACTAGACAAGGAAGCATTTTGAAAACTAATCCAAAGATCAAAGTTATGCACACAATTGAATTTAAACCCAGTCTTTTTTTGCAAGGTGTCACATTTCCTTGTAGTCCCTCTGAAAATGCCACATTCTACAAACAGGCATTTGGAAACAGAACTAATCTGTTACTGGGATTCAAACTGGTCGTGCTGTTCAGATGACCACACTTCTATCCACTTGTTTAAAGCTTTACTCAGTGTTTTGAGGCTTACTCATCAGTAAAATCTCCAGTAATGGATATTCTGTTAACCACAGGGTAGGACAGCTGACCACAGGAAGAATGCAACTGAAACAGCTTCCTGCTGCCCACAGAGCAGCACCACCACGTGCCTCTGGGCACCCTTTCCTCCAGGTTCTTCAGTAGGCTATTTCCCACAAGAACATCCCTGACCTATTTGTGATGCTTCCAGAGAGGCCTCAGCCCATCACTACACCTTTAATGAGCAGTTCATTACTCAGTCCTCTAAACCAAGTGCAGACGAGGGCTGTGAGATTAGGAAGGCTTTCCTCTACTGAGATTAAATGTGGTTTGAGGTACTGTCTGCTGTAGACATATTTTTGACTCTTGGTCCCTCTTCCCCAGGCTTATGGGCTCAGCAACGGGGAAAAACAACCTATCAAAAGTTGTAGGAAGAGCGCAGTGCCTGATGTCAGACATCTGGATGTGGGGAGCAGGAGTCTTCCCACACAAGTGGTCAGTGGATTTTGACCACACTGATGATGGACCAAGTCTTGGCCCTTGCTTGGGCATCCTTTAGAGGACCAATGTGCCCTCTTCTTTCTTTCCATCACCAATTTAACATTCTTCTCACTTCTCTCTATTTTACCAGGAAAAATTCTCAGGACTGTGGACCTGGTCTAAGCATGGTCTAACTGATTTAGGATTTTGGAGATCATTGTTGTGCTCTTGTATCTGCCTCTGACTTCAGCATTCCCTAATCTTTAATGAGCCCAGGGACAGTTTTCCTCAGTGTGATTATTGGGCAACACTGAACCACAAATTTGGCATAGGCTTCTACCAGCATTATATAAGTCATGATTTGAGTAAAGAAGATGTTTCAGAGAGTGTGTTTTCCCACTCTGGAGGAGGCCCTGCTGAAGTGAGGATGTCTGCACAATTCCCTCAAAGGAAAACAGACTGGAAAACATTAAAAGAACAAAACTTTGGACGAAACTCACTAAATTTTGACCATCTTAGCTCACCATCTCCTCTGAAGACCCTGTCTAACTGTTAAAAAGAAAAAGAACACCTTTCCAATGAAATAAGGGAAGCACGTCACCTAGTTAAACTCCAGTGATCTGATTTCCATTCCTATTAGGGCAGCAACCTCAGGACACAGATGAGAAATCTCTCCCCCACTGGCAGGTTAGGTCAGCAGTAGACAAGATGCAAAGTTTACCTGAAGTGTGTGCTATGCCAGCTTGTTTGTTGGGCAGGCAGCAAGAGCTAAGGCTACAGTGCCTTTTTTGTTAATGAACTGAAGAAAAGAGAGAAAATTTTTCTCTTCCAACCGATTTATCCTGATGGTGAAGATTTAAAGTGTGGCCCATTCAGGAGAGCAAGGCTCAACACAGGTGTCAGTGAGGGAGCCTCAGAGGCATCAGAGCAGCACAAAATCCTTTCTGCAGCACCAAGGAAGGGTCATAGGTGCCTGTTTAAATTTTCTGCCCACGCTACAGTAACATGAGCAGCAAACAAAGCCAGGCTGCTTTCTAACAATCCTGTCTCGGGACCAGCAACGGTTTGGGGAATATCGCTGCAGAGCTTTGGTGTAACTCAAATGAAAACATGAAGGTTACTAGGGATACGAGGAGACTCATAGAGCAATTAAATAACCAACAGACACACACACCCACACACGCAGCCCTCATTTACTCAAAACCCTGACAGTTGTTTATTGAGAAGTAGGTGTTGACGGTTCACTTGTCTTGGATGGATTTCTCCCGGAATAAACACCAGCGCTTTCAAAGCGCCTGATCCCATTTTCTTGTAAAAGAAGAAGTTTAAAAAAAGAAAAAAAAAAAGAAAAGGAAAGGAAAAAAAAAAGGGAAAGAAAAAACCTTTAAAATCTCCCACAAACACTATATACAGCATGGGTATCATTACTTCTGTGTGCTGTAGAGAGGAGACTCCATGTATGGGAAAAGATTGAGCTACAAGAGTGTTTTGGAAAATGAAGAGTTATTTCGCAATAGGCCGTGACATCTCCCTTGGAGAAAACTTGCCCAGATTCTGCAGATTGCTTTGCAGATGGAAAAGGGACAATGTCTTATTGCAATATACTCTCAGATAAAGTCAATTTTGGCATGATCTAGAAATTTTCCCTCCCCAGGAGGCCAACACTGAACTCCGACGGCATCTATCCTTCTTTAAGCTAATCTTTATGTTCAACTGCAGGTGCAATCAATAACATCAATGCAATCTCCATAGTAAAACAGAGATCACTGAATGCCAAAAGGCTGAGCAAAATTCTCCTTCCCAGCCCCAGGTCTGTGCTATCAACAGCTGAAGAGATGGCTGAATCTTCACAAATAGGAGAAAAGGAATGAAATGAAAGGAAGTTCACACTTAATATTAGAACCCGCTGACAATGAGATGTATTAAGTTATAGGGCAACCCACAGATGCAACAAGAAACTCACTTTTTGAACAGTTAAGACTAGAAAAATTAATAGGGTATGGAGAAAGTGCTACAGAGAGCAATTGTGCAATGATAGGAAGAGAGACATAAAGGTTATCTATCTACATCTTTCCCATTCTTCCTCCCATGTTTCAACAGTATTCCCAGAGAACTTTATTTTAAGCCCATTGCAGAATTTTACTGCCTATAGTGGTAACAAGGCTACTCTGACACAGGTTTGAGAGATTTCTCACAGTCAGAACGGGCAAAACCAAGGATGCTGAGCAAGGGTAATTTTCAGTAACTACACTGAACTGCTGGACTTGCACTTCAATGTGGGCATGAGTTCACCTGTACAAAGTCTCAAGCAGAGATAAGCACTTATAAGGGTCCCATTCCTGAACTTCCTTGCATTAGAAATGTAGGCACATTACTCCAGGATATTATCTATATTTGCATTACCAAGCCTGTAGCAAGAATCAAAGAATCACAGAATGACAGACTGGTTCGGGTTGGAAGGAACCTTAAAGTTCATTTCCTCCCACCACCCTGCCATGGGCAGGGGCACCTTCCACTAGCCCAGGTTCCTCCAAGCCCCATCCAACCTTGTCTTGGACACTTCCAGGGATGGGGCATCCATGTGATTCTTCTCTCCTTATTCTTTTATTTGACTTCAAGTGTTTTTAAAACCTCTCCTACCCATACATAATTACTTGTATGTGCACTAGCAAACCCATATGAAGATACTTCTTTTGAAGGTATAATTAAAAACTACCACAGAGTAAAATTTAATTTTGAGGTCTGAAACCACATCGCAGGGATGCTGCTGGGTTTGCCACACTTCCTGACTCACCAGTGAAAGCAGTCAAGCAAATAACCCATCTCACACACATGCTTAAACAGTCCTTACACACTTGCTGTGTGCATTCTCCAGGGGACCTTAAGATGCTGTTTTGTACACAGTGCAGCGTGAGCTTTCAGTGGTGTGAAATAAAGAGGTTAGTGCCACGGCAAAAATTCCAAACACAAAGAATATGGCTCAAGATGCATAAATAATTAAACGGTGTGCGTTTAAAACATGAACCATTAAAACAGCCTTTGTGAGGGGGAAGAAAACAAAACCCAAAACAAAACAAAAACTCTAGGATGCAAATTAATCTTTCATAAGGCAAACCTTCAGATGGTTGCTTCTTCATGAGCACTTCACAGTGCTCTCTCTCCTTTTGAACCCAGTATTCATAGAGAAAAGTGTTTTGACAATCCCACTAGGACGCTCATCCTCTGTGTTCAGAGGGAGATTCATAAAGATCACAAGGCAGGATTGTGAATATAATGATCCCAGGGATTAGCCTTTCTTCCAACTATGGTAGGGCAGTCCTCTGGATCTATCTGAAATCAGAGAAGGGGCTCTTGACTGTGAGCCAGCATGCGGCTTTCTTCTCACTGCCATTGTCCCCTCCCCATCCACTCTCGTGCTCTCAATACTTAAAATACTTAAAAGTTTAAAACAGTTGCATGTTAGCTATCGCCCTCCCTGTCACAGGAAAATGAAGGAATGTCCATTAAGAATAAGTGAACTGTTGCTCTCTGTCAGAGTGAATCTACCACCGGCAAGCCCTGTTTAAGTATTGATAAAGGAGCTTATTTAACCTACTGGAAAATCAAGCCCAAAGGATAAGGAAAAGCTTATTCAGGGGAAAGAAGATTTTGTGATTAAGACGCTGGATACGTATTTAGAAAACCTCTTGTTTGCTCTTATTCTCTTGTACCTTCTGACTTTGAGCAAGAACTTTGTCGTTACCAGCCAAAACACCAGAAGAGATCATCTCCTACTTCAGCATTTAGAAATGGATTTAATACGAGCTGGTCTCACTCCCTAGTCAAGATGCCTGATCCAGGAACACAGTCCATGGTCACCCAGAGGCATTTCAGTAGTTGGTAAGAGAGGAAAAAGAGATGCTTATGGTGACATTTAGGCCAATGAAAAACCTAATTTGTGCTCTGGATGTCCATGGGCTATGGCTGGACTATAACGATGAAACTGTTCTCAGAAGAAGATAAAACTTTGCAGAATGTTGTCCCAAATTCTATGTCTTTCTGTCCAAAAAGGACAGAAATAATAATCCTTCCCTTCTCTTGCTGCACACCTCTGGTTATGCTTTAGCCTATAAGCTCTGAGGAGCAAGACCTGTCTCTCACTGTGCCACCACAACCGGGGTCGGACTAAGTCCAGGTCTTTTCAGACAGACTACAGCAGAGATACACACCTTTAACTGAATTAACGGCTTTAACCCCTTGTATCCAAGGACTAAAGGAAAGGGCAATAACATTATAAAATAAGCCAAAGTAGTGTCATTTATATAAGAGAAAACCAGAGTACAGGAGGAACTGTGAACTACCTATCATTATTTCCCCAAATTTTTATGCATGTGAACATTTAAGTAATCACACTGGTTTACAGGATATTATAATAAGTATATACAATAAATGACTTAAAAGACTGTCATAAAAACAGTACACTAGCAAAGACAAGAACTTGAAAGATCTCGTGACTTGATTAGTTTGTGAGCATGGCCTCAACTCAGTCCATTTCTGCAAACAGATTAATGGTACAGGCTTTAATTACATGCTCACATACTGCTGTTTTCTGCAAGGCCTCAGCTTCACCAAGTGCCAGTGAGAGGTTTTAATTCCTGTAACTTTATAGCACATTAATCATGGGTGATGAGGGCATGAATCAGTTATGCAAGTCATCCCAAATACATACTGATGAAATCTGTAAGCCATCACCACCCACCACCCATATTCTGATTATCCACCTCTGTTATAGATGAACTATTTTGGGATTCTGTTAAACAGTTCTAAGGACATTTAGTATTTTTTGAGTAGCACAGGGATTTCTTACCCACCATCCCCATAATATTGTGTGCCTGAGTTTCCATGGGATCATTTATTGATGGGCTCAGTAAGGAAAAATGTGAGGGTCCAACATTGAATGCCTTCAAGTGGTGACCTAGGGCAACATTCTGCATGGAAAAAAAGCCCTACCATAGTACCTCTAAACACACTTATACACGCTTTGCAGTTAACCCTTTATGTGGTGTTACAAAACCCCATCTTTGTGATTCACTTAAAAAACATAAGCTCTGTCACAGTATAATATGGTAGAAAAATCTCCTCTGTACAAGGCAGAATGTTACTCATTGCAAGGTACAAGCAAGATGGTCAAGATCTGAAGTTTGGTTGGTCTGTTTGTTTGTTTTGGGTTTTTTTTTTTATGTTTGGTACAGGGTACAAGGAATTTTCCCTAGGAACAGTAGATGAAGTAGATGAGAAGGCAGAGACAAGTAGATTTACTGTATTTAATTTCTATTTGTCATAGAGAGACATGTACAGGTTGCTCCAACTATTGGTGTTATCCTTTTTTTGGTAGTGGCTTGAAATCTACCTCTCACCAAGCCATAAATATTACATTTGGAAAGACCTTTCAGGGCATTCCAGCCACCCTCTTGCAATAGGTACAATGGTCCCTACTAAATATTCACAAGCATAATTCAATTTTGTCATCAGAAGGGTCATTTGCCTCCTAATTACCATGGAAATAATGCAATGGACCACTAGGTCTTCACCACAACACATCCATTATTTCCCAGTATGCTCCAATATATGGACACATAAATTGTACTTGCCTGCTTAGTTCACTGCTAAAATAAGCCCAACCACGAGTATGTTGTCCAATAATCTCCACAGCTGACACAAAGACTCAAACCAAAAATCTCTTCCTGTGTTTTAAAGTCAAATTTCAAAGTGCACCACAGAGCCAACAGCAGCTTTTCTTTCAAGAGTACTGATAGTTAAAATAACTTCCTCTCAAAAATTCTGTTGCACTCGGATTTTAGAGAAGGAGGAAATAAGAAACAATGGCTTTGAAGTAATTCATCTCAGGGAAAGAAATTAGATCAGGGTTCATATTTTACAGTGATTTACATCTTGCGCAACCCCATTACATTTAATGGGCCTACTGAAGGTCTGTGTCAACATGGAATGTGACTCTTCAGGCTTAAGTGCTGTGATTCATGGACTGGGTTACAGTGGGAGCTGTTTTTAGGACAAGACTTTATCTCCCAGGACTACTGATAGAGATTTTAGTTTTATTTAGAGGGGGGAGGTTGCTTTGTTTCCCTTTGTTTGCTTCTTAGGAATATTCAAGGGGTTGTTCCAGTTCATCAGATGCCCATATTTCATGTCTTTTGCTGTCACACTTACTCTAATGGGAGTACCTGGACTCTCGGCATGTATAGTGTCATGTTTTTTGATAGCACAACTCTTTATTGTAGATCATATAGAATATAAAACATTCAGAAGGGAGCAGTACTGCCTGAAAGTGGAAACTATAGACCAAGGCCAAGAGAGGCAGTATTTTATAAATACCTATGCTGTTATTCTCCCTCTAAACTTCTGTTTGCTTTTTCCATTTATTTTTTTTTTTCCAATCCTACAAGGGCCTGAAATGAGCATATATGGACTTATATTTCTTTCTTTCCTGTAAAGATTTATAATATTAAGTTACTACTGCAGATAAACCAGAGTTGCTACACAGCTTCTGACATGGTTGAAACAATAGACTGCATGCATAAATCCAAAACACTACTGAATGAAATAATTTTGGTGCCTTTTGCCATCTCCCAGGAGGGTTGTAATAGCGTAATGAATATTTAACATTTCTCTTCTATTTTTATTAGAGTTTGTAGCACCTTATAAACTACAAGAAGCACTTACTGCTTTGTTCCATATATAAATTTCCTGTCTTGGAGTGTGAACTCCTAGACACCATTTAGAGACCATTCTTAAAAAGGAAGAACACTCTAGCAGTACTTCAGATTAAATATATAAATAATTGTATGGGATATTTAGTAACTCCAGTTTCAAAGGAGGACTACAAGCACATTTCTCACCTGAAAAGCAGTGCATAAGGCCCACTCGCACTAAGGAGTTTCCACTGGAAAGGAAGAAAAAATAAATCTATAAAGTCACTTGTGTTTCATGCAGAAACTAATGGGTGTAGGAGACAGATATTTAACTCTCCACCAGTGTACTCTGTAGGGACTGGTGGATTTACGGTGGAATATTCCAAGGGAAACTGCACTCAAGTCACGCTGGCACAGAAGCATTTTCTATTTGATACTATCCTGGTAGCTGCTGTGCCGTGTCCTTTCTCTAGGTGCACACACTATGCTGGAGTGGGAAGAAATCTAATCTGGGAAACTCTAAATTAAGGCTTGCCTACACTTCGTGCTTAGCCTAGGCTCTCAAACTGGGTTTTGACCAGCTATGACTACTTTCATGCAAAGTCTTATTTTACAGTAGTTTTTTTGTATTTTGAACTTGCAGTTTCTTGCCCAGAATAGGATTTGAAGGTTGGACTCAATGGTCTTGGGGTTTTTTTTTCAACCTAAATGATTCTGTGATTCTGTGATATACAGACAAATATTACCTTTCTGGTGTACCACTACAGAAGACTGTGGTATCCCCTCACACGTGGTATGTGAGTGTTCATTCACAGCAAAAGTATGATATCACAGGCTTTATGGAAAGACTGTTTTTCTCCCTCAAACTGGACACCTGCTCATTAGAGTCAGGCAAAGGAACCCCCAAACCAAACAGAGTGGTTTGAAGCCTTGCTCTGTCTCTCCCATTTTGAATAAGTGCTTTTGATCATGTCACACCATTTATCCACCACCTTCCCAAATACACATCAAAAGATCTTCAAGGCTTGGTTTGAATCTCCTGCCCCCTGACTGGGTATAGGACCAGAGCCTGCTGCCACTCTGCAGTTTGCTCCACTCGCCCTTTATTAATGGTTTCCCTTTCTCCCTACTGGTACTTCCCAGTGTGAGCACAGAACCCCTGGCAGCTCTGTGACCTTGCAGAGCACGGAGGGGGAAGAGAGGAGACGAGAGTTTAGAAGTGGGTTTTGATCTACTCCACAAACACTGACCACACTGCGAAACAAACAGCTGCAAGAGAAGACAAAGAAGGTCTGAGAACGGAAACCAATATATTCTGAAAGCTGGGAGCGGTTAAATGCGATGAAGAGCCACAGCAGCTGACGGGGAGGGAGCTGGGAGCGGGAGGAGGGAGCGTTCCGTCACATGTGCTCGGCGTATTATCATTTTTCAATACTCACATTAAGAACAAGAAAACCACAAAGTTTCATAACTTGTCATTTAGCTTAAGGGGGGGGGGGGCGGAACGGGGGGTGGTAAGAAGAAAGAAAAAAAAAAAAACCAAAAGAACCCTAAGGTTAAAAGAGGAATAATAAAAACATCTCTGAACCACAGAGAATTGCAAGGTGACCTTCAGACAAAATCTGGGGTGAGCAACCCAGCTCTTGTCTTCAGATGTCATTCATTTCCTAACTCGCTCTTTGCAAAGGAAGCACAAAAGGCAGCTTCTTGAGTTGTCTGCAGGAAGATGAACAGAACAAGGACTTTCTGTTTGTACTTCTGCGTTCCTCTTTTTAAAATAATAACAGAGAATAGTATGATCTGAAGTGGCTGCCTGGGGGATTTTTGTCTTTCTGTTTTTAGTGCACATTTCTCTGCAGTGAGTGAAGGATCCATGCAAATAAGTGGAGGGTTTACACCGAAGGGACTGCGTGGGGAAAACAGCCAAATTGATTGCACACCTGTCAGTTCACACACAAGCACTGCCAAGTGCCTGGAGTACACAATCCAAAAAAGACAACAGCACATTGCGTTCCCTTGCACTGGTTTAACTTCTCTCTATCATAATCGCTTCTTTTAATAATTACTCCTATTAAAGATAAAAATCTGATTTTTCATGTAATCTTCCCTTGCCCTTTTGTAACAGTTTTAGTTCCTAGATCTCAGGAACCTCAGAAGTGTTAAGGTCTTTGGTGCTATTTAGGTGTGGAAATGGAGGTGCTCTTGGAAATTATGAAAATGACGACATAGTTTGGTCTGCGTCAACCTTCCTGTGAAGGGATAATGCTGAAATCTCATTCAGACCTCCCACATTCCACTACCTTATTTTGAAAATCACTGTTACTTTAAAATATATAAGTGTAATAAGATATAAACTGTCTCAGGGTATAAGCCAAACACTGAGCACAGACAGAGGATAAAAGCTATTTTTCTTATGATCAAATTATGTTTACTGTTATTGTCTACTGTGTGGTTTCTTGCATGCTCCTTTGAAGCATCTGGTGTTGGCTACAGTCAGTAATTGGAAACTTGTAATAAGACAATTATAAGGCTTTGACTGGTGTAACAGTTCCTATGTTTGAATGTTTAATAAACCTCAAGAGTTAAAAATCAACAGCTCCTTTACTCAGTATTAGTATCTAGGAAGCTTTCCTGAGTGAATGAAGGCCAGTTTTTATTGCATTCAGGCTCTCATCATGAATAACACAAAAAGGCTTAGATCCTCACATGCTTATAATAAATATTAACTTTCTGAGTATGACCCCGTTCATTTAGTGGTGAAATAAAATTCTCTGACACTGCCCCAGCTCTGTCTCCCAGGTGCAGAAGAGGCCTTGGACATACGGCAGTCAGCTGAGAGCTCTGAGAGTATTAAGCATCTCTAAGACTATGGAAAATGCTCTGTATCTCCTGAGATATCTGCAGTTCACAGACAGATGGACCATCATGGGATGAAGGCTATTATTACCTCTTAGGAGAGGTTCCCCACAGTTGGTACTCCTGAGTCAGAGAAGCTGTGAGCAATGACAGAGCATCTGAAGTGGTGAGGAAGTCTGAGTGGTGGTGCACATCTCTGTGAAGATGTTGATAGCTCCAACACGTGCAGATGTGAGTCTCAGGGACCAGGCAGTGTCAGGTTTGTGGTTGAACTTGATGATCTTAAGGGTCAATCTAAACAATCCAGTGATTCTATGATTCAAAGATATCAACTTCTTGAACTGCTCCTTGAATGTATTGATTTTTTCATATCCTCAAGGCAGCTAATGGATCTCATCAACTTTTTCCAATTTTCCCTTTTGTTGGAAGAAGGATACAATCTCAGTAACTAGAAACGTGAATGATCCCAGTTTAAAAACAAACAAAAAACAAACAAAAAAAGGCTTTTCAGGGGAAAAAAACCAAACCCAAAAACCTTTACATTATAGCATTTATAGTTACAAAGAGATTTCTGCACTGCACACAATCTATCAGACCATAGTGACCTCTGGCAAAGTGGGAAAAATAAATGCCACTTCAGAGCCAAGGCTTCATGGGTCATCCTAAAAATGTAGCTGTTTATTTCCTGCTGGAGAGACCCCCTAGGCAATTCTCTGTACCTGTGATGCCAGTGAAGCTCCTGTTGGCATAAGCAGGAGTGTGTCACGCAGGAGAGAAAACTGCACCAAGGGACATCTTCTTAATGGGACAGTGAATTTTTACAAGCTGAAAGCATGCATGAGCTCCAAAAGTGCAAAGTTTCCTCTGCATCCACGGTGGAGGTCAGTGTGCAGCGAATTTTCCCCAGGCAACCTTTGCACAGAAAACCCAACAAAGTCTGTGCCTCTGAGGGAAGCAGCATGTTAACGCTCACCTCAACCATCCTATTAACATGGGCACCCTGGGAGTGCTGCTGCAGCAGGCAGAAACCTCACCACTGGCTGAGGCAATGCACATACCACCATGTCAGAAATAGCTGGATGTGGCAAGAGTATCACGTCCCCCATAATTGGAAGGGATCGGATTTCTCTGCAGCGCGGGAATGGCTAAACAGCCCGTGTTACAGTATCATGGGAGCCTACAAATTGCACGGGCAAGGACTCAAAAAAGAGCTGCCTGATGATGACAGTCCCGATCCTTTTTGTGCCATCTGGTTGCACCATCCCTGCTCTGCACATCAGGCTGTGAATACACAGTGACAGAGGCAGCATGTTGCTGTCCCTGGGATCGGTGGTGCAGAGACCCAGTCTGGGCATGGTGTCTGCAGCCACACATGTCCACACAGCCCCTCTGCTTCACAGAGCTTCTGAAACACAAATTAATCCAAACCACTGAGATATGCCAGGCTTGCTCTGCCATTGCTTAGGTGGACAGCAGCAGCTGGTGGACACTTACGAGTAACTCTCCAGGAGAAGGTAGACTGAAAACAGGGACAACTGGCAGGGACTGAGACTTGCTGTATGGACATATCTGATTTCTCTGCAATTATATAGAGCGATCAAATCACTCTGACTTGGGAATCCTCTATCTACTCACTGATGCACTGCAAAGATTCCTAGCTAATATGTGATCCAAGATTAGCCAACATCACCAGCTGAGGCCCTCTTGCATTGCAGACATGGCTGGAGTATCAAGGACACATCTTCTCCCTGTGGTCCACAGAAAGAGAACAGACTTCCCTGTGCTGTGGAGGCTGCCAGAGGCTCTCACTCCTTCCCGTGATAAGGGGTGGTGTTTAGGATGGTTAAGCCCCTGTGTTGATCACCGCACTTGCTCTCCTCAGATGTGGGCTGAGCAGAGCTCCAAGCAGCTCAAAGCACACCTCCAGTGTGATGACAGGTTCATCATCTTGAGCGACAGGGCTAGACTTGAGGAATTTGGATACACTACACAGGAATCCACTGTTAGCAGGATACACAAGAGGCACAGGTCTAAACCAAGTAACACCAAGTGATGAAGTGAATTTGGAGTAGTGCCAGGAAGACTACAGGACAGGGAGAAATGAAAGATGAAAGTGTTTTTAACACTGTCTCCACATGCTCAACATGGATTTTCTCAAGAGTCTTTGCTTTAAAAATGCTCTGTGATATATAGCATTCTTTCCAGAGCTGCCCTTTATGATCTGATGAACAGACAGAATCAAATTGCTGTGGCAGTTGGATTAATCCTTTCTAAATGGCTCATTTATGCTTTTATTCTTAAGATGTAAAGCATGGTAATTCCACTAAAATCTGTGAGACTGCTGGGACTTTATACCAGAGTAACACAGTGTTTGGCCCACCCTTACCTACATCTGTGCCCCCGAAGAAATGAGAGGGAAGTTCTCAGGTCATCCTTTCAAAATGCGAGAACAGAATGCTTCAACAGCAGAGGAGTACAACTCACCCAGCAACTGACTCATAAAGGATGCAAGAGAAGCGCTACTACACAAAACAAGCCTCTGCCCTATAAATTAAGGGCTGCTGTTCCACAACTCCTAGGTGTCCCACAGAGAGACAGGTCTTTCCTAGGGAATCTGAAAATGAGATGCTGGAATGTGAACAAATCACCATAGGCTTCCTTGATAGTCAATGAGGAAGAACAGGTACACAAGAGTACAATTTTCATCACACTCAAACAGGCATCCAAGGCAGGTAAAATGGATTGCTCCCTGGAGATACCTATTTCTTACTGTTGACTAAAAAGGGAACCCAGGGTGACCAGTTCAAGCTTAGGCATCTAACTTCAGACATCTAAAGCTGTGTGAAATGAATCACACACGTAGAGGGACTAGTAGATCATCTATCTTTTATTTGTCATAGAGCTTTAATTTTTACCCAGCTCCTCTTTTGTTAAGCCAGATAACTTTTGTCTAAAGTATTTCCTCCAGAGAGGCCTTCAGTCTTGAAGACATAAAAAGATGAAGAATTCTTCACTTCCATTGGCCCCTTGTTTTAGTGATTAACCACTATCACTGGAAAAAACACTGCTGGTTCCAATCTGCCCTTGGTTAATATTTTGTTTCCCTTTGTTATCTTGAAGAGATTGCTGTACTCTCTCTGGAAGTGCTGATGCAGTTTCAGATTGCCAAGCCTGAAGGCCGAGTGGTCCAGCCTTTTTTCCCCTTTCAAAATTTAAGACCTTTGTACAAACTTCCACCCACCTAGCAGAAGCTCTGCTTCATTTTTGGGTTTAACTAGGACATGCTTTAATAAGACCAATGTCTTTGCATACCCCAACTTCCCAGGGACCTAAAAGAAGACTGCAAATATTAATAAATTATTGTCTCAGCATCTCTTAAAATAAATGCTGCCACAAATCCTTAGAAGCAGAGGAACTAAAGGACAGAGAAGGCAAGTACCTGACTTAGGTCTGGAGAATAAGTGGGAGCAGATGTCCTCTTACCTGAATTATAGCAGTGTCTTTTAAGCACTGGATTTCAATTAGCACTTTGACACCTTCAGTAACACCTTGTTTCTCTTCTATTGCAAGATGACATGAATGCATTGGAGAAGAAAAATTTTATCTTCAGTGCTTGGTTTCCAATATCCAAGAAGCACCTTTTTGTTCTCTTTATACTACCCCCAAAAGAAAAGGTATCCAGTCTCTGACATGGGCTCCATGGCATTACAACATATATTTTAACACAAATTACAATATGTACTGCCAACAAGTTTCAATCACCCTCTGAAATAAATCTGGTTGGAGTTCACTTAAATTTACCTCTACATCAGTAATCACACCAAATTTCAGAAAAATACCTGCATTTGCAGATAGAAACTGGTGAGTAAGGAGGGCAGTTACTCAATCACTAAAAAATAAAAAAAAAAGAGTGGTGAACAACGCTAAACACACTAGAAATAGCCATTTGGCACAAGTGTTTATTCTCTTTATTCAATTGCCATTATTTATACTATCATGGATGAGGAGCCTATTGCACATTGCACTGCACAAAACCAGAAAGGATAGTCCAGGTTTTTATTTTCATGAGCTCTGTCTAATACAGCCAAAGTGAAAGAATATCTTTGAAAACATCTCCATATAAAAAGCCTCCACAGCTATATATAGATGCTAGATAAAGCTAATTGTATAATGCAGATAATGTTTCTATGATCAGCTTCCAAACACACCTAGTAACAAACTTTCCTGCCAATTTTAAGCTATTTCATAATGGACATGAACAGGAGATAGCCCAGAATATAAACATCTCTCCTGGTCTTCAGTTCTGTTGCTTCTGCCTTGCAGATCTCTCTTCAACTCATACTTACTGCAATGTGTGTGCATTGTTTTTCCTGCTTCAAACTGAATATCCCTCCCAAGGAACTAGGCCATTTAACAGATTTTGTTATCACTGTGCCTGTCTAGAGCAGACTATGCTGTTATAAATGGTCCCCACCCATCACTTGGAGGATACACTGACCTAAGAACTCTGATCAGAGCCAGATTCTACCCAGTGCCACTCCTACTAATTGTAATTGCATTATTATTATTATTATTATTATTATTATCATCATCATCATCATTAGTATTAGTATTGCATTTTTTCCTATATGTACTTTAGCACATTTAGCTTTTAAGGAACTGGCTTAAGTGGATGATGAAATTGTTAAGCACCTGCAAGACAGAGCTGGAATCTCCCTGGGTTTGCTTTTATAACAACCAGGCCAGAGCCTGACCCTCAAAATCAGTGCAAGACTCTTTTATCCAAACTGTCCAACCAAAACACAGATTTAGAAATGTCCACATACTTTCCCAGAGTATTTACTGCTCCTTAGATGAAGGTCATAATAAAAGTACTAGTTTTATTATTCCACAGTTTCAGCAGATGGTCTGAACTATTAAGAGTCAATTTGAGCCTATTAAAAATGTCATCTGTTCTATTTCCAGACAATATCGCAGCAGTTCAACCTCATTACTTATCTGTCACTATAAAGAGCAGATAAACCTTCATCCATCACATCCAATGACTTTTTGCCCAGAATTCTGGATCTTTTTTTTTTTTTGCCTTAGCTAAATTATTCCTCTCCTCTCAGTTCCACAGCAATGTGGGCATCCATTCCCTATTCCCACACACAAATATATATATATCTATATGCTAGAGGAATGTTTATTCTTCATGTAGGACAGTTTCCAAAGAATCTCAAAGGACATCACAAAGTACAAATGTATCTTTACATCCACTGTTCAAATGAGACATCTGAGGTATGGGGTCATCTGTCTTCTTTTTTTTTTTTTTTAAATTGTGGTCTCTGAAGGTAAATAAAGAAATCAGTGCTGACACAGCACAAGCTTCACTTTTGAAATCATACAGGCTCCCAGAATTTCCAGGAGTATTGTCTGCTCTTTTGTCTTCCAGTTGTTGCTCTGGTTCCTTAAGTCAATCATTCTATAAAATATTTTCCAAATACTTATTTCCCATTTTTTCATTGGCTTAAAGCTAGTTTTCCCTGGAAAATATGAATAATATTTTTGCAAATTCTGACTTAAAATCTACACAAGTAAAACTTTAGAACATATATTTTATTCTATTCAAGGAATGAGTGGTGCTTCACACTGCATATTGATTAGCAAAGACATTAGTAACTTATTCCCAAATTATTAAAAAAGCAGCCTGATCTTTGGGCAACCTCTTTTGAAGGACTGAGGTTAAGATCCATATAAAATACACGTATCTCTCTTTTACATCTTTTATAAAATTAGCCACAAGCTAAGTAATTGCAATTTGAAGGATTCAAAACTTCCAGGGACATTCAGAGAAATTAATTTTCTCAGTTATGTTTATACAATGGTTAATTATGGCCAACTTGTTGAAACAAAGGATCATTGACAGCCATGACTACCATATTTATTCATGTTTATGGATACACAAGAAACAACCACTTAAGGTACAGTCACCCACTATGTTCTCATGTGTCTAGAGATGTGATATACTTTATTGTGTGAATTGAGAGAAGGGGGAAGGAAAATTTTTACTGCCATAACTCAATCACATAGGAGAAAAAAGTATGTGATGCATATCATCTATCTATTTTTATGTGACAACACAGAAAGAGACACACGCACAAAAAGAAGTGCTGCTTTGAGTTCATTAAAGAGATATATTTTCTGATATGTAACACAACTGACACTTTAGGGGAATATGACTTTTTTCCCATCACGGAGAATATCTGAAACACGAGAAGCATCAATCAATACCTGCAGTTCCTTGAGAGGCAGCATCAAACAGGAGAAAAGATCACTTCCTTTTTCTGCTGTGTTCTACCATGAGTGTCTACACTGAAGGTCTGTGTTCCAGCCAAAGCAATTAATGATTAATGAAAACAGACATCGTTTGAAAACGGGGGAACCCATGAAACTGAGCAGAGCATGATGGCTTCATTAAAAAGAAAAAGGCTGAGCACCGACTTTGGGAGGAAAAAAATCCAAAGCCTTTTTCTTCACTCTTTGAACTTCCACCAAGGAATTTACTGAACCTTTTCCCTATGGTGTTTCATGGACTACATGGGAGAGAAGGCCTTCACCAGGTAGAAACCTGTAGCAAAATTGTCCATCTCTGGTGCTCTGTGGCTCTTCTCATCTCTGAGTCACCTGGGTGGGAAATGATTTTGGACTGGGTCACTAGAGCCACTCCCTGAGGCTGTGGTTTCAGCCAGTGTCACCATCAACATCCTTGACACACTGTGGCTGGGCTATGCCATGTACTGGAGGAGGTGTCTCCCAACCTGACAGCTGCTCCTACTGCTTGCAAGATCTCAAGAGCTGTAACTGGTTTAACTAATATTTACTCTATTTCAGCTTATGGGCTGGATTTTGTCTATGGTAGCCAGCTGGAGGGGCACTTTTCCAGTGGGAAGCACAGGAGAAATCTGGTCTGGGTGGCCAGAATTCTGCCCTGAGGAGAAGACGTTGCCGTGGCAGCTTTGCTGTTCCTTCAACTGGTGCAATAGCTGCTGTTGCCATATTAAGCCAGCTCTGCTGGTCTGTGAAGGTGAGCTGCCTCTCCGGGTAATTACAAACGTACCTGCTTCCCCACGTGCTTCTGCTGCTTGTCCCTCCATCTGCCTAAGATACACAAATATTTTGTTATCCTTTCTGCAGGAGGTGACCTACCACGGCTGTCATGCTGTTTGTCTCTCCAGATTTTAACAGCCAGCCCTGTCATATAAAGTTCTGCAGCTTTTGCTGAGGGACTCAAGCTGGCCCATTAACGTCCCTTCCAGCGACGGGAGAGTGATGTCAATTAATTTCAGTTCTGAGCTCTGCAGAGTCATTCACCCTTTCCGAGGTTGTTTTATGCTTTCTCTTGTGCCTATGGCATAGGAAGGTGCTACAAAAAAATAGCTAATGCACCACTCAGGACTGATGCAGTTGAGCTCTTCAGCTCGGGATCTTTACCTGGTAGGATCTCAGCCTTTCATTTAGAGAACTGAGCAAGGTTGTCCCCTTTGCAAACACAGCCTTCACCTCTTACACAAGGCTGGATCACACAGATGAGGCAGAGTTGAAGCTCTTTGTCTCTCAAATCCACATCTCACACCTCACTGGAGAAAGCCCTAAGGCTACTGATGACTCTGAGCAGCAGACATTCACCCGTCTAGCCTGCTGAAACTGTGCCAGATTAAATCAATGAGATTGTAAGCATTTAAACAGGAATTACTAGTGCTCAACCAGCTAAAAATGTCCTTTATTAGGCAACAGCCTCACTCAAACCCCTCTGCTTGAGCTATAAACAAAGCACATCAAACTGGAGGCTGCACAGTGGAGGTAGCAGCCTGCTCAAGGTATCAGCCCTTGCAGAAGAAGAAAGGAAGAGGTGTGCTTCACTGCACATGGATTTTGCAGTTCTGCAAATGATACAGCTACTGTACCCATATCACAGGGCAGGTCTGAAAAATGAACACATGATTAAGAGCTTTGAGAGCGCTGCGCTAAAAAGAGACATAGCAATGTTGCTGTGATTTAATTCATGCATGCATGCACTTCAACCCAGACTAATTCCCCAGGGTTAAAATGAAATAGAGTTTAAATCTAACAAGGGTAGAAACTCATAACCAATTCCTGTGCTTCTCAAAGAGAATATCAAATGACATGAAATCCTTAATTGCCCTGAATGAGACACAGACATCTGAAATGGAGTTACGTGTCTCCTATCTAAAAAAAAACCCTTAAATGAATTCTTTACCTTCCTTCCACCACTCCTAGAAAATGAAACTTCTTCAGGCATAAAAATAGACTAAGCTTTACTAAAACCAAGTGCAGATTTAAGCACCTACTTTAAAAGGACAAGCTTTTTGCACAACTGATATGGTATTACGAAACTTTAGACATTTCTTCCACAACTGACAAGGAACTGAATGCATTAGACAGGCCTGTTTCACATCTGAAGCCACAAAGGCTCCCAAGCCCGTATGCCTCTGGATTTTTCTCTGAATTCCATTGTTTGTGGTTAAAAAACCAAAAGGGTCTGACCCATTTTAAAAGAAGGAAATCATATTTCTTAGTCTGCAAATGATACTCACTGCTAGCAGAAAAACAACTGAAGCCTAATCCTCCTGAAGAAAGGAAATGTCCCAGGTCAAAGTCACAACACATAATCCCCCCAGAAAGTAGGGAAAAAAATAAAATACACCAGGTCCAAGCTGGTCGTGCAGAACCACATAGCACTGGCAAAGGTTACAAATCACTCTGTCAAACACAGCTGATTTTTATCTAACAAAGCAGTGATGTTTTTGGTGGAAGGTTAGCATTACTTTCTTGGCAGAGCAGAATTGTACCTTTATTCTGAAATATCACTTCATGGTGAGAAGCGTTGCACACAGTAATGAAAAACAATAATCTGTCTTCAAAGTCCTTTTGAAAGGTCTAGCTCATTCCAGTTCCTCGGGGCAAAGCAGGCCAAAGTGAAGTGGAATTGTTTCCATTTCACAGATGGGAGAGATGAGGCAACAAAGAAAAGGATTAAATTGGGGGAGGGTTGGTGTGATGCCGTTTTGGGATGTTCAGATTGCAGTCGCAGGCAACCATCTTTTTACATTTACATTCGACTACAGGGCAAACATTTCTGTTCTTTTCACCAATGAAGTACATGAGATCACTACATCTGCAACTCATTGTGCAGCCTGAGTGCACCAATTGGCCCGAACATCAGTGAAGTAAGCCCACAAGTTTGGATGAATCTCTGGCCTTTCGCCAAGCATGCAGAGATCTTGTTTCTTAGAATAATTACTGAATTAAACTCTTTGCAGGGAGAAGAGGAAATGGCAGGAGCCAATTTTTTTGCCAAGCCTTAGCACGAGAACTCAGGACATCCTGGGTCTCTTGCCTGCTCAGATCACTGGGTTTCCTCTCTGTTCCAGCAATTCTCAATGTAAATGGATTTAGCAATGGGGAAGGCATACCCAAGCAGGGAGTTTGCTCCCGCTGCTGAAGGGAAAGAGAGACAAAGACTCTTAACACGACTACAGACAATCTAGCACGGAACTCGTGGAGTGCTCATTTTCCCTTGGAAACTCAAGTTAATCACTTTCCCTTTTCTTGACACTCTGCAATGAGCTGCTCTCTAAGGCGCTGACCCTGTTATTGCTGACTACCAAGTCTAACACTTATTATCATGATAAGTCTCATTGTTTAAAGCAGCCTTTGCCTAATGGTTTTCACATACACTTTACACTTGGCTTAATTCAACACTGCCTCATTTCAGTGCAAAAAACAGTGAAAAACAGACACCTGGCTTGCACAGTTTGTGCATTTTCTATAGTGCCCATGCTTGCAAGATGTAGGGCAATGTCCACCAGGACCCCAGTTTGTGTGGGCCAAGCGGAGGCTGAGAGGACACTGAAATGAGTCTCTCTGTGAATCACAGATCAGAAAAGTAAGTGAGAGAGACTTCATCTATCTTTACCACCTATAGATTACACACCACAAGAGCCCTGCATCATGGAAACATAGAATCATAGTCATAGAATGGTTTGGGTTGGGAGGAACCTTAAAACTCACCACATTCCACTAGCTGCCACGGGCAGGGACACCTTCCACTATCCCAGGTTGCTCCAAGACTCGTCCAACCTGGCCTTGGACACTTCCAGGGATGAGGGAACGACAGCTTCTGTGGGCAACCCATGAGAGTTCCTCACCACTCTCACAGCCAAGAATTTTTTCCTCGTATCTAATCTAAAGTGTGAAGCCACTACCCCTTGTCCTGTCACTCCAGACTCCAGTGAATTATCTGTGTCCTTCTTTCTTGTTGGCTCCCTTCAGGTATTGGAAGGCTGCAACTGGGTCACCCCAAAACCTTCTCTTCTGCAGGCTGAACAATCCCAATTCTCTCAGCCTCTCCCCACAGCAGAGCTCCTCCATCCCTCTGATCATCTTGGTGCTTCCTCCAGCCTCTCTCCAGCAGCTCCACATCCTTCCTGTGTTGGGGACCCCAGGGCTGGAGGTAGCTCTGAAGGTGGGGTCTCATCTGAGTGGGGCAGAGGGGCAGGATAACCTCATTCATATCCAGAAAGGTTTAAATAAATCACATATTCTGCAAAAATCTCTTATCATGTCCCAAGACAACCAATCTCCAGGAACTATATTGGTTTAATCTGTTAAACCTTTGCCTCTTTATTGTAACTTGTACTGGTTTTAACTTCTGGTCAACAGGTTTTTCTGCTTTTCTCATTGTGCTGGGTACTTTCCATGGGTAATTTTTCTTATATAGACCTCCAGAACTTGCATTTCATTGTGTGTCACTCTGAGCTGCCTGGCAGGTTAATCTGTTTCGGTGTCTGTCGTCATGAACAACCAATTTGTCCGGAGAAGGAATTACAAAAAGGATGTGAAATCATGACAGTACGGGTAATTTCCTTTCCAACTATAACTCTGTTGACATTAACTACAACATTAGCAGCTATGAATTAGGTTTGTCATGTGCACTCCATGCAAAGAAGAAAACAAATGGAAAAGTTAAATATTTACTCTCTGACAGCTTATTTTTTTGCAAGTGTGTTTTTTAACTAAAGTTATCCAAAGCCTTCCCAAACCATTTTGCCAAGGGAACTGCTGTTTGCAGGATCAGGGATTGTGTTTGCTTAAGCACATCTGTGGAGCCAAAAGAAAATAAATAAAAAAAATTAAAAAAACTTATTGCAGCCATTCCTCATCCATTATTTTATTAACCACAATTGTAAGGTTAGAAAAATACCCATTTCATTAGCCCCTAGGGCATGAGACACAGGACTCCAAAACCCGTTTTGTACTCAGTTCTGCTGAATTTCAGCACCTACTGATACTGTGTGACATCACACAAAGTTGACTGGACTGTGAGTTTTTTAAATGGCAACTTGGTCAAATCATGCTTTCAGATATTAACAAATACCATACCCCAGGGTCAGCTCAAACTTTCCACTACATGCTTGAGGTGACTGAATGATAAACAGACCACCAGTAGGAAATTTTGATGCTGGCACATGCCGTCTGGTTAGCTTTTAGAAGGAGGAAGTGAGAAGATGTATGGTTGATTTGCCAAAGTAGTTTAAAATAAAAGAAAAATATTTTAAAAAAGAAAAAAAAAACTGCAGTCCTTCTGTCTTTACTTTCTTACGCAGATACCTATAATCAGACTTTTATTTGTACTGAGAGATGCCAAAATAAACAGGACTTGCTCTCAGAGCATCCATTATCTTCAATTTGGGTACTCGGTGTGCTAAGTCTCTCTCTAAGAAAGTTTACTTTTAAGTGCCTAAAAAGGGTTGAAGTGACTGGCTAAGAAACAGTCATCGTGATTTGGACATTCTGGCAAGGTAAAAGCATGAGGACAATGGGATGTCTGAAATTGATTCATTTCCTGACTGGATCAAATTCCAGACTGATTTAATATAAGTGGCCAAAGCATAGAGAAAGGAACTAAAGTGGGACTGTTCACTGTGGGTAGCATAAGAAATTATGTAATTAAACTGAGGTGGAGGAAATATAGATGAGACATATAAGGAAACAAGTAAAAGGTAAGGGTAGTTGCACGTTGGTGCAGGATGCTGAAGCACTCAGCATTGCTGGACGTGCATAGGAGCAAATCAGACAAATAAGTTTGAGGTAAAGCTGGCCCTGCCTTAAGGAGGATGGATTCAGTGACCTCCTGAGCCTGGTCTGTCAAGAATTCTGTCATACACAGAGAGGAAACATCTTGAGGTGACAGCACCAGAACCAGATTCATATTTCACTCCCCAGAAGAACACACCTTTGGTACTACTGTGATCTGATAGTCTTCGCAGGAGAGAATGGGATGTGTGGGATCTAATTTAGAAAATTCTGCCCACTGGAGAGGAGCGCTGAGGCGAGATCTCTTCCCTCCACTGTGTGAGAATCTCTTTATAAAGAGCCAATGAAAGAGGAATAAATATCGTCTTTCTCTGTACAGTTATATGGCACCTTTCATATCAAGATCTCAAAGCACTTTTAATTAAATCAAGGAATTGAAGGGGATGCCATTAATCTGCTCATTTATAAAATCCAAAGGAAGCTAACAAGGTGAGGTATTTTGTCCAGAGGCTAGAATGGCAGAGAAGGAGCAAAGGTGGAAGTACAACCTTGGGGCCAAATTCTATATAGAGGCAGGTTATTCCTCCTCCAAAAGAAACAGGACACTCGTAACTCATCGAAATTTGATTCCCAACATTCTCATGTAACTTGACAAAGGATCCTATATCCTCACAGTCTTAAAACACCCTCTGAACCTCTTTCTTCTCTAGCCCACTGATGCTTATGCCCACTGTCAGCACTGAGCCATTAAGAGGTCATGGTGCTGTGCACAAGCTGCAGGACACATTGGCTATTCCAGACACCAGGTGTCTGGGACATAATGACCTCTTAATTAATGGCTAAATAATGACCACTAACAATTAAGCTGTCAGAAGGCAGAAGAAAGAATAATGGTAAGTATGGTTCCCTGTTTTCCATGGGAGTCCCTCCCATTTCTTATGCCCTGGGTTCAGTCCTTGAACACCTTTCTTGTCCAAATAGTCTGTGGACATATGTCTTATTTTCTTGAACAAAAGAGAAACATAGTTTCAGTCCAAAAGAAGCCTTCCTCAAATTGTGAAATTAAGAAATTAGGAGTATCTTTTTCTGTGTTCAGCTTGGGGAGCACAATGTGAAGAAAAGCCTGCCTGAAATTTTGACAACTGCTGTGGAAATACCCACATATGAGTTCCAGACCCTTGCTTTTTTCAGCTATAGGAAGGTTTCCCCGCTGGGAAACCCTTGGGCCTGTCCATCTGCCGTACAGTATGGTGAATATGACTACAATGGCACTTTAACAATAACTGCGCTCTTTTGAACCTCCCCATTCAAGTCACTCCATTGATTACTCAGAAGAATGCAGACTCTTGTGTTATTTGATCGGCACATATACTCTGAGCATTTAATCCCCTCAAATATTTTTCAATAACTTCCTTTAATTACAAGGAAAACACGTCGAGTGATGCATGCATTGAAGAGCTTCCCCTCATGTCTCTCTCTCTCTCTCTTTTTTTTTTTTTTCCCTGTTTAATGAAGAATTTGAATCACTTTTCAACTTCTTAATCCTATAATCCTGGAAGGAATTTGCTCTCTTCCAAACCCTGGGGGTGGTAGGCTTATGCTTAGTACAGTACACCCTGGAGATCTTTCAGCAGGGTCTTTCCAGAGGAGTCCCAAATACCTGCATTCCCCAGCTGTGTGGTCACCATGTAACTCAGCCTCATCAAAAACACCTTGCCTCAGTGGTTCAGGATCAACTTTTTCATGGAAAGTGTGGGGATAACATGGCACAGTAGACACAAAGTGTGCAGAGGACCAAGCTTTGCCAGAAGGAATGGGTGCTCGGTGCCAAGCAGGACGGTTTTAACAACATGTTTACCCCTTCAATGAATCCATTCTTCTGGAAAAAAAACCAAAAACTCAGAGGAAGGGTCACCTTGCTAATGCTACATCCTTGCACCTTATTGCCTCCCATTCCCTGGGGGGAGACTGGGGAGTGATGGACAAGTCTGTACAACTGGTCTTGTTGGGAGGGTTGGACTGAGCCTGTTGGCTGCACAGTCTTTGCCTTGAAGGGCACTGGGTGCATTTGCAGCACACGACACTCTCCACTGTGAGCACTGTGAACTCACTGCACAACAACTTCAGACTTGCCTACTTCTGTTTGAAGAAAACCTTTGTTGTCACAGCAAGACAGCTCTTTTTGCAATGAAACCAAAGTCCGTGATTTTCCTCCTCCTGGTTTTCCCGTAGAACCAAGGAACTCTAATGAATGTGCTCCAAAGCACAAATTTTCCACCTTGTCTTTCCAGGCTGTTGGTTCTCAAGGGGTGGCCTGTGGATCTTTAGGGACCCATAAAATGGGGAAAAAATGGTGCATGGAACAACTGTAAAAGGGTAAAACCACAGTAACAACCCAAACCATTCCCTCTAATTCCATATGTGCCAGCAAGCAGTCAGGGTGAAAAAAGGCTGTAAATACACTTTCAAAGTTTCGCAGCACTTTTAGCTGTTTGTAAATCAAACACCTTGGGGCTCCCTTGACCAGAGCAAGTCTTGGCTTACTCTTCAAATGTCTGAGCATTCTTTCATTACAAGCATCAGCAAAATACTGTGCAAAGGCATCTGTTGTTCACTCCTCTCCTGTTCTAGGTCATGCTCCTCAGCTCTCTTTCTTTTTCTCATGCTTGTTAGTTCAAGTAACCATTGTTTTGTCAGTGGTTAGTTATCTAATCCCATTACATGTAACCGTCGTCATTGTGTTTTGTGCTAAAGTAACAACACCGAGAAACAGGCTGGGAAACCTGAACAGCCCAAAGTGCATCTATCTCTGTCTTGTTGAGATAAGATGCCATTAGAGGCCTCAGCTGAAAGGTGTCTGGATGAAGAGGAGCACACAGGACAGCTTGATGTGAATGTGGACACAGCATGGACACACCGCACATGGTAAGGACATGTGGGGAACAAGGGTGTCGCGTGCACGTCATCTCCCTCCATTTGTGGGAACCGAAACTTGAAGGCAAATTCAGTGCTGGATCAGCCTGAAAGCCTGGCCTGTTTTCAAAGGCTTGCACATTTTAGTGCAGCTCTGACGATCAGTTTTATGACCTGACAATTGACAAACATGCTAACATGTTAATCATAGCTCAGCTGGCAGAGGATGATGAAAAATTATGTCATACTGTGATGTATGACTGCTGCTTTCCATTGCTGCGATAGACTCCAGTACCTATTTCATACCCAAATAGCCCATCTCATGTTGCTCCTTCTTCAGGGGCAATGACTTCCCTGTTTGCCTGCCTGAAGCATCATATAATAGGCAGGAGCATGAATTAGACACCTGTCGTTGATGCAAAGAAACTGTCTTCTATTTTCCAAAATTCTTGAACTATCTCACCATCAGCTTTCATTAAGGGTACACAATTCTGCTACCTTCAGAAGACTGCTGACAAAAAACTGAGTGAAGGAACGCACCTCTAAGAATATTTTACACCATATATGGCAAGTTGTGTGTACATGACAGTAGCAGATGGGTTGCACACTGATGTCCTCTTTAGGAGAAAAGTCTCATTAGACCAGACAGCACTGACAGTTTCTATCCAGACTTGGCATATATGTAGTGCCACCCTCACCCCCAGCTTGGAGAGGAGCTGGGCAGGTTTAATGAACAAAACCCATTAAACCCCTAGGTTTGCAGAAGGGTGAGCCAAGTCACACAGAAATTGTCACTTGCTGCAGGTCATATGTCAATTCCAGACTGGATCTAATGACAGAATCCAGGAAAAGAACTGAAGGAGCAGTTGGTATTTTTTTTTGTTTTTTTTTTTTTTGGGGGGGGGGGTGAAATCTACATAAAATACCTCAGGAAGTGCATTTCCTCATGTTCTAGGGGAAAAAAAAGTCCAATTCTTTTTATCTTCTCACTTATGTTTCCTCTCTTTCATCCTTCTTTTCCTCTCCATCTGTCTCAGTGTAAGCCTTTCAATAAGAAAACTTATTTTTTTATTTTTTACCTTTTTCAGAATTCCACTCTCTAATTTTGGAACCAAAATTGTTGGGTGAATTTAGTCCCAGTGTGGGACCACTTATTTTGGAAAAACTCTACTCTTTTTTTGCACAGATTTTGTGGTAAAATTATGAAAACCTAGATAAAAATCACCAGTTCTCACTAGGAAAGCATATACCCATGCCTTTCTAGCACTCTCACTGCCTTTGTCCTTGTAACAGTTGTATTATCAGCCATGACCCCAACACTTACATGCACTTCAAAGCCCTGTAAGGACTATTATCCCCTCTAAAAAAGTAGAAGAAAGTGAAATTCACTGCAACAAGGAACTGGCGAGCTTGTGGTGGGACAAAATAAACACTCTGGAGAGGGAGCCCTGGGGAGATGGCTCACCTCCAGCAGCATGGACCAAGGGATTTTTTGCAGCAAGGGGAATTTTTTTTGCTCAAAAGGCTGCACCCAGCAAAGACAACCTGGGAAGGTGGTGCTACATTGTCTGTAATCCTGCTAGGATAAACCAGAGTCTTCAGTTTGTGTGTTTGTTGCCTCTGGAGGAAGGTTTAAAGAACAGACATGGAAGGTGCACAGATGTGTACCCCTGGCACGGGTGTATTCTGAACCAGCACTATGCATGGAGTGCAGGGATGAAGAGGAAAGGGACGGCCCATGCAGTGTCTCTGCTCTCTGCAGTGCACAGACAGGTGATCCAACAAAAAGAAAGAAGTCCAGCTACTGACATTGCCCTTCTCTGTGCTTGACATGGTTTTCATTATTTACTGAATCCCTACGTTTAATATCTGAGGTATGGTAAGTAATAATAATACTCATAATAATAAATCTAACAATTCTCATAAACACTTTTTGTTGTTGTTGTTTATTATTTATCTAAGACAAAATCCAGGGATACTCCCAGTCCACAGCAAAACCTCCTCTCAGCTCCAGCCTCCTCTCTTCATGGACAGCAGGGTCACCATGAGGAGAGGAGCAGGAGCAAAGCCCGAGGGTGCTGGCAGGGCACAGCAGTCAGTGTGTCACTGTGATAATCTGCTTAAAGGAGGAGGCCAGGGCATCATAAAATATCCTGGCCTGAAATCCTAGTGGAGCAGCTGGAAGATCTGATGCTCTCTCCATAATAGACTGTAGCTCATTTATTACTACTATGCATATGTATCTAGAAATGAGTTCAGCCCCAAGCCCTGACTCACACCGTTCTCTACCACCAGAGACATCAACCTCCTCTTCTCAGGTTATTGTTGCAAAGGTGACACCTCCTTTTTTATCTAGATTTGAGAAGCCACAAAACTAAGCAAGCAGATGTTGTCACATGTTTTTCCTCTGGCAGCCACAAAACCATGCACAGCACAATCTCCTTAAAAAATCATGGCAAATTCACACAAAGAAACCAAACTAAAAAACCAACAGAAAACTAAACCAAAACCAGGAGAGTGGGTCTTTCAGAACAGATTTTTCTATGATTTTATTTTGATGTTATCAGGGAGGATGCTTTGAGTTTGCAAATGTTTTTTAGCAATTCAGCAGGATGAAGCGCAACCAGCTGGAAGTCACGCTGAAGATGGCCACTGGGATCCTCCACGGACAGGAAGACCTCACTTGTCTTGTATGAGTCCAACAAGATAGAGATACTTTCTGTCTACTGATACAAAAGAGATTTAACAATGGGGAGGTGCGAAAACTCCTTAGGCTCATTTGCACACTGAGAGCAGGAGAGGAGAGGGCATTAATAAATTAGGGTGTAGACTGGAAGAAACATTGGGAACAACAAACCAAACAAAGGTTAAGATAGACCTTACAGAGGGGATACAGTCACTGTGAGCTGGATATGACAAATGAAGAGGCCCCATCCAGCTTTACATTGTCTCGATTCAACTTTTGAGGAACCATCATTCCGACAGCACAGAGCTGATAGCCTTAACAGTGATTGGCATGCCTAGGGGTCATGGTTCTCTCCCATTCCCAATGCTCTGTTTAGGCTGCAAAGGGAACCTGGAGATCCATCTGGGAGAACCTGGAGATCCATCTGGGACTAGATGTCCATGTTTTTCAGACAGGTAATTCTAGGATAATAATAATCACTTCCTCTGCCATCCTTGTTTTTTCCACGTACACTTCTTCACTGTCCTGAATTTGAACTTCTCGCTGAAGTTAATTCAAATACTCTAGCTTCCACCTGGATTTTCTCACCCTTTTGTCAGGTTAATCAAAATGTGCATGGATGCCTTACCCCTCAAAGACCAGGCCATGTACTTACAATTTTTGCAGCATGCAAGAGGTCAATATTTCAAACACCAAATATTCATCAATTAGAATGGGTAAACTTAAAGGCTTCCTGCAAGAACGTTGCTTTTGTGGACATAAAGAGAAAAAACATCTAATCAGAGCATTGTCTTTGAAAGCAGACAATATTTTCTTCTAAAAAGAAATTCATTTTTGCTAGTAAGGCAAATTAAGTTGGCCTCAAAGACCTTATGTTGGTTTTGGATTTTTTAAAGGGCTTTTGTGGGGTTTTTGGTGTGCTTGTTTTGTTTTGTTTTTCTTTCCAACTGAACAAAGGTAGCTGCAAGGTAAATAAAGTGCTAATTTTCAGGGGGCTGGAATTTGGGAAGGAGCAGACATTTTTCTTAAGCAGTGGTAGTGGCATTCTCCTTTAATGTTTGGATGCCAAGCTGTCAGCCAGAAACTTCAACACCACCCTTATCTCTCCTCTTTTCTATTTATACATTACACAAAGCTATTTTTCCCTGGGTTTAATTGCACATCAAAGGACCAACTGAATAGATCCGTTTTGGAGGTTGCTGATAGCAACGCTGGGGAATCCTGCAAATGGAGGTCTAAAATTTCAGTTCTTTCCAGTGCTGTATTAGATAATATGGGGAAAGCCAGTGAAACACTTAGCAAAAGCACCCTGGATGTACTTCTATTATTTGCAAGTCCAAGATGGACATAGAGAAGATTAAATGACTAATTATTGTATTAACTCGCTCCCTCTACCCACAGGTTTCCTACCAAAGGAGACACCAATGGCAATGATTTTTTCAGTTTTTCAGAGGTAGTGGCAGGTCTCTGAAAACATTCAGGTGTCTCAGAGTCCAGGAACACGTCCTTAAAAATGGAGTATAGCCTCTTATTCATTCAGGGATGTAAAAAAAGGATTCTCCCAGTTCCCTTTAGGCCAAATATATTTGCCTTTGAAAATATGGATTTTGAAGGACTGCTCCAGGATTACAGGAACATAAAATCACAACATTAAAATTGATTATATTGGACACAGTATCAGACTGAGGGTTTCACTGACTTGTTGTGTAAATAGAAATTCCTACACCTCTGTGTTCCCATTGTAAAAGAGATGTGAACACCACAAAGTACTTCAGCTGGCTTAAAACCATTTTCCTAGCACTGAGCCTGTCTCCTCTAAGCTTTGTGCACAAGAAAGGTAAACAAGCACAGCTCCAGTCTAAGTTGAACAGCCTTTTTTGACATGTTGACTTGATTATTTCTGTCTACTTCCCCAAGCTTTCCAGCTCATACTGACTTAGCTTCTCTCAGATGAAACCTCTGGCAAAACTGCCTCTTGCATTTCAAGATCCTTAAAACTCACTCCTTTGTCTGTCTCAATGTGAATTATTGCTTATTTATGAAAGGAAAGGAAAAGCAAAACACAGCGACCCAGACTCACGAAATAATGAATAGACAAAGTTCCACATTCATAAATAAAACAACATACTTCCTATAGCTCTTACATAATCTTAAGGGATTGTTTTGCTTTAAATCTGGCACCATTTTAGTAGGTCTTTTTGTTCTGCTACTCTTGTGCTACTTTTAAGTAGGAGAGGTGTTTGACAAGTGAATCTTCAGTGACGACAACTGCAGCTTTTATTGACTCTTTTGAAAATATTGAGCTAACTTGGAATTACTGAAGAGAACAACACCTGTGAATATAAACTAAAACAATAGGTGACTGGTACATATTGTGTGAAAATTTATTTAATTTTCAACGCAATAGAAACTGATGGCCAAACCTAGACACACTTAAATGCTGCTGGAAAACCTTTTCCCTCCTTGGAACGGACATAATCCACCTCTGGGCTTGATTCCACCACACACACACAAGTATAATTTACCATACTAATTTATAATGGTGCATAAATTTGTAATTAGGCTGGTTTGCTTAAGCTGCTTCTGTTCACTTGAGGAAATGTGACTCTCTGAAGAGCACAGCCATACAAGGAGATGGAGATGGGTTTGGGGTGAGGTAGAACAGCTGGAAGACAGCTCAGCCTTGATTGCCAGTGCTTCCTCATGCCACACAGTTCTGCATGGACCAGTCCCATGAGGAATGCCTCCACAGAGCTTGAGAGAACATACCTGTTTGCAGATACAGCAAACTAATTACATGGAAGCAAACCTCAATGGAAATAATAATAAGAAGAATTAGAATGTTCCAAACAGGACTCATCTGGGAATCTCAATTAGCTCCACAAACAGTAATTAATTTAGCTTCTTAGCTCTCTGCAAGATAGAGAATTACTAATCTTCCCTTTTTATGGATGGTGATATACATATGCAGAAATGTGAATGAGGCATTTGCTGGATTTAGACAGCATACCTTCTTGCAACCTCTTCTCTACTTTGTTCTCTCTCCTGTCATATCAGCTGTTATTTTCCCATTCTTTTTGTGCAAAACTATATTCTGCTGGTTTGGGCCAAAGAAGAAGTCACTCCAAAGTCTCCAAGGGCTTAACATAACCGAAGTCTGCTGCACTCACCATAAAGGTTGCATTAAATACCCTGCGCTGCGATAGAAAATGTATCCAGTGGGACCCCACCAGATTTTATTTAGTAACTCAACAGTGAAGTTTCCCTAATGAGGCTGATGACAAATTTGGCTTTATTTCTTTTACCAAATATTGCTAAAACCCAGGAGATGATCCCATAAAAAAGTCAGGAGAGAGACCTGCCTGCCTCTGACCTCAAACAAAGGGCAAGAATTGTTGAGGCTCTGAGGGCAGCTCTCCAGCACAGTGAGACAATGGATCCTTCCTTAAAATAAACACCAAGCTGGCCATACCAACAGAGCAGCCTCTAGTTTTTTAATCCCTTTGCTAGTTTAAATCTCCAGATGAGTTATTATACTGCAACACATACACAATAAGTATGTCATGACCCTACAATAGTACTCCATAGGAATACAGAGGGCTGGGAAGAATAAAGAAAAAGGTTAGTGACTTTTCAACCTTAACTTGATTTGTCTGCATTCTGAAAGTATTTGGGTACTCTCAAAATCTTAAAGAGTACTTGATTTTTTTAGACCTTCTTGCTCTCTACAATTACCTGGAAGGAAGTTGTGCCCGGGGGAGGGGCTGATCTCTCAAGCAACAAGCAAGAAGACAAGAGGAAATGGCCTCAAACTGCACCAGGGGAGATCCAGGTTGGACATCAGGAAAAATTTCTCCACAAAGAGAGTTGGTAAATATTGGAAGAGGCTGCCCAGGGAGGTGGTAGAGTCACCATCCCTGAAGGTCAAGAAATGACTGGGAGTGGAACTATGGTTTAGTTGACATAGTGGTGTTCAATCAAAGGTCGGATTTTGTGATCTTGGAGGTCTTTTCCCACCTTAATGATTCTATGATTCTATTCTATGATTGTTTTAGTTGAGGGTTAACTGGATACGGTATGGACTTAGTGACTGCTGAGTCACATGCTGCTGCACAAACATTCACACATAAACTATCTTTGAATGCAAGGCTGTCCTGCAGGTGAGACAGGAGGTAGGAGATGTTCTCATGTATTTTTAACTTTTTTGCAAAATACGTTTGTTACAAGGAAAACCTATTTTTCGGTGTGTCTCGGTTTCCCACAAAGCAAACAAGACTTGCAGCTGGTGTCCATGGCAGCTGTGCTTCTGTGAATACAGAGTGGACAAGAAATTTTAATTCTGGACTGTGTAAGGGGAGATTTCAGCCCCACTCTCATTTTGCAGTGTTTTTGTTGACTGTGTAAACTGCCAGGTAATTGGGCATGAGGTCCATCGCAGCAACACTGCTGGAGAAAGGAACCACATCTCTGTGTGTTCGTCTCCTAGAGCCAAAGCCTGCCTTAATTTTCTCAGTTTAGGGTTACTAAACATTTTCCCCCAAACTCCCTTTGCCACATTTCTCTGACGTGAGCCAGCAGCTTGTCTGTTTTGTGTCTATTCGTCGCTGATATGAACTGTGACATGTCCAGGGGATCTTTTACAATTCCTGGTGACAAGGAAGGCTGTGAGCAGCAAAGTGTGTCACATATATTAGCCAGCTGCAAAGCTGAAACTGATAGCAGGGTATGAATAGAGCTGATAGCCTCATCTCTAGCTGATACTTCATGTGGCAGATCGTGTTTCTGGGGGCTCCTTTGCTTGCCCCAGGGATGGTTAGAAAAAAGTCCTGCTGCATCCTGGTGAAGATGTGCTCAGGGCAAGCTCAGATTGGATATTAGGAAAGATGGCAGCAAGGCTGGTATGTGCAAAATGCACCACCAGTAGCATTCTGGAGGTGGCAATAGCTGCTATGGGAAGGTGAAAAGGAAGTAAAGACATGACTCACCTTGGAGGTCAAGCCACCTCTTGGCATCTCTTGAAGGAGGACAGAGGAAATGTCATTCCACCCTCCCCATTCTGGACCTGACTGAAAAGGGAATTAAACCAGCTTTTTAAATCCCTGGGAGATATTTCAGCACTTTACATTCAAGTTGCCAGTCAGGCAGATGCATTCCCTAAATGCCCATGATTAGTGCTCTTCCCCAGTTAGCAGGAAAAGACTCACAGCTCTTGTGCAAAGCAGCTATGGGGACACCCATTAATTTCCAGGGACTTGAACGTAAACACTAATGAAAAACTCCAGCTAACTTCCCAGGGAGACTCACTGTGAGAGTGGACGTGTCCTTGTGTGCCTTTGTCACAAGGAGAGACACAAGGTCCCTCTTTCTATCCCTGAGATAAAAGCAATCAGCTTCAGAGCTGCCATCACCAACAGCCCACTCCTTGAGAAGCTCCTTGACTTCTTGGGAAGGTTTTTTGCTTTCTAAACTCAGTGCCAGAAGGAGAAGGAGAGGATGATCTCTGCATCTACAAAGCAGTTGGGAACAACAGCAGCAACTCTTGCTCCCAAGAAACTTGTCACCATTTCAGGATACCCTGCCCCATCTTGGAGGGGCAGAGGGAAGAGGACTATTGTGGGCACTGAGACGGATGCAAGAAAAAGAGAAAACACCAGGAAAAAAAGAGAGAAAAGCTCTGCAAATGAACAGTCAGCATAAACAAAGTGCATCAGCCCAGGCAAGAGGCTGAAGCATGACTGCACTAAACAAATCACAGTGGAATCAACAACTGGCAAAGTAATTGGCATTATTACAGCTGATGGAAAATTTCTGATGCCGCCCATGTTCACTTTCGAAACTCTGCTCAGACGTTTAATTGGCTCAGTTCACATCTAGATGATTGCTCTTTTTGTCCTTCTGGAGTGTATCAAGCCTGTATCTGCAGACAGAAATTTTTGGATGTGCCTCGCTGGCTCTGTCCACCAGCTATGAGATAGAGAATGAAGCTTTGCACAAACTAAGCAAGGCAAGGGAAATATGGAGAAGAATGGGTCTGACCTAAATAATTTCAATCTCTTTGTTACCCCAGTTCTTTTTAAGTTCATCTCTGGCACTATCAAGCAGTCCTATGCTTGTAGCTCCTAAAATATTGTGAGTTAAATGCAGGGGTAAAAATTGCACATGATGATGTCAGCAAAGGGTGGTTTTGGTCCTTTAGTTTCAATACAGGTAAAATTGCTTTCTCTGTCACAGAGGAATGCTCCTGTGAGCAACCTCTGGCCTATTAATCACACTATTTCATGGAATCACATGATGGTTTTGGCTTGAAGGGACCTTTAAAACCATCTCAGTCCTACCCTCCTGCCATGAGCAGGGACACCTTCCACTAGACCAGGTTGCTCAGAGTTCCATCCACCCTGCCCTTGAACAGTGCCAGGCATGGTGATAAAATGTTGATAATGGCTGAGTGTCTGTGCTCAGAAAGCTCTTCTACCTAAACTTGCTAGAGTCTCTTTCCAAAGTATCCTCACTGTAGGACCTGTTGTCCGGAAAACCAACACTTCCCTGCAGGTCAGCCCTGCATGGACAGGGAAATTTCAGCCAGAGGCATCCAAGTTTTCCCCAGTGTTTTACAAAAGCCTCAGAAAATCATTAATCTGTAGGCAGCAGCCAGGATCTCAAGGTATATGAAATTGTGGAATGGTGTCTTTTTAAACTTTCACAAGAAAAGCAGCTTGCCTTGGTGCCGAGCCACAGATTCCTCCACTCCCTAGGCCTAATCTTGGCTGATTGATCTGCCCTTTGGAGGACAACCGAGTGTAGGAATAACAAGCTCTTTCCTTGGCCAGGAGACGTGTCTGTAGGGTGGACAAGGCCATGGAGGAAATATGTTATCGCCCACTTGCCTCCTTTTCTCTTTGTGTTGAGAGCTGCATGACCACAGGATGCCTTTTGGAAGTACCATGGTGGCAGTGGGTCTGCAGCCACGTGAAGGGATGGTTCTTCAATTATCAGGGAGGCATTTTTGAGTTCTCCCTGGAAGCAGAGGGAATATTTCTGAACTCACTTGATTGACTTGTTCACTGGCTGATTTCACTGGGATACAACCCATTTAGGTTTACAGATTTTTTCCAAGGAGGAGGGAGCCCAGAGAGGCTCATTTGTCACATCTCCTCTCGTTGCAAATCAAAGGCAGCACCATGCTGGGAGAACCCCAAAGCCAAAGGGAGAGGACATTTGGCAGCATGGCTCCCAGAGATTTCTGGAGCTGCTTGACAGCTGCTTGAAAAACCTTACTGTTTTTCTCGAAAAGAAAAAAGCCCTCACTGCAAAATGACCTGGCATGTGATAGCAAAGGACAAGCCAGAGGATTTGAAGGGACATAACGGCACTTCAACAGCAAGTGTGGCTGTACCAAAGTGTGGCTCCTCAAAGCCTGCAGTGTGGCCACCTGTGATACAGCAAACTAATTTGGGAATGCCATGGGTTCCCAACGCAGAGCCCAGAAGGATGGCTTCAGGATTAAATCCCTGCCCCGGGACTTTCAGGACCCGCCCCAGAAGTACAGAGCTGAAGAACTGGACCATTTTAAACAAGCCCGTGCTTTTTTCCCCCCAAGAAATTGGCTAACTATGGGTGTGACCTAGTGTCACAGTTAGCTTATTCAGGGACTTCTAGTTTTGCCCTCACAACTCTGGGCCTCCCAAATTGCTACTGCTGCTGCTGCCACCAGACACGAGCACAGGACCTGGTGAGTCCTACAGAGCCTCAGAAGAAGACTGAACCCAAACTGCCCTTGAAGCAAATTTGAGACCAGAAGAAAACAAACAGGAAGTACAGAGGAGAGGTCAGCTCTTTGCTTCTCTATGCCAAACAGGACTTACAGAAAATCCCACTAGAAAAGTCAGAAAGACAATGGCCAGCGACAAAAATGGAAAGAAAACACAGGCAGACTCATGTTATTTCCTTTGCCTACCAATCTGAATATTTTTCCTTCCAGTTACCACTTCAGGATTCTTGACCCTGCAAAAGAGTCTGGAGATGAGCAACCTAGTACCACAAGAAGCCAAAGGGGAGATGTCCATTCTCTTCATCACAGTTTGGTGCAAGCCTTTGATTCACATCCCATGTGACACTGTCTACTCAGGGTTAAATCTTCCTGTTGGAGACGCAATGTACTCCTGGGATAGGATTTAGAAAATTGAGGTCTACTCCGCTCTGTGGCCACAACTGAATCACCTCACAGGTTTTTTTTCTGTTTTCTGAAACAGGAATAATGTTATGCCCTGCTTACCGAGATGCTGAAATTTTTGCGTGAAAAGCATGGCATCAAAACTAAGTATTGTCACACAAAGCAAAATGAAGCTGTACAAAAAAAACAAGGTGATGTGTGTGCCATTAAAATCCTGACACCAAGTGCTAGAAGTGGGTTGAATTTGCTCAGGTGCTCCGGCTGTTCCTTTTCAGCAGGCGTGGGGACATACTGCTTTGCAGATAAACATTGTGATGTGGTGAATGTCCAGAATTTAATGAAGTCCATTATAACAGATGAAAATGAAGCTTTCATTAGTTTATGAATGCCTTATTCACTTTAGTTTTGGGGTTTGTTTTTTTTTTAAATCGAGAAAGAATGTTTTCCCTAAGCAAGTGCCAAGTAAGAGAGTAAACATCTTCTGCTCTTACACCTTCATCTCCTCCCCAAGGCTGTCACTCCTGCAAGGAAAAGGCTCTCATTACACCAGCCTTGTCCACAGCCCTGTTGCAAACCTCTCCCAGTGAGATGCACCCAACGCTAGCAACAGCTGGCCACAGCTGGCTGTAGCAATGGGCTCTGCAGAATCTTTTCCCACTCCTGTCTGCCTCTGCAGGGTTCTTCAACTCCCACCTTCACCTTTTATTGTCACACGCACTTTGGGCCAAGAACAATAATATATTTGCTTTATATGCTCTGGTCATGACAGGGATTTTATGGACTGCCACAATATCATCTTCGTAATTGTGGCCATACTGCTGATTAAAAGGGTCACATTGGCAGCAAGGGAATCTATAACGTCTTTATTTGTTCACAGGAAGGATACACCAGGAGTTCAAGTTTCTCTCTTCAGCTCTGGACTCTTGGTGCTTTGATCCTGATCACCTTTGAGAATAAAAGGGGAATTTAGCTCTTAAGTGTGGTTTTGTTGCTGGTGTCTCAGTTAACGCCATCCATAAAAGGATCATTTTCTTTTTTACACAGGACAAGGCTGAGACCACAGAGTTGAAATAGGAGTAGAATGATAAAAACTGTGTCTTTTTAGCTAACAACGGACAATCACTAACCATGTAAATAAATGAGTGACTATTGAGTTTTAGTAACACAGTCTGTTCTATTGCTCATTCATGAAGAGGAGGGAAGAGAAAATGTTTCTAGGTTTCAAAAAGATATATATATATATATATATATTTAGCTGGAGAATTACACATCATGGTATTTCAGCACTGAAAACACCTGCTGACAGTATGATTGCAAAACAGGACATCCTTGAAGTTGCAAGAAAATGGGCACAAAAAAAAGCGAATCCTGTTATCAAGTAAAATATCTGAAGACTGTGGGCCTGAGTGTGTGCTTTTTTTCTCTGACTTCTAAAAGCGTCACATCCTCAAATTCAAATGAGCAGATGGCTGCCAGAAACACTCTGAAACCAGCAAGCTGCTTGCCTTGGACACATTATTTTGGTGTCTTGACCCCTTGACTGTCTCGTGGAATTTTATTTCATTTGGGTTTGATCCAAGGCTATTGGAGAGGATTTTAAAGTCACCAATGACCTCTGAACTTCAATGATGGCATTTTGGGGGATTTTATCTTAAAAAGGAGATAAGGACAGAAATGGCCATACGTTCACCATCCAAAGGGAGCAAAACAATATAATGACATAACCTGTGGTTTCAGTTGCAGTTGAAGTAAGCTGCTGAGGCTGTACAAAGAAGAGGTGATATTAGTGTGGGGAGAAATGTTTTGAAACCTTGCAACCATGGCATCACCCCTTTTTGCTGACACTACACAGCTACAGCTGATGACAAATTCAGCCCTACCTCCACGTTCTTGAAAAGTAGCAACCCTAAGTCATACCTGCTCCTGACTGAGTGTCTGAATTTTAGTTTCTTGTCTCAGAAAGAGTGTAGAAATGTAATCTTTGATATGGAGTCGGGTCATAGGGATTGCCAGTAGATAAAGAGCCTTGCTTTCATTTTCCCTGCAACTCTGACTGCTCCTCAATCCTGACCTTGATTGCTCCCAGTAAGAGATAACACAAATCTCATTCCTCATGCAGACTTTCCAAGATGTTGTCTTGAGCTTCATCTCACAGGTGCTAAATGGCTTTTCATGCAGGAGATAGGCTGAAGTTCTCTGATGAAGGATAAGGCTGATAAATTTGCTCCTTGGGAGCCACGGAACAATGTGGGTAAAGGTCACCTAGAAGAGAGAACTAAACTGGTAACACAGCAGGTCATGATGACACTGAATCATGATCAGGCCACCATCTCGAGGAGAGGAGCAAGGCATTCCAGAGGGTACAATTTCTCCTGATGGCCTTTTCCTAAGTTGTGTGAAAGGAAAGAGTTTTTTTTCCTCCCTTACCCTGTCAGGGCCTCTCATGGACTCCTTCCAGCCATCTGAGGCTCCTGCTTTTACCCTTCCACCAATGTCCTGTACCTTTACACAGCCATGGTGTCATGGTGTGACCATTCCCTCTCAAATTTCTTACTTCACCCACTTATCCTCACCAAGGATGTGCTCTATTCATATCCAGGTTTCTTACTTCTCATCATTCTTATTGAACTACAGGCACTTATTAAAGAAATGGGAGCATCATCTAGTGCACCTGCTGCTCAAACATAAGGGACTAGAACTATAGTATTCCTTTATGAAGACATCAGTGACAACTAATTTTGGTGGCACCTAGATAAAATACTGATTTAATTTATCTGGATCCAATAAAATCTGAAAAGAGCTTATAAGAAATCATGCCTACACCTTAGTTAATGAAATTCTGGGCTGCTTCTGGGAAGGCTGACAATTGTAAAACCCATCTGCCAAACTTTCATTCACAGCTTCATTGCAAAGTCATTACAGATATGACAAAACCCAGCAAACTCACAGAGGTGTGTGTGAACACACGTGAGAATGGGGAGCACCACACTGGGTATTGCTGGCAGCTTGGAGGGGGCAGGTGAACAAGGAACAGATGCTCTTGATGCTGCCAGCAATACTCAATGTTGCAGGACCTATTTTATTCCCACCTGAGAACTTGAGCCTGAAATCACCTCTGCAAGCAAACCATATGAACTCTCACTGCTGGTGGTGCTCCTGCTGCTTGGAGAAGGCTGCCAGAGGCCTCAGGACATCCATCCATGGACCATCTCACCCTTCCCATAGCACCACAGAATGGATTGAGTTGAAAGCGACCTTAAAGATAGTTTAGTCCAGCCTCTCTGCCATGGGCAGGGACAACTCTCACTAGACCAGGGTGTTCCAAGCCTGGGAACACTTCCAGGGATGGGGCAGCCACAGCTTCTCTGGGAAACCTGTGCCAGGGCCTCACCTCTCACAGCCAGGAATTCCTTCCCAATATCCCATCTAACCCTGCCCTCTGGCAGTGAGAAGGCATTCCCTATGTCTTGTCTCTCCATCCCTTGTCCCAAGTCCCTCTGCAGCTCTCCTGGAGCCCCTTTAGGCGCTAGAAAGGGTCCCAAGTTCCAGGACACTGATTATTTTGGCTGGCCAGGCTGTGTGCTGCGCCCTTAGAGACGGATACTGCGGCTGATGCAGATTGTTTTTACTGTGCCCTTTGCATCTAGTTTGCTGCACCCAGAAACCACAGAAGGCTGAAATAAATCTATATGCACCCTATCTGCTGGTCACCTGTGCCCTGATCCCCTTGTGTTTATATTTGTGCTCGTTATGACACAGGGAATGAGGGTGAGAACAAAACATTGGTCCCTAGGGAACAGCGATTTTCAAGCAGTTACTCTGCAGGCAAAACGCAGGGTGCTGGCAAGTAATGCCTGAAAACTTTGATGCCTTGATTTCTGTTGTGTGGATCAATATTAATAGCAATATTGTATTTCCAGAGCTGGCAGAACTATTGATTATTTGGTATGTAGCAGTTCATTTTCACTTGAGAGCAAACTGGGACACTGAAACAACAAATGTGCAGCTGTTAACAAGCAACACAGGACATTGAGTTTCAGTGACACAACTGGGATATCACTTTCTTTGTCTAAAATGGAACATCTTTAACATGTCAAAAATATGATTTACTTATCTGACTTATGCAGCACCTGGGGAAAATACCTTTTTCCCTGGAACCTGCAGATTAAGGTCATGTTTCCAAATATGTGCCAAATCCAATCAATAACTTCATCCGCACTGTGACCAAACACTTGAGGTATTCTTGATGGGAAAATGTTTTGTTTGATATGTTTAAACAAGTATTAAATCAGATACCTTGTGCATGAGAAGATTTCAGTGAAAGAAAAGATAATGAAACATTACACTGTGGTTGCAGGAGCTGAGCCAGAGTTATTTCTTTTCAATGAGGTTTTAACTCTGTGAGAAAAAATAGATACCTGTATCTATAGATGTGTGTAAATATATTTTGATTGGGTGAACCCAAAATAAAACTTTCTATATCTAACAAAGGCTTTGCTTACGTTTGAAAGACATAATGCTGTATCCTTCCATGAGCTGCTTTATTACGTGTAAGTCTACAATTGCCTCCTAGGGACACATTTAACTATCAAGGACCAAACTGTTGAATGCAAATTATACAGAACACCTGTCTTGTGGATGAAACTCCTGAAAAAGGAATTTCCCCATGGCAAGTGAGGAAAAAATTTAAAATAATGGGTGACGCTCCCTGTTCCAGGAAAGAACACCTCAATGACTAATAATCTTTTTACTTGAGCTTGAAGAGGCTGGGGAGGTGACTAGTAAATATGCAGTAAATGTACCTGTACTATATGTTGCCTTTTGGGAGATAATATAGTCTTTCCTCTGCTCTCAGCATGTTAAACCCTGCAGGCTTAGCTGCCTTAGCAACTGTCTACAGTTTGGACAGGTCAGGATCAAGGGAGGCTGAATCAGCCTCTGATGGTGGCTCTGCTCTCCCACTGCTGACAAATGGAGTTTAGAGTGAAGGAGTCCAGTTTCTCAGTTGGGCCTGAGCCTCTTCAGCCAGTAGTAATCAAATGTGCCCAGAAATATTCCCAGGCATGGAGGCCAACTGGCACAGAGAGGTTTGTACCTCTGCTCACAACAGCTTCTTAACTTTCCTAACACAGCAGCTAAGTGCAAACAGCTCTCAGGGATGAACACTGATCCATGCTTAAGAATGATTTAGGAGCTTGCTAGTTGGACCAAAAGTGTGCTGAGAACTGGTTTAGTACCTTGAGTATACCCAGTTACGTTCCCGTGAATGTTCCCAGAGACTGTTCAGCTTGCTTAAGTTATTGTTATGACATATTTCTTTTCCTGATCAAGATTACTTCTTTACAGCCAGGAGAAGGGAATTGTATGGCTGTAAATTTGGTTATGACAATAATCCTTTTGCTGGTTCATGAAATCACTCTTACTCAAGAGGAGGCGTGTTTACTGCTGTCTGCAATCTAAGAATATTTGCAAGGAACCAGATGTGGTGTGTTTAAAGTGAAAAAAAAAGTTCTGCGTGGACAGATGAACTTCATAAAAAAATCACTGTCCTCCTTATCTGATTGCACATCACTGACGTCTGCCTGATACTACATTTTCAAAGTTTGCTACTTTAAATTGCTTACCCCCAAAAAGCACCCCACATCAAGTACTTGCCATATGCTCTAACTATGCTACATTGGTGTGATGGTTTTGTCTGGGGCAGGGTTCATTTTCTTCCCAGAGGTTGGTACAGGGCTGTGTTTTGGGTTTGTGCTGAGCACAGGGTTGATAACACAGAGATGTTTTTGTTACTGCTGGGCAGGGCTTGCACAGAGCCAAGGCCTTTCCTGGTTCTTGAACTGCCAGGCGGGGGAGGGGCTGTGGGAGGTTGGGAGGCTGGGAGGAGACACAGCCAGGACAGGTGACCCCAAGTGACCAAAGGGATGTTCCAGACCATGTGACATCATGCTCGGTGAATAAAGTGGGGGAAAGAAGGAGGAAGGGTGGATGTTTGGAGTGATGGCATTCGTCTTCCCAAGCCACTGTTACATGTGATGGGTTCTGGCTCTCCAGAGATGGCTGAACACCTGCCTGCCCATGGAAAGCAGGGAATTAACGCCTTGCTTTGGTTTGCTTGTGTGCAAGGCTTCTGCTTTCCCTATTAAACTGCCTTTATCTCAACCCATGAGTTTTCCAGCTTTAACCCTTCCAGTTCTCTCCCTGATCGTGCTGGTGGGGGAGTGAGTGAGGGGCTACGAGGGGCCTGATTGCGTTAAAGCATGACAACTGGGATGCCATTAGATGTCCCATAGCAACTTTCTGTCCTGGCCTGAGAAAGGCAGAGCAAGTCTGTTTTCATGGATTTCTCTGAGCTACAAGAAGTTGAATGCAAGATCTTTACTTCAAGAAGAATTGATTTTATCAAGGCAGGGCCATCTGGCAGAAAGTAGAGCAGGATTAATGCAATCCCAAACCTGTGTCACCCAAATCTTGGCACCCTCCACCACCCCACAGGGACTCAAGGCAGAGCAGGGAGGCAGAGGAAATATCTCATGCCTACACTCTCTTCACTACACACACACCACAAAACCTTCTCAGTGAAAAGGTTTCAAAGCTGACACGAGAAACTCTTACTCTGATATGGGAGCTGTTCAGAGGAACACATCCCTTTGAATGGTTTAGCTCATGACACTTCTAACAATCACTGTGCAGCAACCTACTCATGGTTTGCAGATGGCTCTGGGGAGGGAGCTCCTTATCCTGGTGAGCTGGCTGTATTTCAGCAATGGCACTTTCTTTGTGCACAGCACCAAGGCTGCCGAGCACCTTTTGTGGTTTTTCCCAAGGAAAAGATGGTGCAGACCTGTGTCAGGAGTTGGTGCTACTGCCCAGCTCCCATTTGGACACCTTTGTGGCCCTGGCAGAAGCAGCTAAAGGCACCATGTGGGCTCACAGCTTCGACATTCCACGGTGGTTTCCTGTCTCAGGAAGCTATAACGCCAGGAGGATGGCAGAATCCTTCATGCCAGCAGAATATAATGCCTTATGATCCTGTGATGTAGTGCAAAAGGCAGGAGGAGTGGGAAGCCCAGCAGGCACCTGATTGAAGAGGCTGGGGGAGATGAGAGGAGACGGTGTCCTGCTGTGCGCTTCTCCCACCTCCATAACCTCCTTACTTTCAAAGAGTTTCCACAGGGCTGCGGTGGCTATTGTTCTCCAGACCTGGTGCATCAGCATCCCCACTACACTGACAGTTTGGGATTCTCACACTGCCAGCCTTTCCTGTTCCTGACAGAGAAACGAGGAGCTTGTTTGGCTTTGGGTGGAAGCAAAATGTGTGCAACTCGGACACCTCTGTGCTAACCATGTGCAGGGTGATGCTGCCTAGTCCACAACTAGCATGGGCTGCCTGGGCATGTGATTATGCTCAGACAGACCCAGAGGCATTCCACAAACATGTCTGTCCCTTTTCCTTCCAAAAGTGACCACAGCACCTGGGTCAAGCTTTGGCACAACTGCTATTGATGTACAGAGTCAGCAGTGAACGAGCAATTCTTTACGTCTGATTTTCAAGGAGGCTGCAGATTCCTCTTGACCATTAAGATGAAAAGGAGGCTAATTCAAAGCTAGAGCAAAGTTTAAGGAGTAATTCTGCACAGGCAGGCAGGTAAGATAATGTAAAAGTCGTTCTTTTCTCTGTTTGGCCCTGTAAAATGAGAAATACTATCAGGGTGGTGCATTTTTTGAAGCCTGCATTATTTCTTTTTCCTAGGAAGGGTTGAAATAGGTTTAAGTACTACTGTTATTATCTCTAAAATGACAGAGACATTTTCATGTGAGTTTCCCTTCACAGTCAGATATCCATATTCACCATGTGCATTCCTTTGATTCGGGGACTGCAGCTTCCCTGTGGTCCAAGGACTCAAGGTTCATTTTTTGTTGCTCTTTCCGCCAAAATGGGGTTATTAGAGATAGAAAAAAATTGCAAGGTCACCCACAGCCTTGATAGAAACAGGAGGGTAGGAGAATATTAGAAAGAAACTATTAGCTGTAATATCCAGCTGCATTTGACAAACCTGAGTGTATTTGGATTGCCTGTACCAGCATTTCTCTCCCCTGTTTCCAAGTGATTGCCCTAGCCCTAGTGATCAACCACCTGAATACATCCAAGAAGGATATTCACAGAAAGGATCTCATGATAAAACGGCTATTCCTGGCCTTCTTTCCATCACATCATAATCTGTCCACTAATATGGCCTGAGATCTCAGCTGATCAAAAGGTCATAAGATGCTATTGCTAAGTATCACTCTGTCTCTGCTGAGCCAACAGCATTTTTAGTCCATTCAACAGGCAGAGGAATGCAATAGCAAAGCCTTCAAATCTGTTTGTATAATAGATGAAGTCTTCTCTTTATGGCATTTATCATCCTTCACAGAATGACACCTGATAAATAAATCTCTAGTTCCCAGTGAATTTAAATAAAACAAAGGCAAATCATATCCCTGTGCACTGTAAATATAAAACTGAAGAGAACATAAGAGTTCCCAATCTTCCTCCATCTCCTCTGCTATAAAAGCTATAAAGTGCTGATCATCCACAGATTCCGCCAAAATCAAGACAGCCCAAATCTCTGAGTACATTACAAAAAGCATGGTAATAGCACAGGAGGGACTTAAAGATACATAACTCATTTAGTCTAATGACATGGTAAAACTTACACCTTTTTGTCTTCATGTTAGTAAAAACAAAAAACATAAGAAAGGGGGGTTATTATGGAGTGAAAATGGGGGGAAATCTAATAAATGGGTCAATGTGTTTCCTACCAGGGGGGACAATTTTCAAACATCCTGGGACGAATAAAATACTGAACCACATCCTACTCAACACCACAACTTGGGCCAGCTGGTCACCGCTGTACTGGTGGCAACTGGTCCATGTGATGCCAGACATTGCCTCCAGCAGCAACTGCAGCCACTTCTCTGGCCATCCTGCTTCCAAGCCTCTCAACACAGGCAGGGATCGCTGCCCAAAACAGCAGGAGAGAAGGCACCAGTGCCAACAGCCACCTGCCACCTGAAGCCCGTGTCTAGCAGGCCTGCAGAGGTAGTTTCTGTGAGCATTACCATTGGGAAATTCACTGTTTTGTGTCTCCAGCACACCTGAAGGGTTGTCACAACCAAATTAAACCCCCCAGCATTTCCCAGACTATCCGCCCACTCTTTGGCTTTCCAGAGCTCTATACCAGGACCAACAGACAGTTTCTTTAACTGTAACTGGCAGTCATTTTGCTCCTCTCCATGCTTTCAAAGCTGAGAGCCATCAAAGATTAGCAGAAAAAATCATGACTATTTTTCCCTAAGAAGCAGAACTGGTAATAGGCTTCAGGAAAAATCCTCCTAAATGCAAGTGATAAGCGTAGACTGTGTGAAGGCTGACAGGTCTAATTATAATTATCATTGCGAGGGGACTAGCACTAACCTCCCTTCTGGAAGGCAATGACAATTCCTGGAAGAGAACATGAATGATCATAAACAAAATCATTGCAAGGAGAGTTGTCTTTCACTGGGAAACTAAAAAAGATCCAGATTTAGGGGTGAAAAAAAACCCCAAACCTTAAGAATTTTTTAAAGTTTATCCTGATAGAAAATGGCACTTAATCATACATTTAAGTTTTGCTGACTTCTGAATGATGAGAGTAAAAGAATCAAGCAGGATACATGAAGTGTAAGATGGAGTCATGCATGCAGGAGGTGTTTGGAAATAAAGGATATATTCTGAAAGTATACTTGAAGAACATACCCTGCATTTAAACATGGACAAGGAGTCCCAGGGAGGATGTAGGTACAGACTGAGATAAATATTCAAAACTACGACGAAACCCAGACCACTTTGCACCAACTTTTCCCCCTTCCTCACATCCTAGCAGGAAGAAAGGCAAACAGAACCAATACAGGTCTCTTCAAATTGCTTCTATCCACTGAAATCCTAACTTTGCATCTATACATTGACTGAAATACAACAGCATCAGCTTTCAGTGGGGTTATGAGGTAGATAAGATAGGTAATATTCCTTCAAGATCATCCTGCCCCAAACTTTCTGCTTTCTTTGACAGCATTCCACTTTTCTTAGTCTGCATGTTTTTTTGGCATTTCTCACTCCATTTCCATTGGAAACTTGGAAACAGAGAAGCTTGGGCAATCTGGACTGAAAGTAGCAGTCCCTTAGCTTTTTTTTTTTTCTGGAAACAGATATTATCTTCTTAATAGGGACTATAACTGCAGAGGAGATGAAGAGAGGAGCCTCAGAGTCAAAAGCAGTTCTAAGAGTTTCATTCTCATTATATCTCAATGGAGTGGAGCAAATAAATTGTGCAAGGAGACATATGGAAGCTCACTATGCAAATGGCCTATTTAAGGCTCTGGCTTCCTAATTAGGTCCTGGTGTCAGGAGGTTGGTAACAATTATTCACACGTAGATCATTTGGATACAATAAAAACTGTTCTAAAACCCAGACCATCATAATGGCATGCATCAAAAGATACCCAAATTAACGTTCTAGACTCATTTGTTTAGTGCTTGGGCTATCAGTTTCTGTGGTACACATACCTAAATTTTGCATCCAACATTGCAAAATTGTGTTTGGAAATGGAAAAGGAGGAAACAAAAATCATCACAGCCATATCCCCTTGTTCTTACCTTGTTCACAGATTTCGTCACTGGACTCTGCACAGCGAATCCACACTCTCTTCCCAAATTCTTCATCTGACTCTGTGGTGTTTCCCAGAGCAAAGAGAAAAAAGAAAACCTTGATTGTAGGGATGACTGTGTAGAAAATGGTCACAAGCATCCAGAGTTTTCCTCTGCCCTTTTGATTTCCTTACATGTTCCAGTATGACCACCTCTGCTTGCCAGCTGGGGCCCCCTGAGCACCCAGTGATGGGGTCCACCCTCATTCCCAAGGTGTTTTGTAAGGCCCCCCAAGCCTCCCCTTACCCCACACAGATGTGCAGGCTTCCCCTCCCAAGCATCCCTTGTAAGCATGTTGGCATCAAAGAGCCACCACAGCTTTCCCCAGCAGCTGTGGGGCACACAACGAGCCATGACCTCAGGGAGTGATGCCGTGGATTCCTCTGACAACCTGTGTTAGAAAAGCTTGTGGAGAGAGCAGGAAGGTGTCACAAGAAGCCAACCCACCTGCTTTGTATAAGAATTAAAGTAGGGAGCTGAAGCCAAGGATTACCACATTGCAAAACCATTTAAAATAAAGTAAGTGCTTGTGATTCAACATCGTGACTACAGCAAACCTACTCTGCACTGCATTTCAGTACTTCTGGTATGAAAATGAGGTCTTCCTCTCCCTTTCTTGCCCTCCCACCTCCTCTCCTCTTTGTCCACCTCTCCAGCCCTTCACACAAAGGTGAAATATTTTACATTTTCACCCGTGGTGATGATGATCAGAGAGTGTTTGCTTTGCTTTGCTTTTCACTGATTTTGCCAAAGGCATCCTTTTAAGCATCAGCCTGTGCAAAGATAATAGGTGACACGATTCTCTATAACTGGAATCAGCAACAAATCAGCCATCTGCCACTCCAGGGGTCTGAGATTAACCCAGCTACTGGACCACGACTGCGAAGTATTTGCACATTTAGATTACAGAAATGTGAGGTTACAGGTCCAAAAATATAAGACTGGGAGTGGGGAAAGTGTGCGCAGAAGGAGTGGAAGACAGCCTCAGGAGAGCCCTTTAGATTAACCCTTCCCAACACAAGTCACCTCATAACAACTCCAAGCAGACAGTGTTTCTCATTATAAAGTGCTAAAAGGATGAAGGATTTGAAGGAAGCAACTTGAGACACATTAGACATCATGTTTCTGGAGAATACATCCAAAGACGCTTCTTTCACACTGGGAGAAATAAAGACAAAAACCAAACAGCTGTCTTGTCAAAGCCTTCCCTCCTCGGAAGCATGACCAAGCTGCCCAGATGGCTTACTTGAGCATTTGGAAAGTACAAGAGCATAATTTTCGCCCCAAGATGGACCAGATCCACAAGCTCCCCCTATGGTCAAGATTTCAAGAAATGAAAGAGGTCTGCCTACTGAAATAGCAAGGTTTGCGAAGGTCTCTTCATTTGTTGCTCCCAGTTCACCCTCTTGAATAACAAACACTATTTTGTTACCATGCACACATGGATGCTGTCAATCCACATTAATACCTGTCCATGTCTTTGGGATTCTCTCTATGAATCTATTGGGAATTGTTGTTTGGTAACTAGGTACTTGAAAACTGAAGAAGTTTAAATCAGTAGTAAACACAAGCTGGCTCCATATCTAAGACCATGAGCAATGGTCTGTAACAGTGTGTGGTGGATCAGGACAGACACCAGGGTCTGCTCTGGTCATGTTGATAGGTTTTAATCCCCACTCCTGCCACTTTCTCTTGCAGGTTAGAATCCCACAGATCCCTGAGATTCCCATCCTCAAAGATCTCAGGTTAAAAAGAGGAGGTTCTGCCCAGAGGAACAGGTGTAGCTGCAGCCAAAAGTGTCAGCAAGAACATCTGGAAAATTCTGGAACATCTCACCTGTGAGAAAAGACTGAAGCATCTGAACTGTTCAGTCTGGAGGAGAGAGGATTCCAGGGAGATCTTGAGCATCTGCCCGTACCTAAAAAGGCTCCAGGAAAGCTGGAGTGGGACTTTCGGCAAGGACATGAAGTGACAGGACAAGAGGGAATGGCTTCCCACTGCCAGAGGGCAGGGTTAGGTGAGATATTGGGAAGGAATTCTTGGCTGTGAGGGTGGTGAGGCCCTGGCACAGGTTTCCCAGAGAAGCTGTGGCTGCCCCATCCCTGGAAGTGCCCCAGGCTGGATGGGGCTTGGAGCAATCTGGTGTAGTAGCAGGTGTCCCTGCCCATGGCAGGGGGTGGAACTGCATCAACTGTGATGTTCATTTCAACCCAAACCATGCTAGGATTCTGTGATTCTATGAAATTCAGGCAAGGTCTGCATGGTGTGTGCCCTGGGTGGGGAAGGTATTTAAAACGCTCAACTCATGCCATCCAAAGAGACAACTAAAAACCAAATAGCATGCACATGTGTTTGTAGAAACCTGTGTGTTTTACTCATGTCCTTTATTCAGAGAAAACAGGGAGGATTGGGTGGAAGGTACAAGAACACACTCCAGGTTCTTTGGCCAAATTTCTTGTTGATATTTCCATGGTGAAGAAGAAACCAAGGTTCCCTGGGCCAAGCACTGCACACCCTGCAGTTGCAACAATGGAAAAGAGCAAGAAGAAATGGCAGCACCTTCTCTGCGCAAGCCCAAGTTGAACTGCAGCAAATACAGGGTACAAAGCACAGCTGAGAGGTGAGGAAGAGCAAGGGATCAGCTGCTGTAGTCATCCTACTCCATACAAAACCTGCTGGCATCCCCTCAGAAATGAGTGCCACTCCCAACAGTGTTAATTTGGGACAGAGCATTTGATCCTCCACAGAGGAAGGACTATTGATCTGTGAGGAGCTGTGAGAAGAAGAGAGTGAGGGGAGCATTCTAGTCAACACCTTTAAGTCTGCCTGAACTCCCCCCTATTTATCACAGTATTTCCAAAAGGCCTTGCCTGGGCAGGGGTAGGTGCTCCCAAACCAGGTCTACATGTCTGAGACCAAAGGTGAGGTTTGAAGTGGTTTGGATGTGTACTAGGGCATGGTTTTCAGGTGAGAAAGAGGTCACAGGGATCATCCCACGCCTGAGACTACAAAATGGGCCAAGCTAACAACCCAATAATCCACAAGCTTCTGAGATGCAGCAAGCTAATGAGGCTCTGCCCGTGCTTTAGAAAGGTCTCCTTGAACTTGACCTGCTGACTATGTGACGGCTAAAACTGCTATTATAACAGGATCTAGACCTGTTTTCAAAACCAGAGACTGGGGTTTTCCCTTTCTCCAGTCTCTAGTTTCTGTAATGGAAACCTAAAACTTCAAATACAAATTCCAAAATGATCCAAAAAGGAACATCTGTGGAGTGGGGGGAAAATTTCTTTGCATTTAACTTCGATTACTGAACTACTGCAAGGTTATAATTTTTAAAATATTAAAAAAAACCCCATCAAAACTCTGTTAAAAAAAAGAGGTGGTTTAGTTTGGTTTGGTTTGGGTTTTTAAGTATTTTTTCCTTGCCTGCAAATGGAAGGACAAGGGGATCAGCACAGGGCAAACCCTTCCCTTTCAGACAGAAATCACCACAAAACTCCAGCCCGTTTTTTGCAAATGAACCAACATCACGAACTGATTCAGTTTCAGCCCTTGAACATGCTTGTTTGTTTGTTTGTTTGTTTGCTTGCTTGCTTGTTTCATCCAGACAGGTTTTTGCAGGAAGGGGCTTTTGCAACCCAAACAGCGCCACTGCATCCGCCAGGCGCTGAGATGAGCCGTGGAGCCGCTTGGAAGTTGCCTCATCTCCCAGCAAATGAGAAACGGAGGGAAACACCGACGCAGGCAACGCTGCACCTTGCAGCAGAGACTCGTGTCCTACAAGTAACCTTGCATCACGATACAGACCCACAGCAGCAGCCTTACGGGTACAATGAGAGCAGGAGGAGGACAAGCGACCAGGAGGGGAAGGGCAACGGGGAAGCAATCAGAAAACTCTCTGAGAGTCTTATTTTCCTCCTTAGGAGAAAAAAAAAAAAAAAAAAAAACCAAAAAACAAACCCTCCCTGATACAGAAATGGAAGGAGGGGATGAGCCCCTTTACACCCCAAGTCCCCAGCAAAGGTCCCCTCCCTTTCCCAGAGCTCCTAAATATCACTGGGGGTGGCAGGAGGCTGCAGGAGAAAAGGGTCACATTTAAAAGGCGAAGGGGAAGCAGGGAGGAGGGAGGACACTCCTGAGCCCGGCCAGTGGCCCCACGCTCCCAGCCATTCTCATTCCTGACACGTTTCCCTGCTCTCCAGCACAGCCCAGCTTCGAAATATTAGTGTGGCGCAGAGTGCCATTTTCGAGTCGCTGCAGCTCCTTCTTGGCACCGGTTCAGCTTTTTGTCTTGCCTTCTCCTCCGAGCGCCCAGTGGAGGGAGGAGGAAAGAAAGGAAGAAAATAAAGCCCCGCTGCTTCGCTGCCGGGGCTGTCAGACTCCCCGCAGCACCCCCAGCCCTGCCTGCGGCACCCCACACCCTCCCAGCCTGCTCCCAACCAAACCACTGGGCAAACATAAATCTCCTTCCACCTCCACAGCAGCCAGTTCACAGCCTCCTTCCCCCTCTCCGCCGCCACCCCTTTTCATCGCGCTCTCCTTTGTATTCCTCAAAATTTTTCCAGCCAAGCGTTACAACCTTCCACCCTCCCTTTCTCCTCCATCCCCGGCCCTCCCACCTCCTTCTCTCGCATCGGCAGAAAGGACCGTGCCATGGTTGCCAATGCCCTGGCACCTCCCCGGAGTGGGGAGCCCCTGCACCCACAGCGCTCCTGGCAGGTCCGCTCCGGCTCGGAGCTGCCCAAGCGCGGTGCTCGTGGGCGCACAGGCGTGTGCACACACGCGTGTGACAGGGCAGGACATGCTTTGCATCCTTGGCATTGCTGCAAACACAAGCCTGCGTTTGGCAGCCGAGTCCCTCCTCCTGCTTGTGGGGCCGGGAGGAAAGCAGAGGCAGAATAACAAGGGAGGGACACTGTATTTTTTTTTAAGCAACCCAAACATGGCACTGAGAGCTTCCACCAACAACTTCTCAGCCTGCTGTGCTGGCAACTAGCTGCTGGTTCCAGCCTGGCACCAGCTTTGATTTGTTTTTCTCTCCTCTTAAACGCCCTCCTCACAAATATTTATTCTTTTTTTTTTTTTTTCCCTCTTAAGTTTTTTTTCTTCCCTGTTTCCCTCTTAGCTTTTCCAAAGAGACAAGGCTTGTCCATATGCTTGCCACCTTCCCTCTGGTGACAGAACCTGAGGGAACAGTGTGAAGCTGTGTCAGAGAAGGTATAGGCTGGATATTAGGAAAAGGTTTCCTTCCCCAGAGGGTGGCCAGGCACTAGAACAGGCTCCCTAGGGCACTCATGGCACCAAGGCTGCCAGAGCATTTGGACACCACTCTTAGGCACATGGTGGGATTCTTGGAGCTGGACTCGATAATCCTGGTGAGTCCCTACCAACTCTGAATATTCTATGATTCCATGATTCTGGGGAGGCTCCCTCCCATTCCCACTTCCAAATCCAAAGCAGCACGTGTGGAAGGGGCACCAATGTATGCGATACATGATGTAATACTCAATGGACCAAGAACAGGAAAATCAAACCCCTCATATGCACACACAAGAAAATATTCTCTTCTCTGAGGAAGAGGAAGAGAGAGTGAGAGATGCGCTAAAAGCAGGCAACACAACCCTTCTGCACGCCGGGATTCTGTGCTAACCCCAGCCCCCTCCTCAGAGGAGGGAGGAGTCAATTTTTGTTGGAAAGTAGAGATAGACTGAGGCAAAACACATGTTCTCCATGGAAAGGACCCGAGAGAGCCAACTTCAAGCCAGTGATGTGACTCCTATTAAACCAGAGTTTCCGACACTGACATATGCATGACAGAGATAAAGTGCTATCAAATACACCTTGTCTGGTGCCTGGAGGAAAGAGATTTGGAGAAAAAAATATAATAATGCTTATTCTGGGGATGGCTTGGGAAGAACATGGAGGGAGGAGAGATGAACTGATGGTTTTGTCATGGAGGCATGAGTGTATTAATCTGAAAACCTGGCTGGAGACCCAGGGCAGCGTACAGCCCCATACGCAGCCACTGGTGTCCCTGGAGCTTTTCATGAGGCTGCCTGGATGGCTTTGTCCACTGAGAAACATCAGGCCTCCTTGGAAGCCACAGGACTCAGGGGACGCTGAAACAGATGGGCACTCCCTCCCTGTGGCAAATCCCTCAGGAGACCCAGCAGAAGTGCCAAAAAAAGGCTGGTTCTTGCCGAACGCATTCTGGCCACCTCAGGGAATAGCAGAGCAACCGTCTTGATATGGGGATCGCAGAGGCAGAGCTGGAGGCAGACAGGCAGGCAGACGGCATGCTTGGGGTGGTACAGACAAAACAGCAGTGTCCTGAGCAGCTGCCTAGTATGTATCTCAGCAAAATCTCTCCCAGCTGTGGATGAAGCAGAAATCACGGGCTGGAATTGTAACCCATCAGCTGGGTCTGAGTTTTGCCTCCCTGGCCCTCACGGATAGCACGGGAGGGGAGCAGAGGACTGGGTGACGCTCCTTGAGCTGCTGGGAGCCACATGGAGGAGCTGGTCCTCCAGCCACTGACAGCTGCTGCGTGGGGAGCAGCTGATGGGCAGGCGCTGGAGTGGACTTAAAATAAGCAGAGGTCCTGCCATGACTGCACTCACAAAGGGATGTGTGAGTTTGAGGATTTAAACTCAGCCTGTCCCCTCAGGAGCACCTCTACCACTGGGATGTGGACCCTGTGTAGGGTCCTGGCTGGAGTTTCTCCAGGCCTTCACAGCAGAGCTGGATCTGGCTGGGTTGAGTGGAGTATTATCCAGGTGGAGCCACCAAATGCCCCTTCTGAGTTGTGGTTTCACTGTCCCAAGTTCTTTGCATAAGGATATCATATAGCATTGGCCAGGCTTCCTCCCAATGTCTGCCTCCAAAGCCAGCCACTGCTCATTTCAATACTCTCTCCCATAACGTTTATATGTCTGTTTCCTCTCTTTGCTATCCTTGAGACTTGGGGCAGATTTCTGCTCTTCCCTCCAGCCCTTACTGCTAAGTGCTGGCATTTGGCAAGGCAGAGGGGGTCCCTTACATGTGTCCATGGCAAAGAAGGACCTGACACCTCAGCTGGAGTCATCTGCAGAGAAACACCTCTGCCTGCAGGTATCATTGAAGTGACTCCCAGAGAGAGGCACTTTCAGATCCTTTGAGTCAAAAGGTGCCATAAATAAAAGATATTACAGGCTAGCAAGTTCTCAGTTGCAAACTGGAGTGGGAAGGAATATTTTAGCATCCTTTTCCTAAGCACATTAACTCTTGGCAGACGTGATCGTTCAGGTCTTCACAGCTGAAAACTTCACACCGTGTGCAGCATGTTGAGTCCACACGCTCCATTTCCATTTTCAACAGCTCTAAAACCCACGCTGCCCTTTGCAATATCCCCCCCTCAGTGCAGAGAGAAACCAAATAGTGCATCACTTTGGGGGTCATGACACTAAATATACATTCCATGGTCATCTTTCCCAGGAAAAACAGCCTTTGCCACTATAAGCTCACAATAGCTCAGATTTTTATCAACTGGCTTCTGATGCTTCCCTTCCCAGGGCGAGCAAGCACTTTGTATCAATCTGGCTTGCTTTAGTGCAGTGACCCAGCGCTGTACTCCACCGCTGAAAGTTCAGGTCCCAGCTGCGGGGCTAAACTCTTGCTGACACTGTGCTGGTTTCTCCCTCTGTGTCACCCATGTTGCCAGGGGAAGTGGGGGGAGATGTTGGATTTTTCCAGGAATGAAAAAAAAAGGAAACAATAGTGCAAAATGCAGAGAAGATGTGGCTAAGGAGAAGGGGGAGGAAAACAATCCCGGTGTGTGCAGTGAGGCTGAGGAGAGGAAATCCTTTGGGCAGCACAGGGAACTTCGATCACATTCTTTTTCTTCACGGAGGAGAAAATCTTGGCCAAGAGGCAACTAAATTGTTACAGGCAAGGAAAAGCTTTTGAGGATTCGCTGAAGAACTTGTGTGTGTGTGAGCAACAGCACAGAGAGATGCAGAGGAGGAAATCAGTATTAGTGATGGGTGAACTACAAAAGTTTGGGTGGATTGTTTTGGATAAAGATCCCCACACGCGGATGCTTATCTAAAGCCCTCAGTCTTCAGTGCAGGGCTAGAAGTCTCTTAAGAACATACTCTTCTTGCATGACTTCCAGTATCTCTGAAAGCCACTGTCCATGCCAAAAATACAACAAAACCAGCTTGCTTTCTTATTCTTTTATGCAGTGTTTTGGCTCATCTGCCTCCAGTTCCAAGAAAAACCTAAGTTTTTGATTTGAAGGTTGAACTGTGCTGGTTTAATTTCAAGCCATCCTTGTTCTCATGACTGCACAGGTACAAGGGAAGTAAAGAAAAAAGCTTCTGTGATTCTATGGGAAACTTTCAGAGAAAGATCGCTGAAAATGAGCAGAAAAAGAAGCTAGTTTCCCTAAGAAAAGACTACAAGCCTTGAGTTCTCCCACCTTAAGCAGACTACTTATCTGTAAACTGGCTATTCTGCCATTAAATAACATGAGAGATCACAGCATTCCCGGTTCAAATGAGCCTGTTAGTCTAGGGTGGTTATTAGTCATTAAATACTATTGAATCAATAAACCAAAAAAAAAAAGACTTTGAAGAGACTCTTATTTCCCCACTCGACCTGCAGTACCCCTGATTTGACAGAGAAGAGTGAAAGAAAACAGTCTGAACATGATCCCGTGCCCTCCAGTTTTCGGAAATCCAGGTGTAACTGAGGTAAAATAGCCTGGTGCTGCTGGAATGAATGCAGTGTGTTTTTGATGAAGTCCTCTGGACAAACAGGGCTGCTGCAGGACTAGGTTTGACCTCTGGCTGGATTTACACCAGGGTATCTGAGTTACTGCAGCTCAGTGTGTAGGGCAGATTGAAATCAGTGTGTAGGGCAGATTGAAATCAGGCTAGTGTGCTTCTAAGGTTGTTGCCAGATATCCTGTTCTCCTGAGCCATTCCTCTCAGGAAAGTTTAAAGCACAGAGATTCACTTCACAATGCAGTGAACGTTTTGCTGTTAAAGACCAAATGATGCTCTTCCCAAATGATTCCTTGTTGTCTTTTTCCCTGCCTTCCCTATTATTTACTAAATACTCAAGAAATGGTCTTCAGCTCATCCACGTGGTTTGGAGACCAAGATTCATGTTTTTAGCCTGTTTTTAAGGATAATTTAATCCAGGTCAACAGAAGCAATGGATAAAATCAGAGGAAAAGCTGTGACCACGATTTTAAACCACAGAGGCTTCCAAAACAAGGGCACAGCCTTCTGGACAGCACAGTACATAGAGGCTAAGTATCTTCTCCCTGAAGGTGATGGTACTTCTTGTGGGTGAGCAAGACTAATGTAGCAGGCCCAAGTCCCCATTCACATCTGCATCTATGAATGGGCAGCAGCTCCGTTACCTGTCACGTGCTGTGCTCTTAGTAAAATCTGCCCACTGTGTCCTGCTGAATGCTGCAGGATGCCTGATACTTGTTTTCAAAACTTGGCTCTTGTGCAGCTTCTGAGTTTACACAGTGGGAGAGAGACATGGGTTTAGCTTTTTGGCTTGAAAGTAAAAAATCTGGACTCTTTCAAGAGTGCTGAACAGTTGAGAAATCTGGCCCTCAGCTTTTTAGAAAAAGTGACCCAATCAATCGAGTTATTACACCATTCTCTGGCCTGTGACTAACACATGGATTGATATTTACTTGCAGGAAATGTTGGCAGGAGTTGGGGGTTCCCATTGACTCGTGCTGTTTGCTGCTCCCCAAGGAGCACGGGCTGCAGCGACGATGGAGCCGCTGCTTCACAGGTGCACGGTTTATTCGCCAAAACGGGTTGTAAATCAGAGCAGAGGAAGAAAGAGCTGGAAAAATGCTTGTTTGTAGGAGCGACCATTGGAAAGGGATGTTGACCATGCTCATTTTGCAGGTTTCCTCTCCCAAGTCTGTGTGCGCTCACACTGCACCAGAGGGATTGGGTCCCGGGTCGGAAATCCAAGGAGCATGCCAATAATTTGCCAGAGATTACACGTGGGGTGAGCTTGTCCCTGATGTCCATTATTGGTTCAAAACCACGAATTCTCATAGCTTTTTGGACAGATGGCTGGTCCTATTACTTCTTGTGTTAGATTTCCCACTGAGGCTGAAAGCAAATCCACATTCAAGCTGAAAGTAAACAACCTGTGAATTCAAAAGGCATTAACTCGAACTGCCAAAGCATTTGCTGCGTATGCTGCAGATGTCAAACAGACAGTTTCCCACAGCTCTGAGCCTAGATACATAGCTAAGTTACACAGAAAAGCCTTCCACCCAGCCCGAAAATCCATCCTGTGCAAAACTCGCTCTCCTTGCTGGCGTTTTAAGGGCTGAAGCCTCAGCTGGAAAGTATTAATGTAGCTGGTCTGATTTGAATAGAGCTGTGCCAGTTTGTACCAGATGAGGATTTCACCCTTTGGAGGCCAAGTGGGAAATGGGTATCCACTACTTTTTAAAGTGTGGTTTGAGTCAGAAAAACATAAAATGTGGTGTTTTTTAAGGAGTGAAAGAGCACTAAGTAAGTTTCTTTCCATTACTGTGAATCATTTTTGAAGGAATCTTTTAGAGAGCATGGTCCTAAAAAATTAGGCTTTGCAGAAAAATGAATATGAATAAACACGACTTATAAGTACAAACAGCACAAGTTAGCCAGCTTGCTCCTATTCCTGATACCTTCCAAAATGCCAGCAAAAAGTTAAGTAGGATCCCAAGCATGACATTGCAGTGGCATTGCAGGAAATTCAGAAAGTGGGAAAAACTGAATGAAATGGTCTGTTTTTCCTGCCAGGACTGTATGAAGAGGACAAACCCCCATGAAACTAAACTATACAAACAAAAAATATCCACCCATATGCTTTGAAATGCTCTAAACTTTGGAACCAAGTTCTCCTTGGCTATAAAGAGGTACAGGGTAGATTTTCTGACATACTTTGGTTTAAATTGAACAGCACCATTGAAGCCACATTCTGTAAAGCAAGACTCATTCCATTTAAAGCAATGCAACCTCGTGGTACATATTCAGGAGCAATCACTTGATTTAAGCCTCTGATTTATTCTTTACTGTAGGAGGCCCCACTTGCAGACTCCTGTTTTCCCCAAAGTAAACAGGAGGTCAAATATTACACCAGTAGAAATGAATGGAGATTTCTCAGATGATAGTAATATGAAATCAGACTTTAAACTGTTTAACCTGCAGCCACTAGACCAGTTCAGGTCACCATAAAATTCAGCACCTCTTTCATCCCACTATCCTTATTTTCACTTTACAGTTTGGTGTAAGCTGGCAGTTAGTAATACTTTGCCTGTTTATAGAGCCTTACATCTGAGGATCTAGAAACACTTTGTAAACACTAATGAATTAAGCTTCTTAACACCCCCTGTGAGACAGATACTGCTATCTCATTTGCACAGCTCAGAGAAGTGCAGTTTTGCTGAGGGTTGGAGCCAGTCGGCACTGGAGCTGGGAGACCACTGCAGGCCCCTAATCTCACCTTCAGTTCAATATCACAAGGTTTTCCATGGATGTGGGGATGTCCCTGGCACTTCAAAAGCTTATAATTATCTCCTGGAACTGCCAGCATGCCCTGATGTCTGTCGGACTGAAAACACAGAGGGTTGAACTTCCACCCGAAGGGAGAACTTAAGACCCACTTAGAGGAACACCATGAAAATGCCATCTGTCCTCTTCTGAAACAGCCCTTCACATGTATGCCTCTGATGTGGCAAACAGGCGAAAAACTTGGGATTTCATTTGTCCTTACTCAGTTTTTAATAACAACACTGGTCTTGTTATCGAAAACCTAAAGCAATGCAAAGGTCAAGGAGGATTCTTTCCCTTTCCATTTTTCGTTGCCCATATATTTTTCTCATATAAGGGAAAGGTAAACTATCCAAACTTACTTGCCAGTCATGCTGAAAAGAGGAACTTAATGGATTTTTAAAGAAATCTTGAAGGTTTTGCTTCCAACACTATCAGGAATACTTAAATCCTAGGAAAGCCTTAGGACAAGATAGGCATTGGTGAGATGAGTTTGGGTTTTTTTTTTTCCCCAGAGCACAGTCTCATTTATTGAACAGCAGCTAATGTCTGGTACCTATTTGTAGCATTTTCCATGTGGTCCTTCTCCAAATGCATGGCAATTGGACAATTTCCGTAATGATTCTTCTGTCTAAAAATACACACCTTCCTCTCTTTTCAATGTATCATTGAGTCAGTCAGCCTGTTTATTGTTGAAGTTTTTCCCATTTAATAGTGCACTTAGAAAAGCTTAATACAAACATTGACCAATTCATCGCTGTCACAAAAAGAAAAGCCTTAGGAGTAATTCATCTGAACAGGAGTCAAGAGCAAGGGTCTCTTATTTAGAGATCAGTCAATAAGAAGCAATGTTATGGAGGCTATTTTAAAGGGAACAAATTTTTAAAATTTTTTTCTTAAACACCTCCTTTCTTCCACAGATTGAAACTGGGGAGAATAGCAAATAAAATATTTGGTTTTGCTTTCAAAACTTGTTCATGACCTTAAATCCCAAGAATGGGAACAGACAGGCATTTGACATATTCAGCGTGTTGATCTGTGAACTACTGGCATATTGCTGTTTGCCTAAGAATACGTATTTCAAATTCTTTTCTAAAAACTCTTCCTGATCTTTTCCCAGTTCACAGGCTGCTAAATGTCTGCATGACACGGCGGTGTTTGTCTCCTGAACAGAGGGACATTACAATCTCTGGAAGCAGGTTTTCAGTGGGAATATTAAAGGCACTATTCAGGAATATTCTCCAGTATTTACAGCCTCCACAAACAGTTCCGCATGCAAACATGTTTGCTGGAATATTTGTCAAGAGCAAACATGACAGGATGGTGGGAGAAAGTGTACAAAGTCTAACCAAGCTTATAAAAACCCAACAGCTAATGAATACTTGTAGAAAATATCTTATGGCATTTCCTCAGTGATGGATGCTTATTAGGAAAGCTTATAAAGCTAAAACTATTTTTCTGCCTAGATTCTCCTGTACTCCAGAAGTAAAAGATGCTTCCATGGCTCTCTTTGTCATCTTCATCCATTACTCTGCTGGATGGAGGAGCAGCTTCTAAATTTTTTTTTTGTGTGTGTGTATCAAATGGACAGAGGCTCAGAAACTCATTTTGCATAAGAATCTTGAAGTCTAAAAGCTCTTCACTGTCTCTGACAGAAAAAAAAAAAAAAACCCAAACAAAACAAAGCCACACACACACACCCAAAAGCAAAGCCAAACACCCACCAAAGATACTAAAATATATTGGTAGTAGTAGATTGGTCAATATGCCTTACTGATCAATAATATGCCATCACAGCATTACATGGCACTGTGGATCCTCTCTTCAGGCCCCTTCCTTCAGTGACAAAACTGCTTTTGGGTTGGGTCTTCTCCTGTAAACAACCCAGTAGATACCCAAACAAACACAGCAGACTCATGTGGATATTGGCTCAAAAGCACATGGCCAGGGCAGGAGGCAGAATTGCAAGGAAAGCCACTGGATACCCTCAGGTTTACGTGCCTGGGTGCTTGGGAATGCTGGATTATGGACTCACCTGAGCCAAGACAGAGACATGCAGGCCAGTAGGCATTCACGGCTGAGAAAATCACCTCTTACTAAGAAAAAAATGGCATTGAGATCCAATATTTTTAGTCAACAACAACCAGAGGAAGCGTTTGGGATATGCAGCAGAGGGACACAGCATGAGGTTAACATGGACTTGTAGATTGAAAAAACTATCTGGGGAGATATTTGTTCTTCTTCTCACATTTTACAAACTCAGTACCAAATTTTGCTTCTAAAGGGAAAATTTAATAGAGTGGGACCACTAACCCTCTGACACACTACTGGTGATAACACAGGACAGATTAGGTTACAGTCAGGGCCAGGCTGAGTTTGTACCTGTGCTCCTCAAAATACTCTAGCAGTGTCAAAGCTCACCATAAGCTCTTTCAACTCACCACTGTACGTTTTCCAGTCAAGCACGACACTTCCTTTTTCACCTGACTAATACTGAGCCCCTCAGCATGTTTTCTGAGGGGGAGTTTACTGAAAATGATCTTTGTTCTGCTGTGCATGCAGCCAAATCACAAAGTAATAAGATAGAGTCATTCTCATTTCTTTTAAAAAACTGCAAATCCTAGTTCACTAAAAATATAACTTTATTTTGCTAATTCTGCCTATTAAGTGAATATATCATTATGTTACCCTCTCCTGGATGGCAAGGGAAAATGATGGACTATCCAGAATTTTTCCATTCTGTCCCCTCTGTTCATGCTTTGCTAGAGATGATACTGTATAATGCATGACTTACCTGCAAAGACATTGGAGGAGTAATGAAATAAGCAGATGCTCTGTCAGCAGGCTTTTAAACATTGGTATTGCAATCTGAGATGCAGTCAGCCATTACATGCATATGTCCTTTATTTATGGAGCTGATAAAGGCTCCATGTCAGGAGCAGTCAAGCCACCTTTTTACTTTCTGCTTTTCTTCACATTTGAGAAAGTTGCTATCTAGATGTTTTATTCTCATGGAAGCTTCAGATTTGGGAGGAAAAGCAGGATTTGTCTCCTGTTTTGTCTATTAAAATAGAGGTCTGAAAACCAGACAACTTCATCTAAACAAATCATTGGGGGTTCTTCATCATGAATCCTCTCCTTCAAACAGATGATGTCTGAAATAGGTGGATCTCCCTGGAGTTACCTATTTCTCTTCACCAGTTAGAAAGGGAGCCCAGAACCACTAGTCCAGCTAGACCACAGATCACACCACCAGGAAGAGAGTAGGTTAAAATTAGATATTGAAAAAGAAATGTTCCCTGTGAGAGTGGTGAGGCCCTGGCACAGGTTGCCAGAGAAGCTGTGGCTGCCCCATCCCTGGAAGTTTCCAAGGCCAGGATGGACAGGCCTTGGAGCAACCTGGGATAGTGAGAGGTGTCCTTGCCCATGGCAGGGAGTTTGGAACAAGACGAGCTTTAATGTCCCTCCCTACACAGGCCATTCTATGACTCTATGATTTGCATGTATTCACTCATCTATAAATTCTATTTTGCATACTTTTCTATGGTCAGTACTGTTCTAGGTCATTTCACGGCAATTTCATGTTTTCCCCCAAACTCTGTTCCAAGCACCAATGACAGTTTAGAAATCAGGGGAAAGCAGGCACAAATCAAAGGGAAGGATGGCATTAACATTAACAGCCACCATACGAGGAGTATTTTGCATTATAAATAAAATAGTGCTGCTCAGCTGCATGAGGAGCGAGTTTCTGAAGTCACTGAGCTGCATGTCTGTGGCTCAGGGGAGGGTTTCAGTTCATGCTCAACGCTGTGCTTGATTACTGGTACATCACCCAAAGGCTCACAGCAAAACAGATGATGGGACACAGAAAAGCTCTTCTTCCTAGCACAGCAAAGAGAGCTGCTGCTTGCTGACTGACAGCTCCCCAGCCAGCTTATGTGCATCTAATTACCCAGGCACAACCCAAATCAAAATGCCCCATTGCAGCTGGTGTCTCACTTAATCCATTCATAACATGAGCTAATTAGCATTGATGTTTTTGGGCAAGTTTATTCCAAACGTGGTCAAGTCCCAGGCTTTCAGCTTAGTTGCTAGGACCCATTGAGGATCCTGGGAGAGGCTGTGTTTCTGCTCAGAAGGCATTTTTCTGTCTTGCTGATGGAGAGATTTAGGAGTGTTTCAGGGGAAGACATGGGGCTGGGCTGAGATGAATACTGGCATATAATCAGTGCTCTTAAGCTTCTCTTGCTGCTACACCCTGCCTCAGTGCAGGAGTTTGTAGCAGAATCACAGTTTTTCATAGCTTTCATTGTGTCAAGCTATTTTCATAGCTTTTTTCCTAATTGTGGAAAAAAAAGCAAATATAAAGGGAAAAAAGAGAAAAAAAGGACATGTGAAAAGAAAAGGAAAAGAAACAGGCGAATAACAAGAAGAAGAAAAAGGAAGAAAGAAAAAAAGAAGAAAAATAAAAAAGAGAAAGGAAAACAAGAAAAAGTAAAGAAGAAAAGGAAAAGGAAAAGGAAAAAGAAAAAGAAAATGAAAAAGAAAGGAAAAAGAAAAAAGAGAAAAGAAATAAAGCTTGGAAAGTGGGAAAAGTCATGAAACAATTCTGTATTTTATGGTATTCTTTGTGAACGGAGCTGAGAAAAGAGGCCAGTTACCAGAGCTTTGCATTTCCTTTTCAACCTATGGGATTAGAAGATGAGAGCAGGTGCTAATGGGAATTTTGCCCATGGCAGAAAATCAGAATCCTAAATCTTCATCTCTGGAAATCACAAAAACCCTTAGCAATGATCTATAGCGGCTGCACTTGTAAATTGGTGATATAAGGAATTGTCACTTGGCAGAAAACCGACTTTCTGCTCCTTCAGCACACCACAATTTCAGTTTAATTTGTAACAGGATGCAAGTGTAAATGAACTGACAACAGAGCTATCAGCTATTCTGTTGGTAACACTTGGAGCAATAGTTTCGATTTGACTAGACACAGCTGTCCACTGCATGGAACGACCTTTAGTCCCATCCTTGGCGAAATTCAATTCTCTCCATGTCTGACTCTGTCCATGGGGACTTGAGTAGCGGAGCTGCCAGAATAATCAGCGCATTGCTTAATGACAGGCACTCCAACAAGCAACGCGGCCGTGCATTGTCAGGAACGGAACACACAGCTCCGGGGAAGGGGCGGGGAGGGGGGGGAACCCCCCTTGTTATTCAAAAGGAAATAAAACGGTTGTATGGGAGCAAATGCAGATGCATGCAGCCGCCTCTGCTTGACAAGCGTCACCAATGCACTGGCACCTCGTGTGTGTATGCAAATGTGGAGTTTTCTTGTGTGTTTGTCAGCAAATATGCATTTTTTACTAGATTTCCCTCTGAAAAAAGCAAAAAAAGAAAAAGAAAAGAAGAAAAAAAAGGCTGGGATTCTGCTGCTGCTCTGCGTTGTACTGCTGCAAAACAAATTTTCTATTTTTATAAGTCTAAGCATGCATATGTCCCACACGGTGATGCTGCATGGCCATCCAGATGTCTGTCATCCAACATGTGTACACATATATATATATAGATGTACACAATTTCTCTGTGTTTACTACACTGGCCACTGCAATAAGAAATATGTTTGCGCTGCAAGTGTCAAAAACCAGGAATTTCACCACTTTCTCAGCTATTTGTGTGAACTTATTTTCTGCTTGAGTGAGTGTCTCTCCAGCAGCGTGAACGAAGCACTCCCTCACATGATAAGAATGACATGTCACTGTGGGATTAACATGTATGTGCCCCAGCCAACATCATAGTTGGGCCCACAGGGATGAAGCCAACACTTCCTAACTCTTTTGCTGTTTGATTCTACAGCCTGAGCACAGTGAGCTCTGTCCAAAAGTGGACCCATCCTTTCCCTCATCGAGGATCACCGGAGGTGCACACTGCTTGGGTTGGCAGGACTTGCTACAACTGCTGCTAGTGGGAAATTGCAGGGGGTGATGCACCAATTCCACCTGCCCCACAAGCCCTGAGGGATTTCTCTTGTTGCTATTTTTGCTTTGGCAGCACTCTGGGCCCAGGTCTGCGGAAGATTCGCGTTCAGTTATTATTCTGACCTGCTGCCAAAACTTTCCTGAGAAATACAAGGCAGAAATGGGGAATGTTGACCTTACACAGCTCATAACTCAGCCAGAACAGAGGGGAAGTTCATGGGAGCAGGGAAAGGCATGTCTTCGGCTGCAGGGCTTTTGTCCCTGCCAAAATTCAAAGGTTCTTTTTCAAACAATAGAGATATTACTGCTTGTTTTAAAAAAAGCCACAGAAATAAAGAACCTATGAGAAACTTTGATAATGGAAAATGCTAGGAATGTAAAACTGCTGGTCTTCATTGATAAGAAAACAAGGTGGTCTCCAAAACTCTGTGAAATCACATTACAGTGGGTTGTATTAAATTACCCAAATACTTACCCAACTGCCACTGCCCTGTCACTGTCCCTGTACCAACTGCTACTGTTGTTTATTAGGGAAAGGGAAAAGCAAGGAGTGGCCTGGGTAGAAAGAAACCTTAAAAATCATCCAGTTCAACCCCCTGCTGTGAGCAGGGACATCTTTCACTATACCAGGTGCTCTGAGCCCCATGCAACCTGAGTTTGAACACTTCCAGGGATGGGGCAGCCACAGCTTCTCTGGGCAGCCTGTCCCAGGGCCTCACCACCCTCACAGCCAAGAATGTCTTGCTAACATCCAGTCTGAACCTATTCTCTGTCAGTGTGAAGTCATTCACCCTTTACTTGTCACTCCAAGCCCTCGTAAATAGTCTCTCTCCATCTTTCTTGCAGGACACCTTCAGGTACTGCCAGGCCACAACTAGGTCAGCCTCTTCTCCAGGCTAAACAATCCCAATTCTCTCAGCCTTTCCTGATTGCAGAGGTGCCTCAACCCTCTGACCATCTTGGTGGCCTCCTCTGGACTTGCTCCAACAGGTCCATGTTCTTCCTGTGCTGGGGACCTCAGAGCTGGATGCTGCACATAGACCCAAAGTTATTCTCCGCAGGTAAATCCATCCAACGCTTTGTGCAGAAATGGTTTCGCACAGTTTGACCTACTTCTGGCTGTAGGGCTTCTCTTCCCCAGTCCTGTTTGCCCCTCCCTGGCCCTCTCTGTGATCCCCCCTGCCACCTTCCCCACCACACTGACACTTTTTCACCAGCCCCCTTAGTGACCCTTAATGGTCAAGTCCTCTCTGGCACTTGCCTTGGGCTAAAGCTGTCTTCCTTGCTGACATTTACACCCTTTCTTCTTGTTTTTCCTTCACTCCTCTCATGCTGGTTATCTTTTTTCACCCTTTGAAACTTAAATAAGTTTTGATCGCTTCACAAACCTGTATCCTTGGCAAACACGTTATTCCAGTTCTTGAGCACATACTGCTTTTTCTTAACTTAAAGCCAGATATTTTTTGTTCAAAGTTCTCAATTATTAATGCAAAAATGAGACAAACTCAGATATCCATAAGATATCCATCCTGGTTTCCGGCAGGGTGGCATGCACACAACTGAAAGTAAGTATTTTCTTCCATATATATTGAAAATTTTAATTTCCTCATTCAAGAAGCACTCTTTGTTCACTCTTCAACTAAACTCAAAGCTGAACATAGATAAAAGTTGTGAAATAACTGCTACGTAAATCAAACTCCTCATGAACAATCCCTTTTTTCCTCCACTATCGAATTAATTTAAGCACTTGAAAGAGTGTATTTCTATAGGTTCTTCTAAAACAACATGTTGTAGAACAAGTAGAAAGTCTCTCAGCAATTCAGAAAAACACTTTTTTTATGGCCCTGAGAACTAGAATATCAAATTGATCCTTAGATAAATAAGCTCTTCCCAGAACAGGTCATTGGAACAAGTAATGTAATAGTAAAAATGGAAAGTAATCACCATCACATCTAAATGAAAAGGCATTTCCCAAGTCTGCTCCCAATCTCAGTGGCCTAGAACCCCTCCTGGAAACTCCACAATTTACAGCTGTACAAAGCTTCACATAAGCATACCTGAAAAGTACTAATAATGATGGAATACATGTGGGACTCCAGAAACTGGGTTAAGTAGGCAGGAATTGCTGCCTACTTGGAATTCCATCGCTACTGAAGAGGGAGAAGGAAGGGAAAAATGATTCTAGTTCTCAGAGAGAGAGAGAGAGAGAGAGGGAGGTAGATGTCATGGGCAGCTCTGTTCCTCTCCAACCATCCTCTGCAACACAATGTTCTCCACCATCCTCTGGTTCCTTCAAATTTGATTCACATTCAACAGTTATGGATAAGTGTCCTGGGTTGCAGTGTATTCTATTACCATCCCCATCAGCCGTTGAAATCAGGTGGGGCAGTGTTTCCTTGCCTCCTCCCCCCAGACTATCTTTCTGTTAATTGCCCATCATTGTCCTGCCACATGACTCAGAGATAACTCCCTCCGGACTATCTTCTGTTAATGAGCCTAATCAACACTTTGCCTCATGACTCATCACCCCATTGTGAGATGCTCCACCCAGAGGGAGGAACCAAGCATCCCATCGTGGATATAATCTGAGGCTGAACACCAGAGACACGGGCTTCCCACTGGATTTCCAGAAGACAGGAGCTACACAGCCACCATTGGACTTCCTGAGGAAGAGCAGACTGTTTTACTACAGGATCACTGCTTCAGAGGACTGCAGCCACCATTAACAGGGTGTCAGGTTGTACCTTGACTCTGTCAGTTTGACAGTGTTTTCTTTTACCTTTTTTTTTCCCTTTTTCTTTAATTTCCATTAAATTGTTATTCTGACTTGGTGCCTCCCACTGGTTTGTTTTCAAACTAGTACAATAAGATTCAAGGCCACAGTGACAGCCGTGCTCCCTTGGGAAAAGCAGGGAACAGGACAAAACCACTCTACTTTCCAGTTCTTCATGTTCACCAAAAGTCCACACCTCCAGCGACTCTTTCAGAAATGTCTCACCCATCCTTGAGAGATGGGAATGTGCACTCATTTACTCACAAACAGGGAACTCTGCCAGCAGCCTCCCAACCTGCAGATTTTGATTGCATTAAATTGTTCCAAAGCAGGTTTTCCTCTTGAGCCTGGAGTAGAAGGCAATTAATTAAGAACCATTCCCCCCCTCCATCAGATTAAAGCAAATTAAATGGCAGCAGTAGGACAACCCTGCCTGGGATAGGGATTCTTGGAGAAGCAGGGCTCTCTCTGTCTGCACAAGAAGCTGATCCTATTACTTTGCTCAGCTGAGCTTGGATCATCTCTAAATTGTGCCCTAAGTGTTATTCTACAAGACCAGGAAGTGCCACTGCCATTTCCCAGTCACAGATGTCCAAATACAAAACAGCATGAAGAATTTCTGCTCAGCCACTTCCATTGGAGATAAAAAACACAGTGCTGGGAACTGAGTGAAAACAGCACCATGTATGGAAAATCTCCTCCTTAACCTGTGTGTGACTGCCACGTTAAACTGCCAAAAGCCACCAGTCCTTTCCTAGAGGTTGTTCTTTGCCTCATTGATGAGGAAGGGGAGACAAGGGATTATGTGACAATCCTCTGAGATGCCACATCCTCCTGGAAACACCCCTGGCATATGGTCTCTGCCCTGGTGTGAAACAGTCATAGCTAAGCAGATTACTGTCAAGTAATTTCTGAGAAATTAGGCATAGGCAAATCAATCAAGTGAGAGCCCCAAATGTACAGTGGATTAATCTACTCTTTGGAGAGGATTAGAAGAAATTTTATATCACCCAGAGCCTTTACCAACATTTTCTATTGCTTTCTCTAATTTCCCATCTGGAAATCAAACCCAAACTGCTTAAATTCACCCAGGTCCCTAATTCTGCATAGATGGGAGACTACAGTGATACTTCCACCCAGAGGTATCTTACAGCTTCCAAACACTTCCTGCATTACCTGGAAGCTTGGCTCATTTTCCACAGTGGGAATTTAACCTGCTTGAAGTGGAAATCAGAGGAAATCCTCTGCCAGTGGCTCCTATTTGCAGTTGTAATGTGCTAAGCTAGGGAAGCACATCCAGGATCAACCCATCAGCTCAAGCAGAGTCTTTATCCCGTCAGTGTCACAACTGTCCTCACTGCCACTGGTACAGGACTTCTGGCTGGGGAAAATGGCCAAGGTGATGAAACATTGCTTTCTTGTTTTCAGGTGATGCATAGAAAAGTGAAAACAACAGCAAAAATACTCTCCTTCTAATTGAAAACACAGTACCAGTTAATGGTCTTTGAAGTGAGTGTATGTGTGTGTTTTGTGGGGGAAGGGGGAGAAATGGATCGCTGTAACCAACACCCCAAAGGACTATAAATCAAACAGTATACAGCTGTTGATATCAAATATAACTCCTTTTGCACTACATCAAAAAGCTTTAATTAACAACTAATTTATTCAAGTGAAAAAAAAAATTCCCTTGCACTAAATAATTGTATTATAACTGGGGGACTAGTCTGTATTTTCCCCCTCTCAAAAGCATGACAGGAGAGGAAATTGAGTCTTTAGAAAACAGCAAAGTAGAAAAATGGATCAAAGATTCAGGGGGCTTGTTGATTGGCTTTTTGAGTCAGCAGAGACCAAATCAGCTCATTTAATGAAGAAAGCCACACTGAGAGGTCTGTTTGCTCTAGGACCTACTTTAATAAAAATGTTTATAAAAATAAATGGCAGTGGCTGACACCAGGCATGGTGTGGACAGGTGTTGCACAACCCTGCCCACACAGCAGTGTCACCTCTGCTCCTTGCCTCTGTTTTGTCATCCATGGAGAGGTCCCATGGCACAGATCAACAAGAGAGGTTTCAGCCATGTGGGGCTCTAGACAGAGCAGGGTGGCCATCAGTGGTCTCTGAGCAGGCTCACTCGGGAGCTGCACCACACTTGAGCCCCAAATGCGAAAGGTCAGGGTGGCCAAATCAATTCTTTCCTTTCCCTCCTGCTGAGAATCATAGAATCACGGCATATCCTGCATTGGAGGGACCCAAAGGGATCATAAAGCACAACTGAAGGCATGTGCTAGTGCAGCCCAGCACTTGCACACACCCAAGAATGCTGCTCTTGCAGGTCAAGAGGCCATGCATGAGCATCCCTGCCCACCAGAACCAGCCTGGCCACCAGAACCATGTGGCACGACCTGGGTCCCACCCTCACCTGCTGCCAGCATCACTAGGACAAGAATCTGCAGGATGTCTCTTTTTTTTTTCTTTTTCCATTTTTCCCTCCATAACTTTGTGCTGGTGATGACTAACTAATCTCTGTCGAGGTAAGGTAAGTGCCATTACCCTGCTTTAATGGCTAATGAAGCTGAAGCAGAGTAAGTAGTTTACTGGTTGTCTCATCTTCAGGGTCCCATCATGCATGTTTTACTGTTCCTCAGAGTGCACTGAAGTTTCCCATTAATGCTGCCATTGATTACAGTGTACAATCTTCAGGGCAGGGACTGTGATTTTCTTTTCATTTGCTTAATGAAAAGCACACTGCCTTTTAATTCCTCTGGATTCTGTTGCCTGGATTTTAGGTGGGAGCCCCAGTGATGGGAGCAGTGGGGGAACAGGTGTGGCTGTTCCACATGGCGTCCGTGGGCCAGCAGAGGCTAAAGCAGAACCAGGCTGCAGCCCCAGCACCTTCCTTTATATTCAACCCCACCTCTGAATCAGTCCCTGGGCAGTGCTGGTCCACCACCACCCACAAGCAATTCTGAAGACTCCTTAAGTCTATATAAAGGATAATCAGGTTGTAACACAAATAATTTTTAGTAATAAAATGGTTAAAGGGAAGCATTGGGTTTGCTGCTGTAAACATCAAACTGAACTGACAGGTGCAACCTGTAAACATTATCCAACCCAGAGGACAACAATAATTCCAACGTGGTTAATTGATTAGTTTATGGATAAAATTAAATAATTGGGTACATCATTCTAATGATATATTGCACCATAAGATTGATTTGAAAGGTGGGTAAGATTTATTTTGCTTTTGTGACAGCTTTATCCTGTTAGACATCAAAAATAAAAATAATGTTCAAAAAAATCCCTATAATTCATAAACAACACTCCAAAAAGCTTAAAAAGAGCTTAACAGCTGAACAGCTTAAATCTTTCTGATATATTTCAAATGTACAGGTGTGTGGTAAAATACATTTTCTATACAGATTTCAGAGGTAATTTTCAGCAGTGATATTGTTCAGGCTTTTAAACCAAATTATAAAGCATTTACACATATAAAGCTCTGAAAAGGTGTACGTATAGGTTACTCTTAAAGAGACTTGGGTGAGTTTAATTTGGTAACCCTCAGCCCTAAGCACCAAAGCAATGAACAGGATATGTTTACATACAAAACGGAGTATCGTGGTCCTCATCTACCTCCAGTGAGTAATTACACCATTAAAGACTAACCAAGAATGTGTTAGATAAGTCTCCAGCGACCAAGAACAGGTTCCAGTATTCCTACTGACCCACACTGCTAGTGTAAGGGAAAGGAAAACCAGGACAATTCATGGCTGCAGGGAGCCAATAGCTTGGTGGCCTGATGGTCAAGATACCCACCTAGGCTCAGGTCCTGCCTCTGCCAGTGACTACTGAGAACTGCTTCATCTTTTGATTCCTTATTTTTTAAAAAAAGGCTTCATCTCTGTGGGAAATTCAATGGGTTCTGATGCTTAGATTCCTTTGGGCACCACAAATTATGGAAAAAAAATAAAATTCAAGAACAATCTTCCTACTTGCTTCCATCAATTATGAATTTAAGCACAGTGCATAAAATCTGACAACTCTATGTTTGGCTTAAGTATCTTTTTTTGTTGTCCATAAATTGCCAACTTCCTTATAAATCTGGGCACAGAATATAAATATATTTGGTAAATGGCTCCTTGAAATTAAATAAAAATTACAGCACACTGCAGCAAGACCCAAGCTAAAAAAAAAAAAACCAAACCCTTCTGGCACACAGAAGATTATTATTATTATTATTATTATTATTATTATCATTATCATTATCATTATTATTATTCAATGCTAAATCCATGTTGCCCCCAAAGTGAAGAATCCCCTTCCTGCACCGACTGACCCATTCGGGATGAGCAGAACCTCACCTTGCCCCATGCCCAGGAGGAGATGTAGGGAGGAAAGGGCACCATGGGCACTTCAAGCTAGGGGTACTCTAAGCACAGCATCATCCTTCGTTCCTCAAGGGCCTTTTTGCTTTTTGCACACTCATTCTGTTTCCCGTTTTATCTCATGCCTTCCCATCTGCTGCGGTGGCTAAGTCCACTTTACACCCCCCAAGTTGCCCTAAAAGTGAGCTCTCCTTACAACACTGTGCTAGAAAGTTCTCCCTTTGTCTAGCTCCTGCTGGTCACTGGCCCTCTCCCCCCCTCCCATCCCTTTTCCCATTGGCCCCTGTTATGTCATTCAACCTTGCCTCTGCCCCCTAGCCCTCAGACCATTGGTTTTGGATGCTCTGCCCGCCTCTGGCAGTTTTCGGGATAAAAGGGGTGCAGGTGTTCGGTTGTGGTTCTTTCTTGCCTGTGTTCCGTTTGGGGTGTTGCTATTAAACGCCTCAGAATTGCACGCAGAGAACCCCTCTCACCTCTCTGTCTCCAGTTCGTGCATGGACTGTGTGTGTGAGCGGCTGTTCGTGACACCTGCGCAGGTGAGATTGTGTGCGGGTGCTGCAGAGCGCCGCCTCAGCAGCCCACGAGGGACCCAGCAGGGACAAACGCGGCATCGATCCACTGAAGCTCTCTTACAATACCTATCCTTACCCCCTAAACAATAAAAGCTCAATGGGAATGCAAATGCAGCTCTCCATTTAAAATCCCAGCCGAGAAGGCAGTGTGTCACCCATATTTATGAGCTCTAAATGGCTTTTATCAAAGTGAGGTCGTACTAAATCACCCCCAAGCTGTCATAAATACAAATGACTCGACATAGTCTGCAACAAGCCTTCGGGGGAAAATTATATGATCTGCTGTTGCAGTTATGCTATATCACACAGCGAGCTCATATATTTCCACTGGCAAGGTAACCTGATCCTTCAGAGGACACAAATAGGTGAAAGGGGGACGAGAGGAATAGTGAATCAAGCAGTGCGTGCCTCCACTTGTGCACACACGTCTGTGCACGCACCTCCCAGCTAAAACCCCGGCTCCTCTCCCTGAGTGGAAGAGGAGGTTCTTGTGGTTTGCAGAATGAGATCTCTCTGGCTGCCTTAATGGAGATGGGAAGTTGCCAGCCAAGAGAGTAAGGTCCAGGGGCTCACCGGGGTATTTCCTATTTTAAAAATTCATGCAAAGGCATGAAAATTATTAAGATATGAACCAGAGCTATCCAGACTCCAAAGACTGGACCACTTCCAAGCAAATTAAAGAAGCCATTCCTCAGTCTCAGCTGGTGAAGCCCAGGATTATAGCAAAGTCCTACTGCAGGATAAAGAGGAAATACTTATAAAGGAGGCGTGAACTGGGCAGTGGAGAAAACCAGCATGGGCTCCTGCGAAAAGGGGCACTAATTGTTTTTGCTCATTAACCTGCTTTTTATTTATGTGCAAACACAGGAACACACATATACAAAGAAGGAGAAATTCTGATCAGATGCCATAGATGATGACAGCACTTTGGGGGAGCCTCTAGAGACAGCGTTTGGGACAGCCCAGTTACCCCTGTCCCCACTCAGCTTTTTGCAGGCAGCCTGGCCATGATTCGATGCGACAGTGTGGGGGCTCAGAATCCACAGCTCTTCCTGTGGTCACACTGGGGATGTTGCATCACCTTACATGTAAAATAAGTCAACTCCAATGACCGTTTGTTCGTATTTTTGTATCTGGGATGAAGACAGTGCCTGTGTCTGCTTGGCAAATGGTTACAGTGATAAGTCAGATTGGGTTTTCTATCTCTAACGTAATAGAGGCAATATGCCAATTTTCAGCAATCCAGGTCAGATGTGGGCATTTATAATGGTACCCTTCTTCGAGAATGAGGTCTCTAACATTAAATTATGTGTTTTAATTAAAAGCTGGACTTACTGAGCTTAAGCTACTAAACATGATTTTCAGCTGCCGTGAGCCTGGTGGGGAGCCAGTTGGATAGCACTGCCATTTTCCAGTGTTGAGCTTTTCATAAATGCTCTGCTCAGGAAACCTCCTAACTCAGGAGCTGAAGAGGCAGCTTGGTGAAATGCATGTTTGAGCCATTTGTCGTCAAAGAGGATAATAAGAACAAAGCCGTCAGAAATCCTGTTTTGAGCTCCTGTTATGGTTCACTGTACTCCTTCCCCCAGGTGCATCATCTCCTGCCAGTGTTAGGGAACAGGCAGCCTTGCCTTGAGCTGGGGGCTGGGGGTTATCAGCTCTGCCCTGCCTGCTGGAAGGCCCACACTGTCAGACAGGAGGAACACGAGAAGCAAGCAAGCTCAACACACTGCCTGAACAACCTCCTTGCACTTCAAGAACTCCACCAACTTCCACAGATGGTATGTTGGCATAAGCTCCCACTGCTGGGTTTCATGGGAAGGGAAGCAGGGAAGACACAAGGAAAACAGCGAGGTGGTGGCAGGCTGACCTGTGCCGACGGTCAAGCAGCGAGGCTTGCCATCTGAGAAAGGCCACCTGGAAACCAGCCAGCTGGCTGTCCGATGTGATTAAAGACAAAATATGAAATGCTTCAGAAGAGGGAGAAATAGGATCGCAGGTCTGGGTTGCATAATCTCATGCATTTGTGTAACCAGTCTAAACAGAGCGTGTGAGCTGACCAGATGTTTTTCATTTCAGTGTACAGCGCTGTGGAGCAAATCAGAGACCAACAAGTGCCAAACACAACGGTGGCTTTGCCAGCACTGTTGTAATCAGAGCTCAACAAAGGGCACTGTCAACCCCAATCTCTGGGCTGACAGGTCAATCTCCTGGCTGGGTAAAGAAGACAGACCATTCTTTACACCAAGTACTTATATCTGAACTAAATATCAGTAGTAGCTGGTAAACATGGGGTTGGGTCTCAGTCATTGAAGGAAACATCAACAGAAAAAGAGCCAGCAGGATTGTGTATATGATTTGATCCATTCTGGGAGTCATCCATAATGTAATATCTATTTAGACAGAGCTGGATACTGAATTTGTGAGACAAAACCAGCCCGTATGAAAACATAGGGGAAAAGTGAATATACACCCTCATTTATGATTATAGCATCATTTTGGTTTGGAAACACTGAGTCCACTCAAGGACCAGTACTCAAGGACTGTACAGAGAAGATACATTGGGACAATGGTCTGAAGGGGTGACCAGTTTTGCTTTGTTAGGGGCCACTTTTATCTCCAGGTTGATATATATAGATCTGTGATGGAATAGTAAACCTTAACCAGATGCAATCCACACCCATAGTTACATGTGCCTTACACACACACACACCTCTCCCACAATATCCTTGGTGGACACATTCACTGATCAGCAAAACTGGCACCAGAAAAACAACACATTGTGCAAACTAACATAGCCTTGGGACAACAGTTGGTCATGTCTGCCTTAAACTTACATACCTAAAGATTAGTTACCATGAAGAAGTTGCACTGCTTTTACTATATGAATAGCATTATGTTGAAGTGACAATGCTTCTAGACTGCAGTTATGTAAGAATGAGGGAAAAAATTGCCTCTAAAGGCATCCTGATTCTCAGAACTGTGTGTAATCCAGTTGTCATATGACTTACTATTGTTATATTACACTGGCAAAACATGGGGTGTTGCCCTGGCATAAAATCTGTGCTGGGTTATACAGACCAGCCCTTCAAGTGTTGCACGTGATAAATGCTACAGTGTGTGTTCTAAGTACATTAAAATTTTGAAGACTGGTGGCTAATGTAAGTGATTTATTTAAAGCTAAGTTGACTTTTCTGAACATTCTTCTCTATTTTCTCTTTTATTTTTAAGTACTGCGTTGAAGCGAATATGAAGCCAAGTTTGCAAGTCCAGAGGCTGAAATCCTCTCCCAGGTTGCAGCAGGTGGTACAGCACAGCTGTGCAGGCCACAGAGTGCTTCCCTTCTTTCAACTCGAGCACCTCCCACAGCAAGGGAGCAAGCCTTCTCTTACTCCACTCAAAATAGAAATAAACCCCTTTTAAAATTGAGCTCATTGGGAGCATGACAGCAGAAGGAACCAGACTCTGAGTCTCACCTCTAAGGAGAGCAACAAGCACAACATCAAGGAGGAATGGTCCATTATTAACATTGACAAGTCATAGACTCCTAGAATGGCTCACGTTGGGAGGGAACCTCAAATCTCATCTTGTTCCAACACACTGCCATGGGCAGGGACACCTGCCACTAGACCAGGTTGCTTAGCTGGTGGCATCCCTGACTGTGTTCTAGCACAAATTGTCCCTCACCAACATGATTTTACTCACAGAATTAATAAAACCTGTGAGATCCGGCTGAACAGTTTTCATAGACTTTTTAGAAGTGAAGCCAATGTTCCTAAAAGCTCCCTAATGATATCTGTGTGAAACGTGACTGATCTGCCTTGAACAATACAAGTTGGAAACTTCTTAAGTCCCAACATCTGTGCAAAATCTTCACTTAAGCGTTTTATCCATTTCTTTGACTCCCAAAAGTAAGTCTCCCATGTTTTGCAGTCCAGCCATTGGACCAGATTAGCCTTAAGCATTCTTGTTTCTTGGGAGCAGAAAAAACTATTCTTTCAACTTTCCCGTTTTACATTATTTAAAAGCTTAGCCTATGTTTTTTAACCTTACTAAACATTGTCCATCCCCATATGGCCAAAGTCTGGCTTGTCTGGGTCCTCGAAATTCCCAGTGGCACAGCTGGAGACTTTTTGTAAGCTCTGATTTTGTGTTTGCAGGTCAACAGCATTTCAGTTGTGCAAAATAAGGACTTATTGGGTATCTTGTTAGCAAGCATGGGTTTTTACACTAAAGATGAATTAAACAACTGAATTAATATACCTGTGCAAGCTTCAATATAGGCTAAGTGCAGTGTAATGTAAGTATTGCCATCCACTGCTTCTTTTAAAGCCATGGCATCTCAACACAAAATTATAATGATTATTCTAGACACAAGTCCTATTTGTTCATGTTTCGTTTTCATGCTTATCTCCTTCAAGCTTATCTTAGGGGCCAGAACAACTAGCCCAGGAAGGAATTATACCAATGTTTGTTCTGTGTGAATGATCAAAATATTATATTTGAAACTGCTCAGGGAATACCTCTCTGTTTATTTGCTTCTTGAGGTGGTAAGAAGGATATTTTCCACCAAGCCAATTTAACTACAATTTGTACCAATATAAATATTTTCAGTTACAGCAAGAGGGTGAAAATGACAATGATTATAACAAATGGATCAAGCTTACTTTTGAGTCTTCTACTTGGTAAAATATCAGGAGAGAATTTTTATCTTAAACAAGCTTGTAGTGGTTACTGCCTCTGGAAGAGCCTTGGCAGCAGATGATCAGAGCATATTTTGGACCAAAAGAGAGCAGACAATGTGATGAACATATGGGTGACAAAATGCTGACCAGAGCCATCACAGCAGATCAACCTTCAGTTTGGGATGTGGTCAAAAGCAGCTTCCAGGTAGTGTGGGCTTTCAGTGAGTTAATTAGTCCATTCACTCACCAAAGACTTACAGTTTTAGAAATCTATGTTTCTCTGGCACAGTGTGTCACTGCTATTGTGTCACAGTAGTGTGATGATAGAGAGGATGTGCTTAGACCTCTGGGGCCCTGAACAATTTCACCTAGCGGGTGGCATCCCAGACTACAGTGCAGAGGTTGAAACTTTAAGGTCCCTTCCAACCCAAACTGTTCTGTGATTCTGTGATTCTGTATTGGAAAATCAGTGGAATCCAGGTGAGTTGCCCAGGCCTATTCAGTCAGTCTGCAGCTTCCTCACAAGAAGAGGAGCAGACACTCCTTTACCTGGTTACCAGTGACAGGACCCAAGGGAATGGCATGAACTCGTACCTAGGGATGTTTAGGCTGAGCATCAGGAAAGGGTTCCTCTCACAGAGGGTGGTCTGGCCTCCCCAGGGCAGCTGTCACAGCCCCAAGACTTACAGAGTTCAAGAAGCATTTGGACAATGCTCTCAGACACATGGTTGTGACTCTGTGCAGGGCCAGGAGTTGGACTTTGATAATTGTTGTGAGTCCCTTTCAGCTCAGGGTATTCTATGATTTTATGATTCTATGAATTCTTCACGTTAGGAGGTCTCATTTACTGTTGCATAATTATGTATTATGATGGCAAAGTGACCTGGCTCAAATACGAAGTCCTCTCTCACATGAGTAGCAAGTTTTTCATCAGCAGCTGAAACAAAAGAGCTTTATGGGTGCTGGGTGCAGGCTCTGAGATGACACAGGCTTTAGCTCTCATTTCTTTAGCTGGTCCTAATAATGCAAGCTCCGGATAAGATATTGTCATCCTGGATGAGTACAACAGAGAACTCTTAAAATTAAAAAAAGAGAAAAAATCAGAAAGTTATCAAAATAATCCAAGAAAGGAGTGGCACAATCAGAGCAAGATTCAACCACAGCAAGAAGCTTCTTCGAGAGCACAAGACTGTGATTCTCTTTTGGTTGGGATTCATGAAACCTGCTCATAACCAGAGCCGTTGACTGGAAAACCATTCACAGAAATACCTGAAGACTGTCTGCCTGGGGTACACAAGATGTCACACAGACTCTTCAGCAAATTCAGAGTCATTCTCAGATTCATAGTTATTAAGGCCAGCAGAGATCTGAGAGGATGGACAGACAAAATTTTTTGGCTGAATCAGCCATGAGGAAGGAGTTACTGCTACCAATCCATGTCCAGCTGGCTCTTCTGGACAGGGATTGCTGCCAGACCAGTTTTGCTGGCTGTCTCTCCATCTGAGCGATCTGAGCGGGTCCTAATCCACGTCCGCTCTCCAGAGTTTTTTTGGATGAACAACTAAACTGAGAGAGCCAAGGGAGTGACCTCCTGAAGCCATGGGGATGGAGAAGGCATGGGAACAAGCTGCCCAGAGCATGACCTACACATCCCAGGTCTGCTCCAGAGAATGATTTATCTGACCTTTCATCTGAGTTGTCCAAGCTGACCACTCAATTTGCCCATCTATGCCCTGAATCACACTCAGAAATTGCCTGGCTCAATGCATACTTCAGGTGACAGACACAACCTTGCCTGGAGATACCAGGAGATGGAGAGAGCCTACCATGAGTTTTGCTCGAAGAATTGTGTTGCCCTCGCTCTTCAAAATGTGTTTACCAGTGTTGTTGCAACCTGACTAGTTATAGATTCCATTTGTTCATGCACCCGCTCTGTTCCAGGCAATACAGAAGGAGATCCAAGAGACAACAAGCTGCCTCTGACCATAAAACCAAGAGGTCTCACTGCTATATGCAGTGCCCTAGAAGAAATGAATGTTTGAAACATCCAGCAGGCACAAGAAGAAAAAAAAACCTCACAAACACACACACACACAAAACCACACATGCATGCTGTTGTTGCAGTCTTCCCCCACAAACCTCCTTTGTCCCTGTAGCTGCCATCGCCCCCCATAGCCCACGCTCCCCTCTGTCCTCCTGACCCCTCCTCTCCCTCCATTCATTCTTCCAGAATTTATCCCGCTTCTTTGACTCGGCATGTGTCTGGGCAGATGTCCAAAAAACCTCCCTTCAGCAACCGGGGGGAGGAAATTCCTCCAATTCAGCCCAGGCTCTTTCCCCCCACTCTGCTTCCCGCCTTCACTCTCCCTCTTTTTCTTGCTCCTTCTTCTCTTTTAACATGCTGAATGATTGATAGCACTCTCCTTGCCTTGCTGCTGCCTGTTTCAGCCCTTTTTGCCCAGCATCTGCAGCCCTGTAGGGAAACAAGCTCTCCAAGGCGATGGGATGTTGGGGACCCCCTTTGGTTCTTTTCAAAAATCCAATAAATAAAAGGAAAGACGAGAGAAGCACAAGGGAGTCTGGAAGGTCTGGGGAGGCGGGGGAGGAAGGGAACAGTTAGGAAAACCCTTGATTAGGTCGAGTCCAAAACAAACAAACAAATTAAAAACAAATGCTTTGCATGTCCCCCATTCTCCCTTTGCCATGGAAAACTGAGTGGAAAGCTTTCTTCTTTGTGTTGTTTTGCATTTTCAAGTCTGAGCTTTAGGTTTGTGCAGAACTTTTAGCTTCTTATGCTGTCATTATGGATGAGTTTGCTGTCTTAAATTCACACTTTCTGGAGCCTTTCATTTGCTTGAAGATCTTGGACTTCATGTAAAAACAAAACTGTGTTTGTCTTTCCAACAGCAGAAGGAGGTTAGTATAACCTCCGATATAACACCTTATGCGTCAGAATCAAAAAACATACCTAATTTTTATGTGTCATGCCACCGTGCCTTATGTTTGGACATCCATGCAGGCATCCTGTCTTCATAGTTCTAAAATATTCACAGGATGCCATGCTAATGCCTAAATTTTCATTGGATGTTCACATTCACTTTATAATTCTCATTTCAGGCATGAAACTCGTCGAAACTGATGTTCAGGCTGTGCTATTTTAGTGCGGTATGTAGTACATTTTTAATATAGGTGTAAAATACAGAATCACAGAAAGGCTCAGGTTGAAAGGGACCTTAAAGATCATCTCATTCCACTGTCCTCTCATACTCCCTGCCATGGATGAGATTGGTATACACATATTACATGCAACAACCTCCCATTAATGTCTTAAAACTTTATTATTATTATTATTATTATTATTATTATTATTATTATTATTACTACCACTGCTCCTACTATTATTTTTGTTGTTGTTATTATTATTACCTGAAATGCAAGTGAAAACTCATGGCCTGTACCAGGATCAGCACATCATTGCACTGGGCAGCATTTGCTGAGACAACAAAGCCCTGAGGCAGTTCCAGAAGGATGGGTAAAAAGGAAAGATTGTTATGCCCATTTAACAGAGGGAATCGGGAGATGAACAAAATTATGAAGAGAAGGATGGAGAGAAGGGTTTGTTTTATCTAACTTAGACATCCAAGTGTCAACTGATTCCAGAATCCATCAATAGGGAACAAACCAGCCTCTCCAGAATTCTCTTAAGAAAGCCCTTGAATGACTCTCTCATTTAAGGTATGATTCCAGGATGTGGAAAGTTATGCCTTTTTAATCCAGCCAATATCACCCAGAAAGTCTCTGGCAGAGTTGAGATTTCTGCCCACATATCTCACTCCCTAGTCCAATGCCTGAGCAAAGAGAGAGAGAGAAAAAACATCTATTTTTCTTAGCCATGCTACCTGTCTTCTCAGGAGCAGAAAAATTTTTCTTTGAAACCTGGTTATATGTTTCTCCTGGAGAAACAGATAGTATAAACTCTTCATATTTTATTAATCAAGAGTTTTGAGGCTCTGCCTGAAAATGAAAGGTAAGTTTCTGTGACATGATAATTCAAAGTTAAATAAACAACTCACTGGTGTTTAGAAGAAGTTACATTTAAACCTTAATAAGACGGAGAACAAAACATAATAATCAGCAAGATGATTTTTTTCCCTTATTGTTAAATTGAGGCAAAAAACCCATCACATCAGTTACATCTGGGAGAAGTCTGTGCTGAATATTTATTCCTTGGTAGCTCATAAACTTTCAGTGTCCTTGCTGTAAGTGATCTCCCTCTCCTGGGCCTGGAGGATACTTGTCATTTCTGTGTAGGTAGCAATCTATCTACTTGCTGCAAGCTGCTGACTACCTCAACAGGATCTGGGGAAGAGAAGCCCTCATTTATTTATTTGAAAAAACTGTAAAGTGCTGTTGGGAAATTTCAGACGTATTTCCTTGTCAGATGTGTCTGCACTGAAGGTCTCCTAATGTAAAGCTGGTAATTACCAAAGGTGAAATATCCAACACAAACATCCAACCTACCAACCCAGCACTCACCCAGCATCACTGAATGACACATCCCATGAAAATAATAGCAGTAATAATCCATTTCTCAAAGAAATTTCCTGACAGAAGGCTTGCTTCCCTTGAAGGCAAGTGTTAATGGTGTCCTACAAACTCAACATGACTTTCACAAATAATTCATTGGTATCTGCAGCCTGAACATGCAAAGACTGGGAAACTGAATTGTTTTCAGAGAAAATACTTAGCTCTTGATTTCTGAATTCTACAAAGATCACTCAGAAGCCTGGGGGGAAGAAAAGCTCCCCAAAATGTCATAGACATGTTCATGTCCTGGCTCAAAACATTGGGCGGTCTCATCTACCAATTACTTTAACTTTTTTTTGCTTCACCTACACCTGCATTTACAGTATGGACTTTCCAGCTTAAACATTGCAAAATTCTAGGTCTGAAAAGTGAGATGTAGCCGTTTGCTGCCCCACTGCCTGATGAAACCTTCCCAGTGAGAGTTGCCACTAGAAAATCCTGGAAGCCGAGCCCAGGGCTGGCAGCCTCTCATCCCCTTCAAGCAATCTCATGGTGGGCTCAGCTTCAGGGATATGAGCTCCCAGGGGTGCCAGTGTGAGGAATTTGTCCCTGCTGGGTCCTGAAGGCAGGACTGATAAATGACAGGCACACACTTTGCGGTGAGAGACGAAGCCTCCCCAGCCTGTCTCGGGCAGCAGTGCTTGTCTGGTGTTCTCTTTCCAGACCTCTTGCTGGTCTTGAATGTGAGGGCATTGCAAATGATCTCAAGCCACATATTAGAAAGCAATATGGGTTTATAGTTTCCACAGATGTCTTTTTTTTCCCACTTGAATACTATCTATTAAGTATCTGTCTAAGTACTATCCCTTCATTAAAGCCCAAGCAATTCAATGTTTTCTTGGATGACAGACATGACCTAAGATCTTTGCACTGAGGTGAGAGTTGTCCCCTTTTTGTGTGGCCAAGCATGCAACTAAGTCCCCATCTTTTACTTAGATTCAGATGTAAATCCAGCTAAAACACCCCTGGAGATCAGCCAAACTCTCCCCAACACCGTCTCCCCTGTGCACCTCATCCTTGTCCCATAAAAACAACCACAGGGATCAACCCAAAATCCCACATGCATGGCTCTGCTCTGTGCAGCCATGGCAGAAGCCATGTTTCACTGTCCTGGGCCAGCAGACCAGTGTTCCTCTGAGCTACTGGCAAATGGAGAAGTGAATGTAAACATCACGATCAATTCTCTTTCCTTTCCATGTACTCATACTACAGACAATTCCCATTTACATCTGTGAGCCAGAATTTCAGGTGGGTTTTGGTTTTCTTTGTTTTGGGTTTTTTTTTAAGTCTGTGGAATTGCTAGAATCTCCCCCAAAGAAAATAATATATTTATCAAAATCTATGACCATAGAAGCAACTGCAGGCTTTGCTCTGAATGGACCCAGTAGGTTTTAAACCATTTTGTAACCACTAGCAGCTAAGGACCCATAATGTCAATCTCATTTGTCATGGGTACAGAGGGGAATAAATGTCCATTACCAATGATTTTTTTATGATTCCACAGAGAATGCAAACCAGACCAAAAAAAAATATGAGATGGCTAGTAATTTCTTCCCACTTATTCAGTAGCTTTAGGTACTTGATTTTGAGCAAAGTGTAATTGGTCATTGGTATGTAGCAGCAGGGCTATGAGGCAAAGGGAAGAGAAGATGGCAATGGATTGGAAAGATTTACATAGAGAGGATGTGATGGGGCAGAAAGGAGTCTATAATAAAGAGGGAAGGCATAAAATCCAATTAATAATTAGTATAATGACATTTGCTGTAGGGCTTGCTCTGGTGTGCCAATAAATCAAACTCTAAGCCCCATGAACCTCATGCCTTTGGCTTCTGGTTGTACCCATGGTATGGGACACAATAAAATGGATATAAGTATCTTTAGCTATATATGCAACTAGATATTTATCTGTAGCTCTATTATTTATAATCATATCTCTATCTATGCCCATACTGGTCTATCTCCATCTCTATCTGTATTTCTATATCTCACTCCATCTGGATCTCTATCTCCATATCTATCTTTATCTCCTCTAGGACAAACATTTTTACTTAAAAGTTTACAGAACACAGAGAATGGCTGCCTGCAGGGTAGCACAGAAATTTAGAGGAGAAAAAGGCACATCAAAAAGAAACAAATGAAAAATTATACATCTCTGCATTGTCCTCTTCAAAACCAGCTTTTAAATGATTGTTTACTACCAAACTTTGTCTGCATCCTTCTGGCCCTGGGTAGTGTTTGAGCTCCTGGTTTTCCCTATGTAATGTATGAATTTAACCTGAAGGGCAACATTATCATTTGACCCGTGAGAGTGTAAGCCCCAAAGATCATCAATTCCCTTAAATTGGTGGCCCAGTCACTCATTTAATGCCTTCATGTCAGCTTGAAATAAGACTTACAGTTTGATAGGTCAAAGTGAAAAGGGGAGGAAGAGAGGGGGGAAGACGGGGAAAAAAAAAAGACTGACTGATTGCCACTGCAATAAAATAAAAATAAAATAAAATAACTTAAAAAAAAAAAGAAGGAAACACTCCCCAGTGAAAGCATTGTCAAAAAAATATATATGGGGAGGAGCAGTTTTACAACCTCCTGTAACCCAGTGGTCCTGAGGTATTGCCTTTCACCGTCTACCCAGGAACAGGCCTCTGAGAGGTTGTAAAAACACCATCTATTATTCCAGAGACTGAGGCAACGTCTAAGGGGCTGTCTTGTATAGAGAGGTTTTGCTCTCCTCCTGCACACAGGGCCCAAGACAAGAGCAAAGCCTCAGAGAGAGTGAGTGGGGTGCCTGGCCCCGTCCAGCTCCTGCCCTAGGGTCCCCACAGAGCCCTCCAGCCCTTGCAGGGTGCTGCCAGGATGCTTTGTGGAGCCAGCTGCAGTCCTCACTTCTGCCTGCATCCTTGTATTTGGGTGTAAAATACGCCCAGGCTCTCACTCATGCCCTCTCTGAACCCACTGTCTTTTCCAGATTTGTTTGTCCTTGCCCCATGTCCCCGGTTGCTCTTTGGACATTGCTTTTTCTCCCAAATTCTTAATGGTCTACGCTGAATTTCCCATGTTTATTTTGGGTTTGTTTTCCTGCTTTCTTCTCCCCATATTAGTGATTTGTTTTCTGATTTCTTTTTTCTTTTTTCTTTCCTGAACAGCTTGGCAGCAATAAGCAGAGCAAGGGAAATTTGCTTACAAAGTGTGCTGAAGAAACTCTCGGAAGCTGCAATACCAATCAGGCTGGTTTATATAGACAAAATAATCAAAAAGCAGCAAAGACACCAACTCTGGAAACCAAATCAAACCGTTCACATCCCCGCAGAGGCGAGATAATAAAAACATATGCACTGAGATAGTTTTCTCTAACAAGGACCCCAAGGAAGGGGTGAACTACTGGTTCATCCAGAAATCTGACCAGAGCAAGGTTGCACTAACCTTGTTTTTCTCCCCCTTCCTTCACGATAAGATTCCATCAGTTTCCAGCGTCACAAAGCTCATATTTCAGGCTTTTTTTGGTTTTGGTTTTTTGTATGTTTGACTTTAGTTGCAGTGTTGGTCTCTGGGACAGGGCCAAAGCAGGACAAGTGGTCTCATCCACATTCCCTGTGGCTCGTGTTTGGACCACACTCAAGGTTCATCATTACAGATTAATTATCTCCCCTGGTTTTCAAGTCCACATGCCAAGGTGTGTACAAACCCAAATCATGCCATCCCCACTTCTTGGTGTCTCCATTTTAATGGGTTTGCTTCCAAAAAGAGTCACCGTCAATCCTAAGCAGTCTCATGGAAGAAGCAAAGCTTAACTCTCATGACCAACACATTTTTGGTCCCACTTCTCCTTTTGCTTTCCAAAAATGTGCAGCCAAGGATGGACAAATGTCATGCCAAGGGTGAGAGACCTCCTAGATATGTATCTTCTCAACTGAGTTATGAGATTGATGCCATGAAGATTTTTTGCCTCTTCTTATATACCCCTGTTATACCTTTTACAACTTCTGTATTCCTAGTGCTTATTGCCTACATTCTTGGACTTGTTTGTCAAGCTGAGAGACTAAGCATTTTAGAAGGTTCATAGCTAGGGACCAGACCCCAAGGTCCTCTCCAGACCACATTCTGTAAACCAAGATAGAACCATCCAGGAGAGTGTTCCTTGGGGAGGGAGGGCTCACTCGATCCTCTCATTGGGGAATTTTTGATAGATATGCTAATTAATAAGACCTATAACGTTATACCAGATCTTTTTGGGGGTGTGCATTGCAGTGTGCATTGGGGTGCATTTGACCTGGATGTCTGCATCTAAGGATCCTTAAAATAAATACCAAGATAAAATCTCTTTTCCCCTTCTAACCATGTATGACTCCTGATTTTAAGACCAAGAAAGGCATCAAGATGAGACTTGGGGATTTTTTAAGTGTTATTATAAAATCCTCAACTGCAGCAAGTTTTCAAGTGGGTGCAACCAGCTACAGTCTCTGCTGCTGGGAGCCCTTTGAGGTCCTCAGTGAATGAATCCATCAGCTTTTCCTCTTTGGACATGGAGAGGCCATGGCCGTATGATCTCAGGTCACAGATGAGGCCCAACAAAATGCCCTGAGCCACCCTGGTATTTCGGAAATGAGACAGAAACTGATAGCACTTGAAATCTGTTTTGGTTTTTGCTCATGTTCAGGTGCCTCTTGCAGCACTGATGTCCTCAGTCCTCTGGCCCCTGGGGTTGATTAAGCCAGCTGGCCCCACACCTTGGGTCAGAGGTGGGGGAAGAGGGAAGGCCCAACTCCCACGAGCCCTGTTTATGTGGTAATGGAAACCTCTTAGCCATGTCCAGAGGAAAAAGTGCTCCATGATCAAACAGGACCTCAGCACTCCACCAGGCACTCAAGTGTGACCAAACATCCAGCCTCCTGCTCCAGGAGATGGGTCAAATTTACAGCCTGTCCTCCCCATTCTCAGCCCCAGACCTTGGCAAACAAGGCAGCTGCTCCTTCCTGGAGCAGAGGGCACCCATTACTGTCTGCCCTGATCAATGACCAGAGGATCCTGGGCAGCACAAAGCCCAGCACGGTCCCTTGAGCAGCACCCCAGCCACACAGCACCAGTTCAACCACAGATGTGGCACTGAGGAAGGGAAGGGATGGGGAAGAGAGCATGGAGACAGAGACTGACAAATTGATGGAGGTATGCATTAGTGTCAGATTGGATGGGACCCTGAGCAACCTGATCTAGTGGATGGCATTTATTGGGTGATTCTGTGATCCTGCTGGCATCCCTTAGACTTCTCTTCTGTGACTGTTTTGTTGCCGTTTGCCAAGACAATGATCAAAAGTGGGAAAGATAAAAAAACTCTCTGAACTCATGCTTTTTTCTAAAATTCCAGTGATCTGAATGCAATGATTTGGACTTGGGCTGCAACAAAGTACGTGAGACACATGGTAGGATCTCTGCCCCCTTTCCCTTTCCCTGGGGAAATACAGCAAAGGGATGAGCCTTGTACAGCCCAGGGTTGGAGCAGATGAACTGATGCCCTTCACCTCCCTTTACCATACATCCACTAGGATGCTGTATCTCACTTGTTCTGCAAAGTGCCTCCAGCAACTTCATTCCCTCTGCTCTGCACAAAAGCTATATCCAGCATGAAATTATTTCATCACGGCTCTTTAATTTATTTGCTTAGGCAGCAAATTTTGTCTTCTTGTCTGAAGATCAGAACACCACCCATCCCTTTTCCTGTGCCATTTAATCCTAAATTTCATCTCCACTACATGTGGTCAAATCTATAAAAATATATTTGCAAAGTTAGATCAAATAATCAATTTATAAATATCACTATCTTTAAAATTCAAGAACAACATAAACACAGCAGCCAATAGACTTCTTGAGAGTTATGTGGTCTGATGAGGGTTTTCTAAACCAAACCATCATGTAAAAGCACCTACAGAGTTTTTTTCCTGAAGCTCTTTTTATACAAACCTGTATCCTCATCCAGCCAAAGCATCATAACTTACACATGACTGCTGGCAGAGCTCCCAACATATAAACTCAAGAAGAGCCATTTTGTCACATTCACCTATACAAAATGCTCAGTTAAAGTCATTTTGAAATCAGTAGAGCATAACTACTCAGGCAAAACTCAGAATTCATTAGTACATAGAATTGTCGAACCATAGAATGTCTTGGGTTGGAAGGAACCTTAGAGATGATCCAGTTCCATCCCCCTCCCCCTGACATGGGCAGAAGGGGCATTCACAACCTGTAAATTTGTCTTTCTCCAGCTCCTCCTATCTATTCCAGCTCTACAAGGCAATGATGACTGGGAACAATTCCTACAAACTGAAACAAATCGAAAAGGAAAAAGCAAACAAACAAAGAAATGACCTGGGACAGTTGAATCATAATACAATTTGTCTCAAGGAGCTCTTGCTGTCCCCTAAAATAGTTAAATTCCAAATTTCCACTGTAATTTTCCATCTTGGGCCTTGGTGAATGAAGAATGGGGAGGCAGTCAAAAGAATAAAAGACCATGCTAAGCATACAAGTCTAAGCATCCACACTTGCATCCTAGAAAAAAAAAATAGAAGAAACCTCCCCAAAGGAAAATATAAATACCTAATACAATGAAAAAGAATTTTATAGGTCTAACTGCATAAGTGTAAGTGCATGCACAATCCCCATTTCTGAACAGAAAAAAAAAATAAGTCTGCCAGTAAAACACTTATCTTTACTGACATAGATTGCATTGTCCAAGCTTTTATGGATTGCCTGCTTGTTAAGCAATTCTATCAAGTAATCTTATGTTTTAACTCTGCCCAGCAGCTTCCTCTGTAGCTCACAACTGTGGTATGAAAACGTAGCAAGCACTGAAATATCCAAGTAAACCTTTTTACTGTGCACAGTAATGTGAAATAGTTTGAATGATTCTACTCTTACAAGAGAAGCCACGTTGGATATCTGATAACAGCAAGAGCCAACATGACATTATTACTAATAGTATTAATAATAGTAACAGGAGTATGGGTGGGATTGTTACGACTATTGTTATTATTATTTGTGTTAAATTCCTTTCCTATCATTAACTAAATCACAAGTTTATTTATTGATGCTTTCATTAGATTCAGAATACCACAACACAATCCCAACAATCCCGTGCAAGGAGGAGCTGCAGATCTAGATTTAGGGGAATACTTTTCACCTTGGGCCCATCTCAGAAACTTCTGTGTTGAATTAGATATCCTGGATGTGTAATTGCAGGCTTGCCAGACCAGTAACCAGGACTGGGATTGCTTTTCACTGCAACAAGAGACCTTTGCTTCTGCTGAAACCCATCTATGAGTTTGGCACCTACCACTGATGCCCATCAAGCAAGGTGAACTTTTGGGAAAGCAAGAGCTGGTGCTCATTATGAGGGGAGGCAACAAAGCCTGAATCATCAAAGCTGTTGACTCTGAAAATCTCTCTTTTCTTAAGGTGGATGCAACCCAAGGCAGGCAAACTCACACATCCAAGACCACACTGGGCACGGTTTCATATTGATGGGAGTGGCTGCAGGGTTGATTTCAGATTCACACCTTGCAGAGGATTTTTCACTGACAGCTTTGCTTCAGAGAAACTGTTTCACTCCCAAGTGCATGCCAAGAAAAACATGGTCCAAGTCATCTGGCCACTCTATTTGATCACCCACCTCCCTTTTTAGCTAATTGGCTAACACACAGCCGCTGCTGCTGACCAAAGGGCATTCAGCTTAGAAAACACTAATGCGTGAAAACGTCTGCAGTCTGACTACGTGAACAGCAATATACATTTTTAATTTGAATAATATGCAGTGTTTACCATAATTAGACAGCACATTAACATGATTAAACCAGCGCTGCAGATCACAGTGGCAAGGCACCCGTCTCAAATCTGAAGCCTTTATTGCTGGGAGAGCTGCGTTGTGCTTGTCCATTGAGTGACTGCTTGCCCTGCCCTTTTGCAGTGTGAGTTTGAAGCTGTCATTGCAGGGGGGCAAAATTTTCCTTGACAAGCAAACAAATCCATTAACATGTTAACAGGTTTTGTATGTACGTGTGGAAAATATTAAGGATGCCAACACAGCAGCGTGTTTAGGAGGGCAGTATTTAATTCCAAGACAACAAAATTCTCAAGTTTTACTATGGGAAACAGTGTGCTTTTATCTATCCTGAAAGACTGGAAGGGAATTGATTTTCAACAGTAGTTACCAGGACTAGGAATCAGCAGAAATTACTGCTATTTTTATCTGCTGGTTGTGGATCTCTAACTTTAGCATCCATCAAATGGCCGCAATTATATTGCTATGTGTGATTGCTTTGTGTACACCCTCCAAGTACTCCAAATCACAGTCTGCTCTCCTACTCGTTGCTGGGAGCTTTGCCATTGATTTTAATCAGGCCAGAACTTCACCCTTGTTTCAGCCAGCAGAAATCCTGGCAGCAGACCTTTTCTCTGAAGCAAGGCAAATGTGATGGAAAGTGGAAATGATGGGAAATGGGCACAAAGGCTGCCCACACATTTGTAAGTGGGACCGTCCAGTTGTGGAGCTTTTAAGGGTGTCTGCTGCTTTTATTTAATTCTGTGTGTTGGAGGAATGTGAACATGGATTGCTTTAGAGAGATGACACGGAGAGATGTGTCTGTGGACACAGAAGAGAAAAAGATAATGATCAAGCTTTAAGTAAAAGTAGATGGTGATTCATAAATCCTTTCAGTTCATACTTTCAGTGGCAATATTTGTTTTTTTTCCCATTACACCAGATAAGCACCCTTGCTTTTACACATGAAGGAATTTGGCAACAAGAGTTATTCCAAAATACAGCAGCTGCAGGGCATTAAGAGTGCTCTAACCATTAAAGGGCATCTGGAATATCTCAAAATTAGTATTGCATCAGGCCACAGGCCACAGAGATTTCAATACAATGCGCACACTTCAATTCATTCCAGCTTTAACTGTGTTCCAGCACAACATCCAGTGCTCAAGTCTGGGGAAGCCCTTGCAAGCTGCACTAGTTTTGTGACTGTCAGGGAATGATTTTCAGCATGTAATCTTCAAAGCAAAGTGGAGTAACCCACAACACAGCAGCAAGATCATATCTTAATTTTTACAAATGCTTTGCTTATGATATGAGTGCCTAAAGTCAATAAAATGTCCTTCTGAGCAAGGTGAGATAAAAACTTGCAGAGCATCTTATGGAGTGTGAGCTCTAAATGCCTAAAGCAAGCACAAGGTGGGATTGACATGGAGTATAGAAGTAGAAAGAAAATGATGACAGCTGTAGGTATTGTTTTTCCCTGACATCTTGGTCCCATTCAGCCTAGTTTAACAGTGGGGTCATCTGAGGGGGTGGGGGGAAAGACAAAGAGAACATGAGGTGATGGAGAACAGACACCACCAGCTTCTTCTATCTTCTGCTCCTCCAGAAGGGCACATGGCTTGGGGCTAGGGGAGTGTGTGTGAATGGATATGGAAGAGGAAAGGAAAAAAGGATGTGTGTGTGTTTTCGGGCATAGTGAAGTATGTAACTATGAGGTTTACACAGTCATTGTTGTGGTGAAGTGTCTTGAAGCAAGTTAAGAGACTTCCATTAGATAATCTCGCCCAAGGGTTCGGTTTTGAAACAGAAAGAAGAGAATGGGATATTTGGGAGTGTCCTGCATGAATCCATACCCACTGCCAGGGAAAACGGGTGCTTCACCACATTTTTCAGGAGGGAAATACAATACTGAGCCCTTCAAATAATCTCACTCCCTGCATACAGAAAACAAGGCTTAGAAGACCTGAAAAAAAAAAAAAAATCCGTAGTGGTTTATTTCTGCCTTAAATCTTTTCTGTCATTCCTAGAAAACCAAACGCAACCCTTCCACTGGAATTCAAGGGGATACGAGAGCTGAGCTCTGCTGGTCTCTTTTGAAGCCCTTTGATAAAAGGATGATAAGAGCAATATGAGAGAGATAGGGAAAGAAGTACAGATCACAAGATAAGCACAACTTCAGCAAGGAAAGGACCCTTGGCAATACTTTCTCATGTCCCAGGGCACTTGACAAGAGGAACAAACAACTGCTAGTAACAAAATCCAAAATTTAATCTCTGTTTCTCTCAATTTCCAGTTCTAACTAGTGTTTTCCTTGCATCCAAGATGAAGAAACTAAGCTACTCCAGAGGTTGTCTGGGTGCTCCCACAATATACCAGGCTGGGAAATGCAAGGATCAGTCCTGATGGGGCTTGATGCTTCCAAGGGCCAAATACTTCAGCAGGAGCAGAAGATGCTGGGTACTCCACGTTCCGCATGGTGGATGCTGTCAATGCCCAGAGGATTGAACATGCACTGGAGGACACAAAGGGGCCTTCCCATCATGAAACAGCACTCACTCACTCCTGGTAATATGAATACAGAGAAGAAGGTATTCCCCAAGCCTGACTTCAGCACTTGGAGGCAGAGCAGGAAGAGGAAGGGTGGATTTATTCCTCTGAACTGAACAGCTCCAACTCCAGTTTTGGCATTTCAAAGTGTGTCTCACTGTAGCTGACTGTGCACATACAAAAAAATTAAATTAAGGAGTGAAGTGGCTTTATTTGTGAGGCTTAGCTGCAGGTCCAGCTGTGGTGGTGGAAATGGCAGTGATGCTCTGCTGTGGCCACAGCCAAGGACGGCACAGCATCTTGCATGGGTGAAGTTCCTAGTCCCTCTCCATGGCACTGAAATCACATTAGCCACTAGCAACACTGCTGGAGGAGACACACAGAACCAGATGTGTCTCCTTATCCTTGTAAAAGTGTCTGTATTGAGGAGGGATGTTGCTGAAGGGATCAGCAGTGCCCCTGGGGCTTGGAACAATTGATCCCTGTTGTTGGAGCAGTATCACCCTCCCAGAGATGACATCCCTGCAGTTTATGCTCTCCATACCTGATGGTGAGATGCCATTGCTTAATGACTGGCTCAAATCAGCACCACCTTCACAGCCCAGGGTGGCTCCAGGCATAATACAATATATATTCCATGTTTGTCCCCCAGGCCTCAGAAGTATAGATCATTTTTAAAGTGGCTAAGGATTGTGACCTATCTCCTGGACTATAAATCTAGGAGGACAATGTACTCACTCTGCTTTACTCCTCACACTCTAAACAAAAAAAAATATTGCCCAGAACGGGAGGGGAGTGTGCAGTTTTACTCCATAATCTATCAAAATCAGGCATCAAAAATGTACGATCTGTAATGATCAAAACATTGAAAAGGGGCTCTAATGAGAGTTTACCAAGTAGAATAATATGTGCAGTCCTTTCTCACATAGCCTGTGTTTGCTGGATTGTGTGCATTCTCAGTGAATTTGGAAGGACTAGAGATAAGAGAGAAAACAAAGGTATGATATTCTAGATCTCTTACAAATTATTAAGGAGAAGGCAATTAGAGTCTTAAAAATTGGATCAATCCCTGCCTTGTGTTGCTGTTGGATTTCTTAGGACCCCAAAGCCTTTAAATGGTTTTTCATAAAAAATACTGGTTCATGTAGATCCTTACACATATGAGTAGAGGATTCTCTCTAGCTCTGGCCTTAATGTTTTGTGCAGCCGTAAACCACTTGGGACACCACACATGTCCTGTCTGTGCACACTGGCTGGATTTAAATATGCAAGATCAAACAGCAGTGAGGGAAAAGTGCACGCTCCTTTTCTCCCAAAAAATCACAAATCTGGTGCTTTCGGACTATCAAGCCCTCTTCCATTCAAAACTGTCACTTCCTATGATACAGGAGTCTTGGGATTTCCCTCCCAGGAAGGACAATACAGAAGACTGACTGAACTTCTGGGCACTTTGGACATTGCCTTCAGCATCCCCGTGGCTTGCCAGGTCTTCAGAGTTCTTTAACACCTCTGTGCTGAGCCATGCTGCAGCCCTGTGATGCTCCTCTATAAAGCCTGTCGGGATAAGCACATCCCTTTCAATACCAGTGTTCTCCCAGCTTAAAAATAGCAGTAAAGGCTTGGAGGCGGGGAGGAAAAAATTATTAAAATCCAATTTCCTCAAAAGGCTTCATCCTCATTCAAGCAAGAGAAAGAACAGGCAGCTTTCTAGCTTTTCCAGCCCCAAAGAATCAAGAGGAGATGTGACAGATGATCTCTTCATGCTCCTTCTCCATGAAGGTTGCAGAGAGACTGACTCTCCTGTTGAGTGCACAGATGTGGCACACATGGATGTTCTTTTTTTGGTCCAGTCTGGGAAAGGGCTTTTGAGGAATGTTTGCTGGATGTGCAGGTTTTGCCTTCAAAAGCAAAACTCTGGGGAGCTGTGAGCTCAGAGAGGGGGATCCCATCTTAAATTTTAAACAGCACAAAAGTGGAACTGGACAGGATCAAGGGTGGAACACAGAGATGAAGGATAAAATCAGAGGAAGGCCAGGGCAAAATATTTAAGTTAAATATTTAAAATATTTAACTATTCCTTGCAGTTTTTTAACTACTGGTCTCAGTCCCTTACCACAACCCCAATGATTTTGGGGAGCCCTGCCAATAGGCACTTACAGGAGATGTGTCCAAATCCAGACCAACTCCACATCTCCCCTTGGAGCCAGATCCACAGGCTTGGCTGGCCAGTGGCAGAATGCCCATGGGAGTGACGGCACCGGATGAAGCAGCCCAGGAGAGCTCCCTGACCTAAAAGGAGCATCTGCACAGGGGCAATGTCCATCTGTCTGTCCGTCGAGCAGCACATTCTGTCCTGGCTGTCAAACACAGCCCTGTGTACGTTGCTGCCCAATCTATATTTAGCCCCTGATGTAACTAAAGTCAATAATCTTCCATTAGGGCAGCTGCTCCCAGCTCCTGAATAGGCTTTCCTACAGCGGCTCCACCTACGCATGTCAAAAATCTGGACATATACAGCAACAAAACCTTCCCGTGTTTATATACACAGTGGTGCAGTTTTGAATAGAAAATATACGACTGTTAGCATAGCTTAACAGCCTGCTGTATAACAGTAGCAGCACTTTTTTTACAAGAGACATTGATTCTCCTTGTCCAGGGGGTGAGTTTAAAGGGCTTAAGCTTCACTGCAAGTCAATATTGGCCTTTCCCTTTTTAGGGTATGTTTCTGCATTGGAGCATTCCTTATCTCTGCTGCCGATGACGGGGTTTGGTGGAGGGTTTTGTGGTGTTTTCTGGGAAGGAAGACGTGCATGAAAAAGAAGAATCACTTTCCAAATCCCACACTTAAGCCTGTAAGGAGTTTGCATCTGGTGTTTTGTGTTACTTAAACAAGGGCCTGAGCCAGGCGGTGCATGAATATTCCTATATGGTTGCTTTTCCAAAGGAAAATTCCAATTTAAACATTTTGGGTTTCCTTTTGCTACTAAATGCTACAGAAGGAATTGCAATGCAAAGCACTAGAGAATTGCAGATCTCTTCCACAGCCCAGGGAAATGCAGGAATTATGGGGATTACCAAGATAAAGAAAAGTTAAAGGAACAGACCTGAGATCACAAATGGGGAGGGGGCAAAATCTCATATGGCTTCTGCAAAAGACCCATATATCCTCCTACATGATGTATATAGTGAAAACACATTAAAAAGTAAAAAAATAATAGTTGAGTAAAAAAAAAAGTATTCAAGAAGTACAATTTAGACCCAAAGTTAGTACTGTCAGTGTTCAATCCCTTGGTCTTCATCATGTGTGCTTAAAGGGCAGAGACAACCTCTGTTGGCATTTCTGAGTAAACATAAATATTTCTTCCACTAGCAGGGCACATTTGGGAATACAGACTGATGACTTGAGAGTCTGCAGACATGTTGCCATTTAGATCAGTGGTTAAAGCCAAGCCAACCATTTATTAAACAAAGTTCATTCCCAACAGATAGCTAATAGTTTTTAGGAAATGAACAAATGCTTCTTCATTTTGAAAGCTAAAAGTTTAAATTAAACATTACAAAGGATGCAAATTAACCAGTATTTTGTGCCTTCAGAGAGATTTGGGTGTAATGGAAAAGTTTCCTTAACCACGCAGTGCAGAATATAAAAAAACATCTCTGGTCATGTGAGGACAAACAGTGAAGTGTCACCTAAAAGGGCACCTGGATACTCACATGTGCTCCCTGCAGCCATGCATGACACCTCAGTGTTGTGATGACACAGGCCATACTTGTTTTCCAATGCCACTGACGGACCACAGAAGTGGTCCCATCTCTGCAGACCCAGACCTCAGCAGGGGCAGCAGCTCGGGGAGTGACACTTGTACTAAAATCAACCACAGCCTGACTGAAGAGTCATTTCTCAGAATCACAGAATGGTTTGAGTTGGAGAGGACCCTAAAAGCCATCTTGTTCCAATATTCTGCTGTAGGCAGGGACACCTTCCACTATCCCAGTTGGCTCCAAGCTCTGTCCAACCTGGCGCTGGGCACTTCCAGGGATGGGGCAGCCACAGCTGCTCTGGGCAACATCTGCCAGGGCTTTACCACCTTCACAGGGAAAAAAATTCTGCCTAATATATAATTTAAGACAACAATAATTTCAAGAATGTTGCCTAAGCAACACAGTGACTTCCCAGAGAAGTCTTGGCACAACCTGAGGTCCCTGCTTTCTTTTCAAACCTCTGAGCATAGAGACTTAATTTTAAAGAATTCCCTTTCTCTGTCCTCCCATGGAGAGCAGAGGCACCAATGACAATTACAGAGAGAAGCCACCTGCTGAGGGAAATCCCTGGCTGCGCCTCTCCATACCTCGGGTCAACTATGTATCACCCTCACAGGAAACAGCATGGGATTTGTAACATCCTTCTGTTCTCAAGAAGTCTCTCAGCTGGTCAGTGGATGTGTCTGCACTGGGGATATGGAGTGACTCCCAGATTACCCACCTGAGAGCTCAGACAGTGGGGTGACACTAGAAATCCTTGATTTGAAACAGCAAGACATGAATTATCTCAGCCAGATCAGTAAAGAAAAAAGAAATCACTTTGTACTTCTCAAAATTATTTCTCTAGAAAATCCTTAGCATGGACTAAACCCCTTGTGATGATGGTGTTTTCTGAAGGAGGAGGTCAGCATTAAAATATGGGAAACCTGTAATTTTTTGGGCAATCTATTCACTTGGTTTTCAGAAAAGGATACTTGGAGACGTGTAAGTTCTGTGAAATGTATTCCACTGCACAATGGCATTGCTCACACTTAGCAGGGAGAAAGAAAAATGTTTTCTAATCCTTCCCAGGTTTAAAAATTCAGGATCAAAGCAAGAGCTTCTGGTGATGCTTGCAGCAGAACAATAGACTAGAACAGAAGAGAAACTCTATTTTCTTTATTCAGGTAAGAACCTCATTAAAAATCAATAGGCCTAATTTATCCCTGATAACATTCTGTTGAAGTCTGTACATTTACCCTAGGGATTAATTTAGCCTAATGGGTCTTCATGCGCAAACAACACAGGCAAGGCTTGATTCTTGGAAGTTACTGCATAGCAAATGCTGCTGGGGGACTTGATGCTATCACTGGAGAAGACAGGGAGGGCTGAAGAGTCTAATAGGCTCAAAGTCCTTGAATAATGTCCAGATACAGCCTGTGGTGAATAAATGTTTTAGGGCCACTCACATATCAGCATGAATCAACTTTTTAATGGATGTTGCTAATCATAAAATGATGGAACTTGGATCAATTTATATATTTCAAAAAGAAAAAGAAATAAAAAAAGAGATGTGTGATCTTCCATCCCTTGTGGACATGGGCGAAAGTGAGTCATCCTGACCTGCCATGATCTTGATCTTTGGAAGTAGATGTGTCTCTCCAACCCTAGAAAATGAGCATTTGCCTTGCAAGGCTCTCCTCTAGTAAAAAAAAAATGTGAACACCAAAGAGCCTGGTTTCACTGAGAATACATGACAGTGAATTAGTGGCCCTCAGGTGTCGGTATACAGGCCAGCGAATTAAATTAAGCTCTTTGCTGCTGTTCTAATGTAGCAGAACTAATGCAGTCACGGCTCAGCACTACAGCTTCTTAAATGTGGGCACTGCTGCTGCCACGGGAAAGGGAACCTGCTTTCCGTCCCCTGGGGAGGCCGGCTGGAGTCAGCAAGCTACCCCAGGAGCTGTGACATAACGTCTGAAGACATGGGCAGGAGGAGGACCAGGCAGCAGCGGCAGCTCCAGTTCCAGTCTTAACACCATTAGGGAGGAAATCAAGTACAGTGGCTTTTAAGCACAGTCTGAGGGAGCTTCATGCTAGGAGACTGAAAAAAATCCCCAACAACAAAAAAATCCCAGCAGGGCTGAAGTAACCCTTTCATTTCCTCAGGGAGAAAAGGGCATCACTCAGAGAGTCACAAAAATCCTGTTCCATATGGCTGCAGCTGCCATGATGATCATCTAAGGAGGGTTTGTCTTGGGAAAAGAGAGGAGAGGAGAGGAGAGGAGAGGAGAGGAAGGAGAGGAGAGGAGAGGAGAGGAGAGGGAGGAGAGGAGAGGAGAGGAGAGGAGAGGAGAGGAGAGGAGAGGAGAGGAGAGGAGAGGAGAGGAGAGGGAGGAGAGGAGGGAGAGGAGAGGAGAGGAGAGGAGAGGAGAGGAGAGGAGAGGAGAGGAGAGGAGAGGAGAGGAGAGGAGAGGAGAGGAGAGGAGAGGAGAGGGAGAGGAGAGGAGAGGGAAGGAGAGGAAGGGAAGGGAAGGGAGGGAGGAGGGAAGGGAGGGAGAGGAAGGGGGAGGAGAGGAGAGGAGAGGAGAGGGAGAGGAGAGGGAGAGGAGAGGGGAGAGGGGGAAGGGAAGGGAAGGGAAGGGAAGGGGAAGGGAAGGGAAGGGAAGGGAAGGGAAGGGAAGGGAAGGGAAGGGAAGGGAAGGGAAGGGAAGGGAGGGAAGGGAAGGGAAGGGAAGGGAAGGGAAGGGAAGGGAAAAGGGCCTGTTTCTCAAGACCTGGTGTTCCCACACATTTTGTGCTTCCCTGACTGTATCTCTCCCTTTCCTACTCCTGCCCCTCCCATCACCTTTCCTGCACAGTAGCAGGCTGGGTAAATATTAACTATGATAAGAAATGATTAATGAATTATCAATTGCAATCAAATTGCATAATGCAAAGAGCTGGATGGTAAGGAAAAATACTGGCTGCTGTGTCTTTGTTATTATATTGGAGAGGAGGTAGAGGCAGAGAGTAAGTCAGGAGGCTGCTGCATCTGCTACAGATCCTGAAACACATCCTGTACTCTGGCTATGCCAGGTAACTGCATGGTAAGTTGAGCTTAGATACTCATGCAGAACTCCGTATTTGGTTTGCACGTAGCAGTCATGAAGATGGAGCATTAAAAAATCCCATTTTTGCCTATGCAAATGGAAGCACAGAAACCCACAGCAACTGCTCGCGCACAGCCGGGCTGTAACAGCACGTGCCTGGAGAGGAGCAGGGCTCCTTGGGCAGGAGGTTCAGGTTTGCTCCACTTTCATCAGCAGTATTTCCAGCTGGTTAATGAACAAATAAACACTCAGAAAGCTTCTCATGAGGTAGTCAAGATATTTTCCCCGAGAAAAGTCAAAGCCTCACGATATCAAGAGCTGCCCTAACAAGTTCCTCCAAGGGTAAACTGAAACTAAGTGGTGATAAGGCCAGTATTTTCCAATGGTGTTGCTTAAAATATCCAGCAAAGTCAATAATAATGAAGACAAGCACTAATTTGGATTACTGCATTGAGGTGTAACTACCTGACATGAAACTTTCATGTTTGAAAACACAAGCCTGAACCATTTGCTTGTGGTTAAATAATGGCTAAGGAGCAAACCTGTGCTGGTTTTGGGACCTGACCACTAAAAACAAGGTATGGAAAAGGCTGAAAAAGCAGCATGGGCACAAGCACTTGCCCATCTAACTCCCTGACAGAGGGCTATTCCCTGGAAAAGTGCTGGGATCTGTGCTAAAGTCAGAGAAACATGGAAACTCCTCTGTGGTCAAGGTGCTCCCAGCTGGCTCTGGAAAAGAGAAGTTTGCCACTTGTCCCTTCTCACTCCCTCTGGAAACACAAGTGCCAGCAGCTCAGCCGCTGACTCCTTTTACATTCGGACATGGATGACATTGAGTGGCGTATCTTTAACAGCTCTTGCTTTTCTAGTTAAGCATTAATGTTTAACGAGATCAGCCTGCAGTTGCTCGTTAGTGTGCAGTGCTCCAGCTAATTAATACATCACTGGGAGAGCCAGTTTGGGAAAGGAGAAAGAGCAAGTGCATTCCTGAGGCATTTCTCAGCCTTTAGAAAAGAAGGGAGAAAAAAAAAAAAAAGAAAATTTGGGCAAAGGGTTCTTCAGAGAGGAGGGATAAAAGGAATTGAGCCCTCTAAATACTTGTGCAGCAATGTTGAGCTGACTTTCTGTGAAGAGGATGTCTCTCACCATGCCACCGTGCTCCTGATAAAAGATGAGTATGTAGCCCACAAGGAGCAGTGCCAGAGAGGCAGGTCGAGTGTCACAAAAACACATTGGCCCTGGCAGCCACACACATTTTCCAAGCAAGAAGAAATAATCAAACCATCTTCACCTTCCCCCCAACCCTGCAAATTCCTCTTACCAGCTCACCTCCTGCAATGGGGGTCACAGGGAGATCAGGAAAGTCTTGTCAGCACCTGGCTTGAGGCTGCTCCATCATGCTTGGTGGGACTGATGCCTGCTCAGCAGGCAGGGAAATATTTTTTTTTTTTAGAAATCATATGAATTGCTGTTAATTCTCACAAATGTAATGGGTTTCCCATCAATTTTCAATTTATTGCATCTACAGCCCCTTTCCCTGCATCAGGTGATGATTTGTCAGCCTTGCTGCTGAAGATAACATCTTTAAAATGCAACTCCAGTACTTTCTACTATTTCAGAATCCTGCAGGAAAATTGAAAGACCCTTTTGTGCTTACCTCAATTCAAATGTCAGCACAATTTTCAAACCAGGGAAGTACACTTGGAGCTACTGGATGAAAAAATTTAAAATTCTGAGGTCACTCTTACTTCAAATAGTGTCTTAGAGACTGGTGTAAGGTTTTTATTTATAGCTATTTTACAATGTAAGAATGGAAAATGTAATTTTCTCTTTCTGTAGGAAAAGACAGCCACATGGTGCAAACTCCTTATTTGTATGTAATATGAAAGATCAGGTGGGGTCATCAGAACCACTAAGCAAAAAGTTTAGTTTTTAAACTTTTGGTCTTGGGAGTGTTGGAAGGAAGCAAAGAAATGGGTCAGTATATGTAGTGCAGATTTAGGAAGAGGACCCAGCTTTTAAAAGGAGTGTGTCTTGAAGCTGCTGACATAGAAGAGAGAGTTATTTGGTAATGAATCATACATGATCTAGGATTAAAAATCATAACTATATGTGAGCCACTACCAGCATCATTATAATAGGAGTTGCTAATACTGCGAAATTCAAAATGTGTGAGGACTGTGGGTCAGGCTCCTTAAAAACACTGAATTAAAATCATGCAAATTAGATTCTATTTATATGCCTTCTGAGTTTCAGGGACTTTGTAATTTAAGCCTCATCACTCACTGGTACTAATGCAGAAATAATAAAATGAAAAAAGAAAAGCCGGGGGGGGGGAGAAAAATACAAACCACTGCACACCTCATATCATAACATTCTTAAAAATCACAGGAGTTGGCTATGAGGGTCCCAAATAAAAACTCAGCCCATGCAAACCAATTGTTCTTCCACCCCTGGCTCCAGCTGAGTGCTAAGTGAATAACATATGTAGGATGTAAAGATTCAAATGTTGATGCTTGGGCAAACCAAAATGACTAGGGAAAATTAGGAGCTGTGGCAGAGCAAGAATGGAAAGATTTTCATTGCTACATATTAAGTGTGGAAACTAAATGGAAACTGTGCTCTAACACCTTTTTCATTACTGTTTAAATGGTTGTGGGTACAAAAGGATAATTTTCTACTGGAGATGGAGAGAAGGAGGGAAGTGAGAGAAGAAGAGAGGTCCACATCTCCAATAGGAAATGCCTGGAAACAAAGCTAAATGGATTCTCTAGTACAAGATACCTTCTTCACTCAAGCTCTGCTGTGAGCATCCTTTCCACAGCAGTAAGTAAAACACTGGTGAAGGAAAATTCTAACACTCATTGCACAACTACATTATTCAAGAGAAAAAATTAAGTTAGTTCACTTTAAGTCTTAAATCTCATAGACAAAACCACATATGTACATAAATATGCTACTGCAAGCTTTGTTTTCAATAGCTATAAGGCCTGAGTTGTTGGAATAACTGGAATCTCTTATCATGATTGCTAATGGATTTCTCCTGGCACCAGTCTCTGAGATTAGGAAGTTTCTCTACTGCCTCTTATCAGATGAGGAACTCAGAGCCAAGCTCCAGGATGACTCAGCAAGGCTGGAGAGAAATAGAGTTCAAAATGATTTTCAGTGGGACAGCAAAGACCAGATTTAAGCAGGAAACAATTTGGCTCATCATCTAGGGTAGATAAGGAAAAGTGAAAATGAGTACGGAACAAATAACCTCATTGTTGTTACAGAAGAAAAGTAAGGGCCCTTGTGCAACTGAGATGCCACTGCACAAGGTCAGGAGAAATACAGGTCAAGAGACTTGTAGAAATAGTAATTTCTATTTTGAGTAAATTACTATTTATTTGTAATGCCCAGCAACTAACATTCTGTAACACCCAGATGGTGTTTACATGGGACCAGAATCAGAGACAACACCACTACTGCCCTCAAAACCTGAGTAATGGCTATATTCAGGCTGCTGTTTGGACGCTGATAATTTCTGGAATCACTGTACCTGTCCACGGGGTCAGTGACTTTCTCTTCTGTCAATCTGTTGATAATGAATCAACAGTAACAATATGAGTACTGAACAAAGCACAAGAACTTTCATGTAATCCTACACGCAATAAAAACCAACAAATAAACAAACCAACAAAATAAAAACCAACAAGACAAATGGATAATTTACTCTTCCAGAAAATTCTTTCACAATGGGGCTTTATCATCACTTGACATCACTGGAACGTAAGGGAAAACCTAAACACATCCCTGGAAGGACATTGCTACAACCTGTGGGTGTGTCTACCAACCATGCAACACACAAAGCCTTCAAGTCCTCTCATGCCCTAAAATTGCAACTCTCTTGCTGCCTTCCCTACCAATTTGGTTTTTTTTCCATGATATTGCTGTTGCTGCAATGATCATAGAATTCTTAAGGTTGAGCTTTACTTTCAGCTCATGCTGACACAGCCCATTATGCAGAGAGAGTCACAGAATCATTTAAGTTGGAAAAGATCTCTAAGATCATTGACTCCAACTGTTAATCCAGCACTGCCAAGGCCACCAGTAACCCATATTCCCAAGTGCCACATCTACATGGTTTTTAAATCCTTCCAGGAATAGGGGACCCCTCCACTGCCCTTGGCAGCTGTGCCAGGGCTGGGCTACCATTTCAGTGAAGAATTATTTTCTAATATCTGACCTAAAGGTCTCTTGGTGTAACTTGAGGTGATTTCTTCTTGCCCTTGTCACTTGTTCCCTGGGAGCAGAACCCAACCCCCACCTGGCTACCACCGCCTTTCAGGCAGAGAGCAATGAGCTCTCTCCTGATCCTTCTTTTCTCCAGGATAAGGACAGCTGGACTGCCACTGCTTCTCGGGGAAAGCTTGTGCTAGGGAGGAGTGGAGGCAGCACCCTGGGTAGTGCCCAGCATGTGGGACCACTTCATCTCACAGCTTACCCTCACTTTTGAGGACTGGTGTACAACGGCCTACCTGGAATGAGCTTTTTAAAGATTGAGAGATGAAAAAGTAAGAACCCTCTTCCCAAATGATAAAAGCCAGCACAGTTTTAGCAGTGCACTGAAAATCCCCCTCCTCTGAAACAAACTCAGTGGGAGACTGGCGTGCACAAGGGGAGGCTTCAGCTCAAACACTGGGGGTTGCCACAGCCCAAACAATCAAATGAGGGACTTATCATAGGAAGTGACAGGCAACCTCAGCTATAAGAGAGGTCATCAGCTCCATCTAAACACTTTCTTTGAAATATATCTGCAAGGGAATAAAAACAGGATGGCAAATGATTCGAGACTAAATACTCCGACATATCCTGCAATACCCTTTGCACTCTCTTTTTGACTCCAGGAAAAGCCAGGAAGCTGAGTAGCAGCTCCGTTTCCGTTCCCTTTTCACCTCCCCTCAAGAAGAGTGACTTTTAACCTTATTATTTATATTACCCTCACATCTGCAATTAGGCACTGCACAAACACGCGATCTGAGGGAAGTACCTGCCCCAAGGAGCCCACAGATGGGCAGAGGCAGGGGAAGTTTTAAGCCGGATGATAACGCCTCTCGCTCTGTGCCATGAGACAGCCAGTTGTACTGGCCAGACCTTGGCTGGGTGACACTAAACCCCTCCTGCGGTGACACAGAGCAGACACGTGCCCATCTCCACGCTGCCGGCAGCATCTGCCCGCGGTGGCTATCGCCCATCTGGCTTCCCAGGTGAGGCGGGTCAAGCACGGAGCGGGTGAGCGCATCCTCTGGCAGCGTCCCTTTTGCGGGGGTGGATGCAATTAGCCGGAGTCGTTAGAGCCGCCTTCATGCCTTTGTTAGAGAGATCATTCCTCCCATGAAGCCCGTTCTGTGCATGATGGGCTCGCTCTGCTCCATCAGGGTTTTACCAAGGCCAACTGCTCAATGCCGACTCGGTAAAGCGAAGACCAAATACAACTTGAGCAGTAGGTCTAAGATTACTTTTTTCCCCCCTCAATTCCAGCCTGTTTTATCTCTCCTCTAATTTCTCCATCTGTAGGCATCCGTCCTGGGGGCCCACAGACTGAGAACCTTTCATCCCTCTGCAGCTAGAAAGCAGAGAGATGTTTATTTTCTTCCTCTATTCTCAGACTTAATGAAAGCTTTTAAACCCAAATGGCTGGAGATTCACACCTCTTCCAGAGTATATCTGAATCCACTAAAAGCTCTTAGGTTTCCTGTCACCCTGAGAACATAAACAAAGTGCACAAACAGCCAACCTCCCCTCGGAAACTGAAAAAATACCCAGAAAGAGCTAAAACTAACATGGAAGACCTTTGGCTAACAGGTTGAGTAACAAACACTTGCACGTGTACACACACACACACTCCCCCCTCTACCTTGCTGGAGATTCAGTCCCTACACTGGAATGTGTAATACAAGCACAACAGCTGCCTATAGCACTAATCTAAGGAAAAGGTCAAGGAAAGGTATGTATCCAGCATTCGTTTTGAAATACCCCATCAGAAGAATGTGGTGAGGTTTTTTTTTCCTTTCTAATTCCTTTCCCATACTTCTCTATGGCCTTTTCACATTCATGAAACCAAAAGAATCAAGCAGGGTTCCCTCTGGTATTAAAGATCACACTTTGAACTGGGCTGCTTTTGAGTGGTTTTTTTTTTTTTTTTTTTTTTGAGAAGGAGACGTATAACTTGCTCTGGACAGAGCTGCTTAAATATTAAGCAGTGGAATGTAGTTGCAGTTTCTACTTGGGAAGGATAGTGGTGATCTTGAATGAGGAACAGATGAAATTTTTGATGTTTTGAAGTCAAAAGAAACCTGTTAATGGATTTGAGTTACAAGGGAAAAAATGCAAATTTTGAAGTTACATTCAAGGAAAAAATCTAGATTGGTGCTGTGCATGGATAACCTTTTCGATGGATACTGCCTCATTCTGAGACAACATTTATCAAAAACCAGAAGGATTCTCTAAAGGGCAAAACCCTCTAGCAATAATGTTAGAATGTAGCTTTTCCCTTCTTTAATTTCTTTGGGAATGTGAAAGGAAAATAGTAATCTTTATAATTCATGTATTGACAACAAAATATTTAACTTTGCAACCCTGAGAAGAAAAGAGTAAATTCACAGGAATTACTCAGTGAATTGGCCTAAAAAGGATTCCTTCTCCACTCCTACTGTTATTATTTTTTGGTGCTGGATTATTTTTCTAATAGGATTAACGTAACCCTCTTGGCTTTTGTGCAAATGGGTGAGTTCACCTTGCCATAAACTGTTTCAGTGTGAACAGAGGAAAGAGAGTTCTCAAATTCTTGAAGTACTTTTTAAAGAAGTCTCCTGATGGCTTATTCTTCCTGCAAATGGAGACATATTCATTCATTCATTCATTCATTCATTCATTCATTCATTCATATTGTCTTATTTCATGATGGAAAGATTTTCAATAAAGGGTGTCTCAGATCCAACCAGTAAAACTTCAAGGAAAAGGTCTTGGAAGAACTTAATGGACTACCAATCTCTTGCCATATTATAGAAAAAGAAAGGCACACACTGGAGGCTCAAGACTGCTAAAAACTGCTCAGATGGGCTGGCTAAACCTCCCTCTCTCTCCTTTCATCCTTTCTGCATGGAAAACCTGTCCCACTTCTTTTCACTCCTGTCCTGTTCTTGGGAGTGATGCCTTTACATAACCCACCTCTACCAGAAAAAGCCTCCATTTAGTCCTGAGAGAAATGTAGAGGAGTCCTTCAGGATGAAAGGTAAGAAAAGCAACTTAATCCATCAAGCTAAAGAGCAGTTCTTCTAGAGGAGGCAGGCCATTTGCATGCCATTTGGGTTCACTGGGAGAGATGTCTTCCTTTTTCTCCCATCCCTGTCTCCCAGTCCATGAGTGAACATGGGGCTGAAGAGGAGAGTCTACATTACACTCCAAATGAATTACGGATCCCAGCACATTGCTATAGGTCATCAGAATAAACCTGGAAGTGCTTTGAAGTCTGTAAACTGATTCCTAGATAACTGCTTAGAGTTTCTCCCCTCCCCATGCCCCAAACAGCTTTTCATTTGATGTTCTGGCACAGAGCTAATCTGAGAAAGGATCAGAAACTCGAAGCTATTGACAGTAGTGACAGGAGTGTCTCAGTGTGACAGCTGATTGAGCCCCTCTCACATTTCACTGACAAACTCAATTGCTCCAGTAAATCGAGTGAAAGTCAATACAGGCAGCTCCCCCTCAAGCTCTGGGTACATCCCCCCCTCCCTGAGCCTTCCTGGGGGCCCCTTGTTGCTGCCAGCACGGTAGGACCCATCTGAGAGCTCATCCCTGTACGAAATGAAGACATGGGCTTGCAGCTGCAGTTTTGGGGTTTTGAGGGCAGCAATGCAGTCTTTACCCTACTGATATAAGGCTTGGTTTATCTTACTTCTCCCCCTTCACCATTTTCCTTTTTCTTTGCTGTTTTTGAGTAGAGACATCTCCTGGAAAATCGAATTTCATCTTAAGTCCTCAGCCCAGGCAGACACCGTAACAGCCAGGCAATGCTGGAGATGCTGGAGTGTGCTGTCTGCATGTCCAGCCCTCCCCAAGCAATGCCCATATGGCAGTGCACATTGGGGTTAAAAACAGGAAATACAGGTCTGCCTCTGCTGGCTTTTTCTGCTGTAAATCAGCAATAAAAGCCAGCTGTGAGGAGTAAAATCTTATAAAGGTAGAGGAGGTGGGAGAAGAGGCTCAGTCCTGTTGCAGATGGCAACCTTGTGTTAGCAGTGAGTAACCAGGCAATTAAATCAGTGACTTAACAGGCTTTTTCCACACTTCAATTGTGAAGCAGGGGTGTCTGTGGCCCAGAGCAAGCAAACCACAAAGCAGACTTAGCAACATGCATGGGGAACCTGAATTTTCAGAGAATAAGGCACAGGGAGATGGGGTACATGGTGAGGAACATATGCAGGCTACTGTTTGCAAATGGAAATCAAATAGGCTGACATTACCAATAATGAAGTGTGAGGTTGGCGTGGTTTCTCTCTCAGATTTCAGCACAGTTTATTTTTATAGAGGCAGCTTCCTTGTGCAAAGTGTTGGCAAACAGGCTGCTGGCAGGGAGGTAGGGATAGGGGCAGCAGGACAGACAAGGCTTCTTGGGGAGGACACAGGACATTCCCCACCTGCTGGGATGAAGCAGCGAGCAGCAGAGATGGAGCTCCAAGAGAAAAAAGTGACATTTCTAGACACAAATGGCCCAGATACTGATCTTGGTTGGTGAGAGGAGTAAGGGAAGACGAAGGAGCAGAAGGAGGAGAAAGTAAAATGGTTCTGAGCAGGTACCAGGTGTTGAGAGGGCAAGGGTTAAACATGACAAGCTTGAAGATAGAGCTGGGCAAACAAATTAACAGGCTCTCTGTTGCATGAAGTCATACGAAAAAGTAACCGAAGACGCCCCTACCTAAATATACTCACCTGTCCCCAGATTATTAGAGCACGTCAAGCTTTGCCTCTCCTTACCCCATCCAGCGAACAGCTGAGGACACAAAAGCTAGCCTGTCCCGCCTGCCTAAACAAGAAATCAACTTAAACATTACAACACCTCCATCCCAGAGTTATGCTCTGATGCCAGGATCAACACACAGGTGGTCTGCCCGCCCTGCTCCCACCGCTGTTCCCTGGCAGCTCAACACCTTGGAGCTGGAGCATCCTGCAGGCTTCCCTGCCTCCTGGCTCTGCAGGGACACGTGTGCTCCCAACCAAATGACCTCATCTGGACTGGATTGAGCCTTCCAAGTCAAAATAAATACAGCACATAGGAACTGGCAATGATTTTCAAAGATTTAAGTTGGGTCCTTCTCAATTTTCTCTCAGCACTTTATACATTTTTTTCTGCTACAAAATGGGGGCATTTTATATTCCCTGCTCCACTACATATTTTATAAACCTGCCTCTCATGCAGTTAATACTTTGGTTCCAAAGTTAACTGGTTAAAACACATATTAATGGACTTGGCATGGAAAAAAAGAAAAAAAAAGAAGAAAAAAAGGCAGGTGAAAGAAATGCTGGGGGAAGAAAAATAGCAACGGTGTTTGGAATGGCTCTGGAGCCAAGACAGCAAACCTGGTCTTTTTAATGGGACCACCCAAGTGAGAAAGACCTTAAGCCCTTACTCATGTGTGTTATGTTCACTGCAGTATAATTCAAAGTCCAGAGGGGAGTTAGAAAAAGTAATAGTGGGGTTTATTAAGGGCTTAGCAGATGAGACAAAGTGCTGGGCTCTCACCAAAGGCCGATCCCAAATGTGCCAGCAGAATATAATGTGATCTCAAGTCTGGTTCAACAAATACAGGAGTAGGAAGACTGTGCTGCTGCAACAACCTGTCCCTGACTGCTTGGACTTTGCAGAAGTCAAGCATGGTTCAGCAGCTTCTCCTGAACGTACGTGTTGGGATTTTTCCAAAGGTGAGTAGCGTTGCCTCTTCTAAACACGTTTCTGAGATCCAAACCAAAGAAAACCCCAACAAACCCTAGCACCCCTTCTGAAGGCCTCTAAAGAGAACAGCATTTGAGGTTGTAGTATTTTCTCCAAATAACAACCTGTACAGGAACCCTTCCTTATTTAAAAATACTTACTTAATTCAACACCAAACTTTTATGTGTTGTTAATTGTTCAGTTGCATTGGCTGAGTCAGGTCTAAGGTTCATTTCCAGGTCATAATTAAAAATATCACCAGTGAGGGAAATGTTTATGATGCTATAAGTGCCAAGGTATAACAAACCAAGAGGTAATAAAGGAAAGAGAAGCTTAGAAAGCCAGTTAAAGTAGGAGAAGTGGCTGGAGATAGAACAGATCTCCCACCAATGGCAAAGCTGGGTTCTTAGATTACTGCCCCTAGTGCTTTCTCCAGCCCAGCTGAAACACTCCTATCAGCAAAATCCTGTCATTAGATTTAGTGATGGCATCTGCAAGGACAGAGCAATAGTCTTGTGCAGGATTGGCTGTATTAGTACCCTTCTCTCTGGGATTACACTGTATCCTAGCTTCTAGGAAAGAGGATGATTGACGTATAACAGTAGAGGAAGGAGGAGGGGGACTATCGGAAGGGGCAGAAAATGGCAAAATCTGGTGCCCAATGTGAAACATTTAAGCCCTAAACTTCTGGGGTGATATGATCCTACCCTGCAGCATTGCTATTTTTTTGCCAAAGAATTAAAAGGAAGGACTTTTCCTGGTGTCACTGCAGGCCACAGAGAATAAATCCAAATGACAGAGCTTAAGTTATGAATATGGGGAATTAGAGATGAGAAGTAAAGCAGCTTATAATGACTCTCCTTTTGCTCTTTGGATCGCAAGCTTCAGTACTGATTTTGAAATGCTCTGTCTTCATCCTAGCAGTTTCTTGAAAATGCAGCTTGAGAGTTTCTTCACCTTGAAGCCTCTTCAGCATGATTTGATAATGATAAAAAGAGAATACAAAAGCTTTTGCAGGCTGTTATTCATCAGGTATTATGATATTCATTCATTCACTTGTTTTCTAAGCACAACTACTGACATGCTGGGAGGATGTTGAGAGAGATTTCAATTAATTTCCTTATGAAGATAGCCAGTGTTCAACACTCCCTCCATTCCCAAGAGTGTCAGTGCAGGGAGACATGGGTGCCTTGACAACACCTCACTCAGTCAGTCTTCTGAGGTCAAACCACAGGAGTCCTACAACTCTGACCTTTCAGCACCACGTAATGCAAAGTTCGTGGAAAGTGGTTACCACCTCTTTGTCAGGAGCCTCAGGAGACTCACACAAGTCTTGCCCCACAGCACTATAGACAACACAAGTATCTGTATCCAAATGGAAACTTTTGATTTCCCACGATGACACGGTAAAAGATCGAGCAGCTTGGGGAATACTGAGGAGCACATAGGGTTAGGAAAGTTAATTTTATCATCTATTCCAACCCCAGCTTTGAGGTGAGGCAGACACATTTCCCACTCAGCTGCAAAACATTTTGAGCTCTTTTTAAAGTGCTTAACATCAACTACCAAAATAGCCGAGATGGGTGTCTTTGTTGGGACAAAACACTGAGCCACATCCCTCATAGCTTACTCCTATTTGCTCTCAGTGTTGTGCTGGTGGAGTCTAACTTGTTCCAGCAAGGGAGTGAAATAACTACTCTGTCAAATAACTCACCTCCTTGGAGAGATAAAGCTGAGAAGGAAAACTAAGGTGAAATAACTTGGCTAAGTTTATACACAAGATCAGTGCTGGAGAGTGAGAGCCAATTTCCTGGCCTCCTACTCCAACACTCAGCTGCTAGCTGATCCTGCTGTCCTCCAAAAATGAACTTCACTACTCGAGGACAGACAGTGAGGTTTCCCGTGGATTTTCACTTTCCTCTCTGTGTTTTTCCTCAACAAAAGGAAAGCCATTAATATTCAATCATTCCTGCATGTAAGATGCAGTTGCTAAAATGGTTTTGCACTTAACAGCCTCCAGTTGTAGACTAAATTGATGACACTTAAAACATGCCCAGGAGCCATAGCAGAATGATCTTATTACAGCAGTGCCTTAGTAATGTTGTGTTAGTTAAGGTTATGTTGGCTGGTTCTGAGGGTTTATAACCCAGCTGTGAATATATTCTCCAGGCTGGGACCAGCTGCCAAGGGGATTTAGTTCTGCAGCGAATCATATGGCTTTTGAGTTGGTTTTTTTTCTTTCCCCACTACTTTAGATCACAATTTTGTCTGTTTCTTCTTAAGATACAGCATAAAAGAAAAAGAATAAAATACCCCTCTGTCATGAGGCTAGTAGGAGCTGTTATATATTCCAAGCTAGAGTTAACCCACCTCAGGCAAGCCCTACCCCACGCCAATATCCAAGTACTCCCCAGTCTTTAACATGAAGGATATCAGTGCTGCTTTCACCGCTTTCTTTATAAGAGAGCTGAGGTTCTGCAGGAATTAAATCACAACTGGTTGTGTGGGAAACCTGTGACAGACTGAGCATCTCTGAAGGGTGAGCTGACTCCATAGGCACTGAACCTCTTCTTTTTCCACCTGCTTTAAACACTTTCAAACTACAGCTTGAATGAATTCTCCCCTGCACGAGGGATTTTTTTTTTCTTCTACAAAGACCACTTTGGTTACAGTTCTATTTGACAGAGCTTTCTGAGTGGTTTCCAGGAGGTAATGTTTTAAAAACTGATTTTGACCTATATAAAGAGACTTTAAACCAGACGTACACATGTATCTACTGTCACTTACCAAACCAGACTCATATGCAAGAACAAGAAACCCATGAAGCGGGATATAGTAGGGAGTAAAAGGGTATAAGGAACAAAGGCCTATTTAGATGGAGCAATGAAAAAAGTTCCTGTCACCATGGTCAACCCAATATCAGAACAAGCTCCCCAAGAGCCTGAGCTGATGGAAAATTTAATTGAATACATTTTCCATGTATAACCAGTGTAGAACCAAATATTTGCTGAATGCAGAACAAACATGTTGGGTACAATTCCAGACAGATGACCTGCTGAAATATAGGACCTGAATTTCATCGTCTTGACATTGACTGGTAAAATGTCACTAAAAGGAGGGTGCAACCTGCCACCATCCTGCTTGGGTTTCATTTTTCACCCATGCTGACTGAGACAGGCGAGAAGTGCTCCACAAAGCTTCGAGCATATCACTCCAACCAACGGGCAGGTCCTTCCCTCCATCTGCCACCCTCCACGAAGCCTTTGCACTTCCCTTGCACCTCAGAGCTCTCAGCAGCTCTGAGCAGGCCGCTCAGTTTGCATGAACCTCAGAGGAGATGGGATCTGGATTCATGCAGCATCTGTCATCTAAAAGGTGGCTGACTGAGTCTGACCCTGCCAGGGTGTCTTCACTTGCTGGCATCTGCTAAGGGGAAATGGGAACAGGACAGAGTGGGAAAGGCAGCAGAGGTGGGGTTGTTCAGCCTGGAGAAGAGAAGATTTTGTGGAGACCTCATAGCAACATTTCAGTATGTGAAGAGGGATTAGAGGGAAGCTAGACAGGGACTCCTCATCAGGAATTGAAGTGATAGGACAAGAAGTAAAGGGTACAAGTTATAAGAGGAGAAATTTAGGTTAGGTATTAAGAAGAAAATTTTTACTGTGAGGGTGGTGAGACACTGGCACAGGTTGCCCAGGGTGGTTGTGGATGTCCCAACCCTGGCAGTGCCCAAAGCCAGGTTGGATAAGGCCCTGAGCAACCTGGTCTAGTGGGAGGTGTCCCTGACCATGGCAGGGAAGGGCTGGGTCTAGATGGTTTCTAAGATCCATTCCAACCCCTTAACATTCTATGATTCTGTGATTCCATGAAAGGCAGCCAGAATATCAAAGAATAATGAAGAAAATGGTCCTTCCTATATCATTATCAAATGGACAAGTCCAAATCTTCACCCAGGCCTTTTCCTCATCCGTCCATATCCTGCCCTGACTGTCTCCGGACAGCAGATAAGCTGCTAAGGCAGAAGGTATGGGATCACTCTTTCCCTCCCCATCCATGGAGAGAGATCAGTGAAAACAACAGAATAGTTATTAATGTTCCCTGGGATTTCAGAGCCTAAGTTCCACGAGACAGCATTTTCGTCAGCTGCTTTAGCTCTCTTTAAACACACTGGTGTTAAAAAGTTTAAACACTGGTGCATGTTTGCCTTTGAGGAGTATAAATGACCCTTTCAAATTCAGCATTTGAGGCTGAGGATGACAATTGGTAACAATAATATTTTTCATGTGAGCAACACTTTTCAGTCAGAGGGGCCCTCAAATTGCTTTTTGAAACAGTATGGCTTCCCTTCATCTACCACCAAAATGAACCTACCTCCAAGGTGGAACAAAGGACCCATCAATGCAAGGTGGCAGTACACAGCAATTTAGGGCAGGAAGTCAAGAACGATATGTCCCACTGAAGGCAGAGGGTCAAGTAAAGTTGGCAGAAAACATATCCTGAATGAGAGGCTGGACAAAACATCATCACCAGCTCCAGCTCAGGAGGGGAAGTGCCGTGGGATCATCACTCACTAGAAAAGGTCAGAGCCCCAGTCTTTATGTCCTGAACAGGGGCAGGGCACTGTGTTAATGCACACATTCAGAAGTACCTCAAAGGAAAAAGAAAAAAGGCAATTTGCTGACTGCACTGCTGAATCCTTTGCTGCAAAAATGGCACTATGAGTGTTTTGGTCTCCCTTTTCCTGTAGAAAGGAAAAGTTCTATTGAACTTCAGTCTACACTGTGTTATATTTTACAGGAAGCCCAACCCACTCTGAAATTAATACGAACAGTAAGAGGATACCACAAGGTGGAAAACTCTTGAAGTGAGTACAAGACAATTCATAAAACGAGTGAGAAAAGGAAATAAGTGATTATAAAAGGTCATTAGAAATGTCAGCTTACCAATGGCATTGTGTGAAGAAAGGTGTAACCCACTGCAAGCCAAACCTACTGGAGCTGAACTTGCCAAGGACACCCATAACCTCAATCTCTTTTGTTCAGAGGTTTACATTTGGGAAGTTACTTTCACAATATTATCCCTCCAAAACATACACAAATCCGAAGAATGGGGACTTATACCCACAGCTTCCACTTTACAGCTGCTTCAATCCCTCCCAACAGATGAATGAAACTAAAAAATTTTCCCAGCCACCAGATGCTCGGCACAAGATCCAGCAATTACCAGGACACAACTGCTGTATGAAATTGGGAGGTCCAGGGAAAAGGCATCTGGGGAATCTGTTGTTGAAACTCCTCTTGTCCCCAGACAGATCCCACTGAGAGGATTCCAGCTTTTAGAAAACATTTCTGACATTATATTTTCTGCAGCATTTTCGTTCACCAAATGCAACTTCTTTCCTCTTAGAGCACCACCAGCAGCAAGTGAATGAATCAGCAAAGGTGATCCACCTTGCTAAGTCCAACACTTGTATCACAGGGGGGGAAACACTCTGACGTGGCAGGAAGAACAAGATGCACAAGCATTATATGAGTATTTTGAATATTAAAAATTTAATTGGTTAGATGAGCATAATGACAGAGGTATAAGGATTGCTTTTAATAGGCACTAGTGCCAAAAGGGCCGTGTTTATATCAGTGGTGCTATATATAACACTTCTATGAGTTCTCAGAGGATGCTGGGACACTTTCTTATAGTTCCAAGTTCTTTGTATGATCTCCTACCCTGCTTCAATCAACAAACTGTTTTTAAGAGCACTTTACTGCCCAGACACCTCAGACGTGTAACATCCTCTCTCTTTGAAATGTACTTATTTTTAGGCCCTTTATAACCTGTGCAGAATTAAATGATTTTTTTTAAGCAGAGATTCAAACTCTGCCATAAACTTGGGCACAAGGGACAGTAGACAACATACCTTCACTCCCCCAATTCTCTCTTCCTGCTTCATTCTACCCATGTAATTCCAAGTTAGCCAATGCTTTCATTTATTTTTATTACTCTTATTTCTTTTAGCAGAGAGAAACATTAACTGAAGGGGTGTAATCCAGATTTGCTCAGATGAAACATGGGAGCCTTTGCACTCCTTCATTTTGTGCCTCAGTGAATTTCTTGCTAACAAGTGGAAGAATGCAACGGAGAGACAGCAAGGGTAAGGCAGATTCTCCAAATTTTGGTCTCAGTTCTGAACTACACCCTCAGCAGATATTACAGTGCTGTCTGCCAAAGGAACTTAGCTCTGGCACAATTCAGGCCAGGCCAGTTTGCTATTTAAAGAGGTGGGTTTATTTATACACTTTTTATCCTCCTCCCCTACAAACTCCCACCCTATTTTTTTAAGATGGGAAATTATCAGTAGCCCTGAACACATAAAATTTGACAGCAGTTTACCGCAGAATTTGTATTGGTCCCTTCATCTTTGCTTTTACTTTTATTCTTCTGTAAATTCCTTCAACCATTGAACAGTGTTATTCCCACAACAGTTTTGGCAAAGATCAAAATAGTGTGGCAGGTTTGCTCCAATTTTCTGCTGCTAATAGCTGGGTAATGAAGAGCTAGATGGAGACAAAAGATGTTTTTCTTTCCTTTTCTCTCCTAAAGGATTTTGTCCTGGAATTCCACACAGTCAGTGAAAACATTTTAAAAAGTAATTAAGGTGGACTTTGTGGGGTGGGAAGGTTGTGGAGATTGGTTTCAATCCAGCACTAAAGTCATTGCACTTTTGCTGAAACAATGACAACATCAATGGATAGCTCTGTTTCACCTTCTTAAAAAGAACCTATAACTGCTAGGGAAACCAGAATAATTAGGAATTAAACTACTCCTTACTCTCAGCAGATCTCTGGTGACAGAAAGATCTGTTCTGACACATACATGTGTATATATATAAATCTGCGAACCCCAGTCCAGTGACTTGGAGAGAAAAGTTTGGCTGCTCACAACTGTTTTGGACAAGATGAACATCACTGCATGCCTCACCTCAAGAACACAGTGTTTCTTCAAGAAATGCATAAATCCTCAAAAAGGGTGCTTGATTTAGGCTCTTCTTGGTACAACTGGAGTCCCAGGAAGCTAATCTCCTAGTTAGTCTTCCGAGCTGTTGAAATCTGCTGCAACCACGATCTTAAAATGGACCTTAAAATCTTATCCTTGCAAGGACTGCATATGCATTCAATTATACTGGAATCTACTTCAGTTTAAAAAGAAAAAAAAAATCAGTAGACAAACAAAAAAAAGTCTGAGAGAGATTATTTAATCCTTAACACTTTGGAAAGAGTCAAAATCTTGTTGGACTTCAGGGGAAAGGAGGACACACAGATGAGGCTGAAGCAGCCCACAGGGGAAGCTGCCTATTTCATTTCTGGAACATGGGCCATGTGCATCTATTTTTAGCTTTGAACTGAGTTCCTCTGCCTCCTGCCAGAAGTCCTGAGCCCCGTGCTGGTACAACGAAAGCAGTGGCTCAGCCATTCTCTAATAGCTTTTACTTCTTAATAAAGAGCAGCACTTAGGAAAAGGATGAGGTTACTGTCGGAGGGGTCATGATTAATAATGATTAATCTGATCCTTGCCAATATGAACTGGATCCACCATTCACTAAATAATTACTCTGCAGCATGGATACCATTTCCAGAGGAGGCATACATTTGTCGTATTAAAACCAAAATGAAACACACAGAAGAAAAAGGGGATCTGACTTCTCAGTAGCACTTGATCTCACAGGAACCACCAGAAAAGTTAAGCAAATAGGCGGGAAAAAAAAAGAAAAGAAAAGAAAAAAAGACCTCTAGAACAACAACAACAACAACAGCAAATCAAAGGATAAGAGCAGTTAAACACTGACGAGTCACCCACCTTTTGGGAGAAGCAATGGAAAGCAAGTAAAACTAAACCTTCAGAGGGCAGAGCTGCACGTGCTGAGGATATGGAACACTCTGCTACTTTTGGCTCTTAACCTTATGCATAACTCTAAAATGCACATTATTTGCCCACCCACACATTTCCCTCCTGTTCTTAAATTACATTTTTGTTTTCCTCAGAAAGCACACAAATGAAATTGCTTCCTGGGAAACATCTTTCCTTCTTTGTGTTAGCATGCTACTTGGCACAATGAAATCCTAGTCCAGGACTGCCATTCTTAAGCAACAATGCCCCTCAAATAATAAGCAATATTATAACTTTATAGCATTATGGGGAGGCATAAACTAATGGGAAACTAATAAGCACTCCGAAGGGCATATATGAACCTTACAATTACAGCAGGATGCTTGTGGTGCAGAGACTTGCTTCTGGGCCTCAGAGCATGGATAAATTTTACTCCCACAAAACACACAGACAACAGGCAACAGTGCCAAAGGCAGGCAAGGACATGGGGGTTTTGCTGGCAAGAGGTGGTCTTATCTTGGGACTCCTTTCAGTTATCCTTCTTCACTGACCCAAGGCTTGCTCGAGACCATCCACAGGAGATGCTACTTTAGTTCTTCATTACACTCAGCTCTTTGAGGATTTCAAAGCTTTTGTGGGATTTTTATTGTGCTTTTTACCCTTTCACGTCATCATGCAGGGTTTGACTTAGACTGGGAGGCCACAGAACACACCACCAGTCCTTCTCCTGGTCTGGTGCAAATCCGACTGGAAGGTTGGGTTCCTTGTGCCTGGTGTGAAAACCCAGCCCCATGTGAGCCTGTTTGGACTTCTGCCCTTGACAGGTCCAGATTTTACACGCTGATGACTTTCACCATGGAAAATACCATGCAGGGAGTTGGTGTCTTTGACTGCCAAATGCAGGGAAGCAGAGCTCAGGTCAAGGAAGTGCCATTGCTTCTAGAGGCATCCTGGAGAATCACAGAATCACAGAATATTCTGAGCCAGAAGGGACCCATTAAGATCATCGAGTTCAACTCTTAGTCCTGCACAGACACCCCAAAAAATCCCACCCTGTGCATCCCTGGGAGCGTTGTCCAAACACTCCTGGAGCTCTGGCAGCCTTGGGGCTGTGACCATTCCCTGGGGAGCCTGGGCAGTGCCCAGCACCCTCTGGGGGAAGAACCTTCTCCTGATATCCAACCTAAACCTCCTCTGTTTCAGCTTCATGTTGTTTCCTCAAGTCCTGTCTGGTCACAAGAGTGAAGAAATCAGTGTCTGCCCCTCCTCTTCCCCTCACAAGGAAGTTGTAACTGCAGTGAGGTCTCCCTTCAGTCTCATCTTCTCCAGGGTGTAGTAAGAAATGTCAGTAAATTAAATCCTTGGCAATGAGGTTATGGTTTGGTTTAGCTGGGGATTTTTCCTAGTGGGGCAGTGTGTTTAGGATTTTTTGCCAGTTTCCAAATTGACTTGAAGGAATAAAAGAAAAATAAACTCTTTGCAAAGCATCAACTTTCACAAAAATTTCAGCCGAAAAGTAGTTGGTGACTTTAAAACCAAAATTTTAAATAACTAATGGTACAAAAACCACATAGCTATTTATGTGTACATTCATGCAAATGAAAACTTAGTTGCATATTCACAAAACTTTACAGACGCAGCACAGTGAAACACAAAGCAAGGACAGGAAAGAAAAAAAAGAAAACGGCCCCAACAGCAATAACAATAATGAAGGTAAATCTTTAAAATCTGAGACAGGATGCAGGAGCTGGGGGTAGAGCTCTGCAAACAAAACTAAAGCCAGTGCACTGTTTTCCCCTTCACAAAGTGAAACAAGCTGTGCCTAAAATAATGCTTCCTTGGTTTTCTGGCAATTAGTGTCCTGAAGGATTAGCCCACAATCATTGGCAAGTGTTTGCCTTTCCCAGCCGATGTCACCATAGAAGTCTGTGTTTATCTACAAGGCCCAGGGGATAATTTATAAGCTGAGCTGAGGTCCTGCATTCACAGACAAATGTTCCACACTGCCTCCCACCCTCCTGTACTAGTTTCCTCTCCATCTACCTCCTATCCCCTGAAATATAGACAGGACCCTGCCAGGGGCATGATGAATGAGCTTTGCAGCCTCTGAAGCAAGAACTTGCCCAATAGTTTATGTTGATACAGCAAATAAAGAGGTACTGATATGGTCGACACATCATCAGGCACCAAAAGTTAGATCGCAGAAAGTAACTGAATGCAAAAAATATTTTATCACTGTTCCAGAAAACATCAAAGAGAATGGGATATTTTTTTCCCCTTTGAAAGCTATTGCCTACACTTTGATTAAAATACTGCCATTTGTGAGTTTTTGGTCTACTACCCAGAGTTTGTTAGAGATAATGCTTTGTAAAACCCCTCTGCAATCAAGATGTTCCATTTTTTTTTTTTTTCTAATCTATACCAGTGGTTTAACAGTGTTCTGGTCCCCTTGCAAACTAAAAGTGATTCAACCAGAGTACATCAAAACACAAAAGACTAAGATTGGTAAGAGTGTTTATTTCTAAATTAATTTTCCCCTGGTGTGTTAGAACCTCAACGTGAGAATATTAAGCTTTCATTTGAGAGAATGGGAAACTAGCCTTTTAAAGAAAAATAATATGAATCCTTGTCTTGATGATAAACTGACAATATAGCTCATGACAACTAATTTGTTATTTTGAAAAGAGTAATAAAAGTACTCAAGCAAAACAAAGCAAATCAATGAAAGACTCAATTCTACAAAGAACTTGTAAGTGTGACCAACATTCCTCACAACAGAGAATACTGCAGAATAGGTAGATGGATGGATGTGTTTATAGATAAGACAGATCTGTTCTCAGATTTCAAACATTAACAAAATCAGGGTTAGAGACACTATTATTAATTAAAGTTGATGAACATGTCTGTTGAAGATAAAGAAGACTTTTCTTCCTGAGAATTCATCTCTTTTCCCTTCAGGACGCTATCAGGAGTTTCTGGAACTTCATGGACACTGTTTGAATCTGCCTCAGGTCTGTACCCGGTCACAGGTTGTCCACGAGATACAGCAGAGAGCAAAGTTATTTGATATTTGAGACCAACTGCTTCACTCTGCCACTTTTAATATTGGGTGACCTAATTTTACAAAATGTTAAGTCTCAAATCAAATTTTGTTTAATCTTTGGAAAGAATGATCTCCAGATTCAAATTAAACTTTAGCTACAAAGACAGGAGGCCATAAGAACTAAAAACTTTTGAAAGGGATGAACTTGGCTGATCTGAATAAGTGCCAAGTGTACTGGGAAGGAAGAGACCACCAGCTGGCTGTTATTCCAAGCATAGTCCACCTCACTTGCAATTACTGAACCCTAGCAGCAATCCCACCAATGTCAAATTGACCAATTTTAGAATAAGGAGCCATTCATTCCAAGTAATGAATATTGAAATCTGGCCATTGGTTTGTGAACAAGTTCTTACATGTCTGTCATGAGGAACCCCAATAAAGAATGTCCTTGTAATGGTGTCACTTCAGAACAAAAGCATGCAATGAACTACCACCCATCCAGGCAGCTACAGCAGGAGACCAAAGGTTGCATGCATTTAGCCAGCAAGGAAATGCAATATTCTTTAAGGAAAGGCATTGCCTGGAGTGGATTTTTTATAAAGAAACAGAATTCATGAATAAATAAACCAGATGGGACTAAGCCAGGCTAGGGCATTAACTTCTCCTAGTGCAATGAATCCCTGATCTTGCTTGAGGGTTTTTCTACAAATAACAAACACAAAAACACTAATGTTGTACCATTGTCAATCACGCCAAGGACTCTGTTTGTGTCCAGGAATTCTGATACGCAACAACACATATCAAATCCACCAGATGTTAAGATATTCTTAGATTTCACCAGTTAGGGTACATATTGACTGACCTGATCTGAGTCTTTTGCTTGAGAATTTTTCCCTTTTCTGCAACCACAACTCATAAGAAGTTTTGCATCTCCAATGACTTTTCCCTATAAGAGACAAGGAAGGAAAAACATCAGCACAATCCAAATCAATGAAGACCAAGAGGCTTGTATTTATGGTCAGGAGCAGGGGAAGAAAGGGCATTAAGGAAGCCTGTGGACTCTTCCTGCATTTCTGGGAGGTTCTCTTTCACAGAAGGTTAGCTCTCAAGCTGTCAAGAAGGCTTTCCCAAAGGATAATATCACAGCATTAGGGAAGTCACACTGAGCCAGAAGGAAAGCAAGGTGTGTAGAAAAAGACAGTAGGAAAGAAAAGCTGAAAAGAAACACGTTATTTTAACCCATGTTTTTCATACACTTGTATGAACAGGAACAAGTCTAGAAGGCTCAGACAGTACAAATATCAAACTGCAGCGACATGAGGAAAAGCTTATACATTACCTTTTCTGTTCATTTTTACCAAGTTAATGCCTACTTGCTTTTAATGAGCCCAGATTTGGTGAAATAAAGTCTCCAACAGTGACTTACTCTCAGTAGAACAATGGGTCCACGTCACTCCTGGTAAACCCATGCCAGGCATCCAAGAGCCCACCCTCACCTAACACTGCTGGCACAGACCCTGGCCTGCCTATGACACAGAATCACGGAATGTTTGGGTTGGAAGGGACCTTAGAGATCACCCAGTTTCACCCCCTGCCACCGGTAGGGACATATTCCCCTACACGGGTTGCTCCAAGCTCCAGACAACCTGGCCTTGGACACATCCAGGGATGGATGCTCAGACCAACAGTGATTTGCTAAGAAACAGAGTCCATTCACTCTCCTTTTACCTGTAACCAACAGTTTGAGAGAGAAGCTGAGCTCAGACACCTTTATTTTTGTTGAAAACCCATCAGACTGACTGTGATCCAAACAGTAAGGTTCCTCATATTAACAGGGTTGTTTTCTGGGGATTATTTGAGTCACTTTTGTTCTTCACCAAAGTATTTTTGTTCCTTGTCAAACCTGGACATCTTGATAAATCACCATGGAAGAAAGGACTAGGGATTCCAGGTTTGGTCAAAATGCTGCTTGAATTTAAACTGCATGGAGTCAAAACCAGCCAGTGGAGTCCCCACAAATGTACCACAATTACTTTTTTTTCCATAGGCATGCACAAAAAGACATTGGCTACTTTCAGACTTTTGCTGTCTACAGTTGTAAAATAAACACTCTTGGCATTCGCTGGGAAACAGAGGGAGAGTCTGCTCATGTGCAGCCATGAACAGTCACAAGATTTTAGATGGATTACTTTATATAGAAAAGGAGGTCCCAATACAGTTAGCGAGTTTAGCCAAGTGGAAGTGCTCTGCCCTAAATGATGAGGAAAGGAAAGGGCACAATTAAAAGGAATTGCAGCCATTGCTCAATGTCAGGGTACAGCAGAGAGATGACCCTTGGTGGCAGGAATTACAAACAGGCAGATAAACTTTTGGTCACCTTGGGAGAGCCTGCAACCTGCCAGGTGTGGGGACATTTCTTACTTGGTGAGCTCAGCATCTCACAAGTCCCAGCAAGGTCAGCTAATGTGCAGAAATTATATTTTTCACTCCTTCCAAAAGAGAATCTGGGAAAAAACGAAGACATTGAAAAGGCTGTACTGATACCTAATCTGATAACTACGCAAAATGCCTCATATTTGGGCTGCAAATATTACAACCTGTCAAACTGAAGTTTTCAGGAGACTTCTTCCAACTGGCATCCCCAGCCTGTGACTCCCATCTGTCAAAGGTGTTTTGCTCTTGTGCCATTACTACAGTCCTTCAACAACTAGTCTGTAATCTGTTAAAGTCAAAAATTATTTACCAGAAATAAGTGATTAAACCAGAAGTTAAAGCAAGTTTATTAAAATACTATGTTAGTGATAGGAAACTGAGGCACAGGGAGACACTCCTTTGTCTTACCACAGAACAACTTCAAGACACCCCACAGTATATGACACAAGTTGGAGCTATAAAAGGACCTAGGAGAGAGTCACACATTTCCCAAAAGGCCACTGGGTACCTTGGGGTGGCTATAGCATTAACATATGCTTGTGGTTAGGAAACTACATCCACATATACTGCATTGATGATCAGCTTGTCCCACTGCCCTCTGCAAAGTCATTACATAGAAAAGATAATCCAACTCTTTTTTTAAACACAAGCCAAGGAAAAAACCTCCCACTTTTAGACCCTTCTATGGCTCTAATGCCACCTGAGCTCAAGGGAAACCATGGCCATGTTCTCCTGTCCAAATGGGAGTATCACCAGTTTTATTTAACAGAGAGAATTCACAAGATGTTGCCCATAACAACCTGGAAAACCAAGAGCACAAGGGAAATACAAACCCAAAACCTGAGGGTTTTTTCTTTTCCTCTGACAATACAAGAATGAAGGGTCTCTTCCATTCCCTAAGAAAAAAAACAAATGAAAGCAATGCACTGGATAAATAATCCCACCTCATTTCCCAGCTGCAGATGCTCCTCGCCTAATGTGCATTGGATGAATGAGCTACTATCTCCACCTTATTTTAGGAAAGCTTCTTATGAGCAGATGCTTAATTTGCAGATAGGTGTCTAACATTAGGCAGCTAAGTTGAAAGGCAAAAGGAAAAAAAAAAGCATATGGACAACATTTGCAGCCAGTCGCAACTCTGTTCCAGAGCAGATGGAGGCCTTGTCATTCAGGGGTTTCCTCACACACACCAAGCAGTTCAGTGGGGATAGGGAAAGGGGCTTCTGTTTGGATGCTTCTGTCTGGAACCAGATTAGAGGAAAGCACGCTTTTCCACAGCACACGCCTTGTGTTACATTAAACATGCATGTGCAGCTTCAGCTTTTATTCAGTGATCTGAAACAGAGCCCTCCAGGGTGCTAAGGGTTAGTGAGTTCTTGTTTGTTTATCTGTATGTTGTTTTACAGTTTCTAGTACCCAAGGATTTTGTTAAGAAATTAAAACACCTCGCTGGGGCTATCCTGCTGTGGTTGTTGCCTCCTAATATTTCCCTCCTCCCTTCATCCAGCAGTGCCTGATGCTCACAGGGGAAGGAGAGGAGAACATCACAAAGAGAGGAGCCACACCTGACCAGGTACTATAGATGTTTGGTCTTAATTCACGAAGAATAACTTCTACGTTTCCTGGCCTATTCATAACATGAGGTGCTGTTGTTTAGAAGCAGGTAGGCACAAGGTTTTCCAACAGGGAAGCTCACTTTGCTTTCTGCTGGCTCACATCCACCACCAGACATCACCCTTCCCAAGGCAAAGAGCAAGAAGGTTCCTTGACATATGTCCTATTATCCCACCTCTTACAGGGAATCTGGCTGGCCTCATGCACCTCCTTGCACCATGGGCTCCAGCAGTTACCCAAAGTTTGCAGAAAAATAAGAAAAACCGTGATAATAGTAACAGGCTTAATTATCTCAGCTGCACGTGTGTCAGGAGCTGAGCAGTTGCCAGTTTTAACAGCCTGTGGTCGAGAAACACTGAACTGCATCACCCAGAAGTCAAATGAGGGTCGGTCACAACTCGCTTCACGCCAGCGGCTCCGGGGGAGGCGCAGGGCACACACAAATCACTGCGGCGTTGCCCAGAGCCATCCCGTGTGGAGCTGCCAGCCCTGCTTAAAGGAGTCAGACACGAGGCACATGGCACCGGCTGGCCTCCAGGGAGCTGCCAGGCTCTGTGCTCTGGACTTGCTGGCTGGGATTAACCGTAGGATCCTGTCTTCCAAGTTTGTGGCTGGAAAGCTCAGCTCCAGATGTGGGCTCCGCTTAGCACTGTGCCGTGCACCTTGCAGAGGCTGACAGGTCCAGCTGGGCTCTAACCTACTCAGTTTTCAACAGCCTTACTCTCTTTTGAGCAACAGCCATTGAAAATACTGTAAGCAGCTTCTTCCCCAGGGAGCTGGCACAAGCACTCAGAGGGTGGTCGGGCACTGGAATCACCCCAGGGAATGGCCCCAAGACTGCCACAGCCCAAAAAGCATTTGGACAAAGTTCTCAGGCGCACAGTGTGATTCTTGGGGCTGTCCTGTGCAGGGCCAGAAGTTGGACTTGATGATCCTTGTGTGTCCCTTTCAACATGGGATATTATTCTTTGAGTCTATGTATAGCACTGCAACAGCGAACTCTCAAAATCCCCATGGCTACATAAATGCCATTAGGAAGAACAACACATTCAGTGTTTGCTATGTTTTATCCTCTGTTCTGTCAGGGTGATCCACACATTTTGAAGAACCAGTACCCAAGTGCCTACAGTGGTAGAGTGGGAGAGAAGGGGGGAAAGGAAGGGAAACAAGAACTGAATCCAAGGTGGAGGCAAGCGGCAGTACAACAGACAGCTGGTGTTTGGGTGGTGGTAAATCACCCTGAAATGAGCCTCTTCCCTCAGCTCAATGAGGCCTAAACAACAAAGGAAGGCACAGCTTGCAGCCGGACAGCCTGCTAGCCAACCACAGACACACATGACAGCTTCATTCAGGAGCCCGGAGTCAATACAAAAGCTCCGAAATCAATCCGACATCCTGCGACCTCAAACAATGCGTCAAATCTTCTCAGAATTGGAGCCCCAAATGAGGGGGAGCAGCATTCAAGGGAGATCAAAACGCAGGGCTGGCATTGAAAGGGACTAAAAAGGAGAAGAATGTTCCCAGTTTATTAATGGTGAGGTCTGGCCGGCTGCATCCCAGCCACCATAGGTTACGTTCATTAAAGGGCAGCGCTGTGCACGTATTATGCAGAGCGCCCGGAGAGTATGTGTTGTGTGCGTGTGTCCGCCAAAGTGCCCCTCACTTGCTAGAGATCAGGATGTGCCTTTCTGCTCAGCACTGTTGTCTCCATCAGAAATTCCTCCTGTGTGAACCACAAACAGGGTTTTTTCCCACTTGAGCAAATGTATGGGCACAGACGCGCACACGTACACACGCTCTCTCTCATCCTTGAGCCTGAAAAGCATAAAGGAACTCAGACAGACTCTTTCCAACTTTAAAAAAAAAAAGACAACATTTCACATCCCATTCCCTCCCGGCCATACTTTCAGGTCACACACACAAAATCTATTACAAAAGACTGAAGCATTATGTGATTGCCGCTACTGCTGATGGAGTTGATTGCTCCATAAACCCCACTCCTACATGCCACAAAGGACCTGATCCCACAGCACAACAAATCTACAAAGGAGAGCAAAGGAATAAAAAGAAAACCTGCCTCAGTCCCTGGAGTTGTCCCCTCTGGGCAGGATTGCCCCTGCTGGGGTAGTTTCACTTGCAGAATCTGTCCTGCAGCACTACACAAAAATGGCACCCTTCACCCTTCAGCAACAAAAAGGCCAAGCAAATCCTTTTTATCAGCTTCCCTTTGAAGGCAGGTGGAAAAGTATAATATAGACATACACAGGAAAGAGAAAAAAAAGAGATAAATACCATTTGTAAAAGTACTGTTTGGATTTGCCTGTCCTAATTTTCTTCTTTTCAGCTGCCACTTTTGAAAGAATCAGACTTTGAAAGTTCTGTCCTCCTTGGATGCACGGCCCAAAATGGAGGGCTTGCTAGAGGAGGTCAGACTTGAAAAATATTTTTTTTTTGTGCTGAAATGTGAATAGATGAAGAAAAAGGACTGAAATTTTCAAAGCCATCTCTGTGTCTTGATGCACATTTCCCATGAGTTTTTACTGAAGACGTGTCATAGCCTAATTGTCTTTGCTTTTCGTGTGTCACACTGATCTGAAATTCAGAACAGACATGGCTGAGGAAGCAAGCAAGCTCTCTCAAATTCGGAGAACCTTAGATAAACAGAAACTGAAAACATTAAATGTTCCTTAGGGTGCAGCAAGTCCCATGTATTTTATCTCAAAATTTAGGGAAAAAAGTTAGAAAAAATATGCACACTCCATCCCTGAAAGTGTTCAAGGCCAGGTTGGAGGGGGCTTTGAGCAATTTGGTCTAGTGGAAGGTGTCCCTGACCATGGCAGGAGGCTGAAACGAGATGATCTTTAAGGTTCCTTCCAACCCAAATTGTTCTGTGATTCTATGAAATGAATATTAAATTTCCACAAAAAATCTTTATGCTTTATTCACACTTTATGTCACGAGTCCACAATTATTGCCACCACTCTGGGCTCCTTACAGACTGTGAGCATGATCTCCATCTCCTCCTTTGAGAAGACATCTCTAATTTTACTTTGTGATAATGTCATACAGATGCCAGAGGGTGACTGGGCAAAGACAAGTACAGCAGATGCAAACAAGCTTTTTAAGGTAGGATGGAAGATCAGCTCCAGGGGCAAGACAAGATGAGGTGATATCCAAACTCCAGGCAAGAAGACTGCAGCAGTCCTCACCTGGGTTATCAACAGTAAGTCAAAAAACCTCTCCATTAGCTTTCGTAGAAAGAGGAAAACTGCATCCAGTCTGGGCAAGTGCCCAAATATGTGGTAGATGAATGGTAGGAAATTATTGAGGCTCCAATAATTCCTAGCACTGCAGATGAAACAGAGTCTGCAGGGATCAAATGGAAAAATATGCAAGATTAAGTTTTTTGTGAGAGTAATTAAGTGGATTTTTTTTTTTTTTCAGGTACCTGGTGAGTCTAAATGTACAGTTTTCGAATTCAGGAAAACTGAGATCTTATTCAGATGAGCTGCCTTTTTTGTTTTGTTTTGTTTTATCTTGCCTGCTTTAAACTCTGCTATTTAAATAATTTAACAATCTATCTTAAATATTTCACCAATAAATCACAGGCTTGTGTTTCTATTTCATGTTAAAACTAATCAGTGGAGGAGTGCCTGAGCTGGAAGTTAAAATTCTGCTCCACCAAGCCAATGATGCATAATCATCTCTCTGCAGAATCTCTAGTGAATAAAAACTTCTCTGCAGAATTAATGCCATATAAAAAGTTCTTTGTGCAGGCAGAGAGCACAACTGCAGCCCAGGATCATCTGCATCCTGCCAACAGGGTCAGGATTTCCAGAGCTAATTGGTGTGTAGAGCTTTCCCACCCTGGCAAGCACAAGCATGGAGCTCACAGCTGAATCCCAGACATGGGCACATCAAGATGGTCAGGATGCTGATAGCATGCACAGAGCTCCAAACGGTCCCTGTGTGATGATTGTATTGGGATTCCGTGCTTGCTGCCATCAAAGAGGAGCAAATAGAACAAAATTACGATGTTGTTGACCAAAATGGGTGATTTTTAAAAATGCCTCTGAAGCTTGAAGGTGTTGAGAGCCTGCACCAAGGAACACCAAATCCACTGAACATCAGCAGGAATAAGACTTCTCAAGTTCCTAAACTGTGAAGCCATTTTAATCTACATTTCAATGAAGCTGAGATGCAAAAGCAACACATTTATAAAAAGTAAGAAAAGTACACCTACCTCTCCTCACTCTCTCCCAAAGTCTGAGTATATCAAAATGAAGCCAAGAAGCCTCACTATCTATAATTTAGTGCAATTCACTCTAATTTTCTTCCTAAATCATTGAGACACACTCAAGACTCCCTTTGGTCTTGGTCAGCAAAATCCAAAATGCATGAATGATGTGAATAGATAGCCAGAAGCTGATAGCTAGCATATTGAATCCAAAAAGCAAATTGAGAGAGAGAGAAAACAGAAGAGAGAGGTCAAAACAGAAGGGAAGGGGAAAGGGGAATCACTGTCAGCTACATTGTTATTAACCTGCCTTTGTTTTGTGTCAACTTTTTACTTTGTTTTGTTTCAAAACTTAAAAGGCCATGCCTTTTGCTTCAAAGAACTGTTTAGTGTATGATCTCACTGTGATGCCCATAGGAGCAAAACACACACAATCCTATTTGCAAGGAAAAAATCATCTAGGGCAGCATGACTCCTCTTCTGCAGCTGGGCAAATGCCTCCATATCCCAGCTCCTAAACCTGGCTGGAACTTTCCTGGGACAGGGGGAGTGAGATGAAAATCGGAGACATCTCCTCCTCCTCCTCATTTGAGGCAGACATCCCCATCTCTCCTTCCCATGTGCAGCCAACAAGACTTCCTGCACAAACTGACACGGAAACAGCTAATTTACTGCTTTGTGTCAGGAATGTAGCCAAGGTTTCGGTCCCCTGTGCCCTGGACTCCCCTCAGCTGGGCTGCTTCATCTCAAAAAGGGTCTTTCCTTCCTCCTGCCCCTCCCCTCCAACACACACTCCTCCTCCTCTTCTGCTTTTGTAACTTATCTCCCTGCAAGCCACTTCCCAACAGGAATTGAAATTAAACAGGCTGCCCATATGCCATGGCTCACTTGTTGTCTGTTCCCCTCACTGCCATCTGGCCTATTTGCTCAGCCAAAGAGAAAAAAAAAATAGTGAAAAAAAAGGGAGAAGAAAAGAAAAGAAAAGAAAAGAAAAGAAAAGAAAAGAAAAGAAAAGAAAAGAAAAGAAAAGAAAAGAAAAGAAAAGAAAAGAAAAGAAAAGAGAAAAGAAGAGAAAAGAAAAGAAAAGAGAAAAGAAAAGAAAAGAGAAGAAAAGAAAAAGAAAAGAGAAGAAAAGAAAAAAAAGAGAAGAGAAGAGAAGAGAAGAGAAGAGAAGAGAAGAGAAGAGAAGAAAAGAGAAGAAAAGAAAAGAGAAGAGAAGAAAAGAAAAGAAAAGAGAAGAGAAGAAAAGAAAAGAAAAGAAAAAGGGGTGGAGGGGTGGGGGATAAGGAAAAGAAAAAGGATAAATCCAGACACAATGAAGATGATGAGGGAGGTGATGATGCTGTCTCTCGCATCTGCTCCTTGGCCAGGCTCCCAGATAGATCAGTAATGGAGAGCAGTAGAACCAGTGACAATTAACCCAAACATAGTCCTGTTTATTTAACCTGTTCACAGAGATCAGCCCATGTGCTGCTCCCCTGGCAAGGAGGCACCACACTCCAGCAAGGAGATTCCCACTGAGAAAATTCCAGCCAGAGGAGGAAAAGGGAGATCCTCATCTCCTGAACCAGGCTGGCAGGACATGGTGACTGTGATGCCGGGCTAAGATTTTCTTTAACTCTCCAAGTCACCTTATTTTTTTCTACAGTAGCACAGGCTAGAGCAGGGAGAGGTGTGACTGTGAGAGGGGGAAGTAGAACTCGATTTCGATGCACCCTAATTTCCCCAACTCTTGAGCCTGCAAAACCAGAGGAAAAGAAAGAAACAAAGTAGCAATTAAGAAATCAGAATAGAAAAAAAAGTAAAGTTATCCTAAAATACACCATTATTTCCACACTGCATCTTTAAAAAAATTTCATCCCTGGAAAGTGAAGGCAGCAGAGATTTTTGTTTTTTTTTTTTTTCTTTTTAAAAAGGCAAAAAGAAAAGAGGCTGGCTCAAGGAACTGCATGGCTCGCCATCACTAAATATTTGTGCCAGGGTGGGAGCAGATCTGTGGGTAACACCGAAGTTATGTTTGTTTTTCGAGCTGAAACGAAAACTTCAAAGTTTTAAAAAAATAGATTAACCTGAAAAATAGTTTTCTAAACCAGACAACTACTAAACCATTTAAACAGCAGAGTGAAAAAGAGAGTAAGAAAACCACTTTTTCAACAGCTTTTACTGACTTTTTTTTTTTTTTTTTTTTTTTTTAATTTGCAATGAGACATTGAATACCTGTGCAGATGGGTGTCAAAAGCCATATGGGTGGCTCCTCTGGAGACAAACCCCATTGAGCCATGAGATGATGATAATTTCCCCTAGAGCTGCATGAGACCATGCAGGGGAAGCCCCTGCAGGGAGAGGCAGCTGGGGAGGAAGAGCAGACCTCCTCTTTCCAGGGGTTGTGCTTGGGCACAGATGCTCCCCAGAAGGAAAGGTGTTGCACAGACTGTTAGGGAAGGAACACTTCCATTAGCCGTGTGCTACATCTGAGTCCTTCCCAAGCACAGAGCAGAGGAGATGATCCTCCAGAAGGCAGTACATTCTGATTCAAGGTTGTGTTTGTCCATTGCAGCCTGACTCAACAACAGAGCAAAACTGAGCAGACTGAATGTTTTCATGCATGATCACTCCTCTACTTGCAAGTGCTGGCCTACATGAGTGTTGTCTGTCTTAGGATCCCCATTTATCTAAACCTGTGTCTGTACCTGTAGGGAAGCAACATGCAGAATGGGCAAGGTGCTGCCCCAAAGGAAAGGTTGCACTGAGTTTTCCAGCTGTTGGGCTTGTGGTCCTGTATTAATACAGAATCAGAAAATCATAGAATGTTCTGAGTTGGAGGGGACCAACCACGAGGATCATCAAGTCCAACACCTGGCCCTTCACAGGACAACTCCAAGATTCACCCCAAAATTCACACCATGTGCCTGGTACTAGAGAACAGCTCTTTCCCCACCCAAATAGCCCACTTGCAGTCATCAGAAAGAAGGAAGTACTTTGTGAATGCAAAATACTTTTTAACAGTGGAAA